>NC_133897.1:138355744-138696069 GCF_964199755.1 Larus michahellis | reverse complement strand
CTAAATTGTAAATTTATCTGATATTGTTTTCTGAGTGAATGATTGGTCATAGTTCACATGCAAATCTGGAGCTGCACTGAGAATTTTAACTGCTTCATAAAAGTTAATGTCAGAGGTTTTCTGATGACTGCACCCATCTTCTTTAATGGCCTTATTAATTTATTTATTTTTCTAGAGCAAGCTTGATGCAAGTCATTCCTTCTTACCTATTTTCTGTAGCTCTAATGCAGCAATTTATTTTTAGAACCCTTCCTCTTCTTCTGCTAAGTAGCTTAAAACCAAAATACTTCCTTCCACTTAATAACATTAAATTTCATGCTTCAGTTTTCTGTCCCTTTTCCCATATGTTTGAAACATTATGTAATTCAGGAATGTGTTTCTTGATGCATACTTTCCCCCCTGTTTGTCTTATTTGAAATTGTTAACATTATTCAGGTTCAGCTGTCTCAGTCAAAATTCTGGGATGTTCTTAGGAACATACATGTATGTGTCAGGGGGAAGGCAAGAAAATGGGGGAATAAGAAGGAGAAGAGGGAAAGTGATGGAAACAGAAGACATTTAGGGTTTTTTTATGGAAACCTACCAAGACCAAGTGCACTGCTTGCTGAAGTTATATGTATTTGATACTGAGATATTAGAGGATGGAGCTCTTGTTAATGGCATGCATCCAGTAGTCACCAGACATGAATCCTTACAGAATCACAGAATCACAGAAACTTCAGAGTTGGAAGGGACCTCTAGAGATCATCTAGTCCAACTCCCCTGCTAAAGCAGGGTTGCCTAGAGCACATTACTCAGGACTGCATCCAGGCGAGTCTTGAAAATCTCCAGAGAAGGGTACTCCACAACCTCCCTGGGCAGCCTGTTCCAGTGCTCTGTCACCCTCACCGTAAAGAAGTTTTTCCGTGTATTTGAATGGAACTTCCTATGTTCCAACTTGTGCCCGTTGCCCCTCGTCCTGTCACTGGGAACCAATGAAAAGAGTCTGGCACCATCCTCCTTCAACCCACCCTTCAGATACTTGTATGCCATAATAAGGTCTCCCCTCAGCCTTCTCTTCTCCAGGCTAAAGAGTCCCAGCTCTCTCAGCCTTTCCTCATAAGGGAGATGCTCCAGTCCCTCAATCATCTTTGTTGCCCTTTGCTGTACCCTCTCCAGTAGTTCCCTGTCCCTCTTGAACCGGGGAGCCCAGAACTGGACACAGTACTCCAGTTGTGGCTTCACCAGCGCAGAGTAGAGGGGGAGAATGACCTCCCTTGACCTGCTGGCCACACTCTTCCCTAGGCAGCCCAGATTCCATTGGCCTTTTTGGCAACAAGGGTACATTGCTGGCTCATGGATAATTTACTGTCTACCAAGACCCCCAGATCCTTCTCCTCAGAACTACTTCCCAGCAGGTCCACCCCTAACCTATACTGGTGCCTGACATTCTTCCTCCCCAGGTGCAGGACCCTACGCTTGTCCTTGTTGGACCTCATTAGGTTCTTCTCTGCCCAGCTCTCCAGCCTGTCCAGGTCACGCTGGATGGCAGCACGGCCATCCGGAGTGTCAACCACCCCTCCCAGTTTGGTATCATCAGCGAACTTGCTGAGGATACACTCTGTCCCATCATCCAGGTCATTAATGAATATACTGAACACAACTGGACCGAGTATTGACCCCTGGATACACCACTGGTTACAGGCCTCCAACTGGACTCTGTGCCGCTGATCACAACCCTCTGAGTTCTGTCACACAGCCAGTTCTTGATCCACCTCACCGTCACCTCATCTAGCCCATACTTCCTCAGCTTCCTAATGAAGATGTTATGGGAGACAGTGTCAAAAGCCTTGCTGAAGTCAAGGTAGATGACATCTACGGCTCTCCCCTCATCCAGACAACCCGTTATAACATCATAGAAAGCTATGAGATTGGTCAAGCATGATTTACCCTTGGTAAATCCATGTTGACCACTTCCAATGACTTCCTGTTCCTCATCGTGTTTGGAGATGACATCCAGAATGAGTCGCTCCATTACCTTCCCAGGGACAGAGGTGAGACTAACTGGCCTGTAGTTCCCTGGGTCCTCCTTCTTGCCTTTTTTAAAGATTGGAGTGATGGCAGCCTTCCTCCAGTCCTCAGGCACCTCTCCTGTTCCCCATGACCTTTTAAAGACGGTGGAGAGTGGTCTAGCAATAACATCTGCCAGCTCTCTCAGCACTCGCGGGTGCATCCCATCAGGGCCCATGGGCTTATGAATGTCCGTATTGGCCAAGTGGTCTCTGACCCGGTCCTCCTCAACTGAAGGGAAATCTTCCTCTCTCCAGACCTTCCCCCTTGCCTCCAGGGTATGGGATTCGTGAGAGGCAGCTTTAGCAGTGAAGACCGAAGAAAAGAAAGCATTCAGTAGCTCTGCCTTCTCTGTGTCTTCCACCACTAGGGCACCCGTCTCATTCATCAGTGGGTCTACATTTTCCCTAGTCTTCCTTTTTCTATTGATATACTGAAAGAACCTCTTCTTATTGTCTTTAACTGCAATGGCCAAGCTGAGTTCTGATTGAGGTTTGGCCCTTCTAATTACGTCTCAACATAGATGCATTGAACTGGTTCAGTCATTCTCAGTCTTTTGGACTGATGTGAAAGAAGAGAGGTAAAAAAAATCCTAAAGATATTTGCATCAATGCAAACATTATCCCTCAGGCAATTACTGCTGCGTTAACACTGGAAACCTGAGGAAGTGGTCTGGCCTGAGGAGAAGGGAATTAGTTGAGCTGGCCTGAGCTTCTCCTCACCACACATTCTTCATAGCCTTGGGAATGTCACTTGGGGCAAGATGCACAAAGTCTGTTTTGATGCCTAAAAATAGAATTTTGTGTAATTTTTGGTGTCCAAGCATAAGTAGCAGCTTACTCAGTTACGCATAGCCCTTGTCCCCTGGTTGCTGCCACCAAACAGCAGAGGCCCCAGATCTCACTAAATCGGAAAGATCCCTAGCGGTGATATTCTGGAGAGTTTTATAATTAATCACTAAATAAATCTGTAGCAATTCATATGCAGGAAGTAGAGAAGGCTACACTGTTCCAAAGGCCAAGTGGTATCTGTTTGGTGTGCTCCCACACAAAGAGACGGAACATGTATTTTAATTTCAAAATCATAGGATCACCATAATCCATCTTCTGCACAGTAGGTTTTGTTAAATAAGACACAGAACACTAAAGCTATAAAGGAGCCTGAACAGGAATACAAACCTTATACTGCCCAAATATGTGGCCAAAAAATAGAGTCATGGGTCTGGAAGAAAATCAAATAGGCAGACTCTGTAACTAGTCAGGATATTCGCTAAGGGCCAGGAAGAGAGTGTTGTACTACCTGTAGTTCAGGTAGTTTGAAACATAATGATCACAAAAGTATTTTTCTACTGTGCTAAGTCCAAACTGGTAAGACTGCCAACTTTAAGGTTTGTCAGAATGGTGCAGGAAGCCAGCTTCAAAATAGGCGGAGTAGATTACTGCAAACTATTGCAAATTTATAATACTTTCAGAAAGGTAACATCAGATTTGTTATTGAAAACAAAACAAATAGTGTTCAAAATATATGAGTTGCTTTTTTTATTTATCTGGTTGCACAAGGATAGTTGGTTGGCATGAGCATTGAACCGTCTTTCTAAATTAAGCAGTGGATGTCACTAAATTATCTACTAGGATTCTTTCTTTATATTGATACAAAAGCAGGATAATCAAGAGATTGTGATGTTTATCTTTTAAAATAGTTTTTCTGAAATTAATAATATACTTTAGCAATATCAAGTGACTGTGGACTAATTTACAGCTTCTCAATGCTTTTAATGCATTTATTGCAGGAAGTGGGAGGACTGAGTAACCCCAAAGCTATTTCTTCTCTGTGAGGTGTAGTAGAATTTTAACTAGCCTCGCTACTTCTCAGCACAATCACTAAAATAAATGTGTGATATATAATCACATTTTTAGTTAACTCAGCACTTGAAATAACACATCAGCTCTCAGGAGAACAATTCACCAACCATGATGAATATGCAGCAACTTGCTAATCTTTGCCTTCTGAATACAGCTTTTTGAAATTTTGATTCTTTAAGCTTCACATCCACTTTCTATGAAAGATGGGAGAGTATTGCATCCTACAGGTATCAAGATTTGAAATGCATATTGAGCCTGTTTATATCTTAATTGGATACAGGTAGAGACTTTGAAAGGTCATTGGACTAGATAGATATGATTTTACTGAAAGCACAATTTAAGTCAAAGACAAATAATAAAAATAACAATAATAAAATAACAATAGCTAAAAATAATAAAGTAATCGTTGAGTAATTTAACTACCAAGGGCTCCAATATGTTCTGTAAAGAATCCCACCAGTGTTGCAACAAACAAAAAGAGGTCAGCCCAGCAGCTAGGCTCATGTCTGCCCAGGAAAGTGATTGAGTCACCATCCCTGGAGGTATTTGAAAGATAGGTAGACATAGTGCTTAGCGATATGGTTTAGTGATGGTTTTTGTCAGAGTTAGGTTGATGGTTGGACTAGACGATCTGAAATGTCCCTTCCAACCTAGGCAGTTCTATGGTTCTATGATTCTACGTTTACCAGTACAGACATAGCTTTGTGCTTCATTTCCAAAGTTATGACAGATTTGCAGCTAACCGTTGTCATTTTACTGAACTACTTGATGCTGTAGTTTTCTAGACTAGAACTGGCTAAGCCATGCTTACCTACCTCACAGCTGTATGAGGTAGGTACATCAAATGTAAATACTTTTGGGTCATTAGGTTAAGCACTATTACACATGTTTTTTTAGTACAAACTTAGTTTATATGTTAAAGATTATCTGGAAATTTATTCAGAAATAATCCTCATTAGGATCAGTTTTATTCTAAATTTAATAATCAGAAGTTTTGATGAGGACATGAAAATTTTGGATTGAGATTCCCTTCAATACCACTCAATACCACTGTCAGCACAAGAAGCATTTTACAGGATATTTCTAAGTGTTTTGGTTTTCTGTTTATTATCCTTCCTTTTTTACTCCTCAGTCTAAGTGGTAAATGAGTAGTCAACAAATATCACAAAAAGCCTTCTGTATGTATAAATTTTCAAGATATTGGAAAAAATCATATTCACAAAAATGTTGTGCTAAGAACCACTTTCTTTGATGAAAAAAGGTAACACCAAGACACTGTGGAAGCCTTAGACCAATACCCCTGATGTCGTCATGCTCAGAAAGTTAGACACATCCTAAATGCTGCAGACTACCTGTGCCATTCTCAGGTTCTCTCTGCACAATAGGACTATCACATCCTCAACAGTGAAAAATATGGAATTTCTAGACATTTCTGCCACTGCTCTAGTTGCCCTGTGGGACATCTAGAAATCATGGGCAAGAGTCTCAAGTGCTTTCTACTTCTTTTTTTTTTTTTCCCCCATATGGATAGGATTTCCAAACAGCAAATCTGTGGACGTTTTCCACAAGGCAGAACATGTGGAGAAATCTGAGCATCCTGGTGGAAGCTTGGTCCCTGAGTTTTCTTTTAAAGGCAGTGTTCTCTTAAGAAACAGTGGAACATTTGCTACCCCACAGTTTGATATTAAATAAGGAGGCTATAAAAAGCATATCAAAGATAGAACTACTTTATTTTTTTTAACTACTTAAAAATCCGTACAACTTATTTCCCAATTATTGATTGCCTGTTATTTCTTTGTTCAAAAAGCATTTGACTTGAGAATTTTCTAGAAACATAAAACGTGCCTAATGATATTTTTTCCTAGCTTTTTTTGTTCATCGCAGACCAGAGACACTTCAGTAGGTTTATTTAGTGCTTTCTTTGTCCTTTGCTCATAATTAAGATTTTTCAGCATTTAGCAAGAATGCATTGGGAAAAAGTAGTGCACCTCCCCCAAATAATACTATGCACTCTTAATTTCTTCTGTAAAATTACTCACCTACTTCCATATACTATTTCAGTTAATTCTTCATAATATGTGATTTATAATTACAAGGAAAAATAATATTAGGTAGATCATTCCAGACCAACATTATTTTAATTTAAAAGCAAGAGTCTTTCTGAGTAACAAAAAATGGTCATCTACTTACATTTTATACAGAAACCCTAGGTGGTTATAATCTCTGTGGCAGCATATGAAAGTCTTTTCAGTACTTTGTTAAATGTCTTTGAATGCAAAGATTTGAATAAACCCACATTTTTAGAATATAATTTTTAAACTTTGATTATTTGGCAGTAGATTGAACTACAGAGACTTGGCTGTATTTTGACATTTCATATGGGGTTTGCAGAGACTAAAAGTCAGCAGGGTACCAATAAGGAAAACATTTAATTTGAAATTATTGATGTCTAAGGGGATTGTGTGTATTCATGAAACAAGTGGATTGAGAAAACAAAATTCTCAAACATTGTTTCTCCCAGAGATCATACAACATTAATTTATTAACCAAAATCAAATTGGCAACTAGTGCTTGCAGTATTATTTGGTGCAAATTACCATTATTATTTTATTAGAGGTAATTAAAGCAGATTAATATATTCAAGTAAACATAATCTCATTTAGTTTTGTTACCGCAGAAGATAAGTTAAAGACAAAGCAGCTAGTAAATCAAATAATTGCAATAGTCTGCTATGTCTCATATGAAAACTACTTTTTAATCTATAACAGAAGGCAGAGTTGTGTTACAAAAGCCTCCTTTCACAAATTCACTGTTGTGTTGTTAAAGCATTTGAAGAGAGATGGATGCTGTATGTATAGTAAGGTGATTATAAATCTCTACTTTTCAACTCATACAATTTAAAATACTTTACTATGACTTTTCAGAAAATTAGTTAGAAATGCTGAGAAAATTTGTGTTCCCAAACGTAGTTCTGAGACATGAAACATCTTACTGAGATAAAGCAAAGCTACTGGGGAAGCAGTAGATCAGCAATGCAAAGCAGTTCAAGGCAAGAAGAAATATCTTAATAAAAACAGTAATGTTATTTAAGAATCTTTAAAGCAAAGGAGCAGTAAACACCTACATTTCAACACTTTTGCAGAGTAAAGGAGCCCTATGAATAAGAGGCATCTCTGCACGCTAAATAAGTCAAAAGTTTAGTGATTCCAGCTGAGGTGAAAGAAAGAGTACTCTTTGCTCTGTTTACTAGACAGAATGGTGGAGGCAACTGAGACCATTTTAGAGGAGAAAAGATTCCGTTTTAGCTAAAGTGTTATACCAGCCAAATATAAAAAGGTAAGTTCTACCCTGGACCACTGTGGAGACAACTATCTGCAGGAAGAGATTGTTTTCTGCTTCTAAAAACTACACAAGGGAAGATAAATAGACAATCTTCTGGTTTAGTTTGGGCAAGGAAACAGCTAGGGATAACTCTAGCTGAAATGAGTATAATGAACAAGGTAAGATACGTACATACATACATACACATACATATGTATGTACATGTGTGCATGCGTACATATATACATAGACAGACAGACAGACACCAAAATTGGCTGGTTTTGACAATGTATTTGTACCTCACTTCATTATAGCTATCACAATACCCCTGATCTGTATTTATTATTTGTCAATCAAACAACTGACAATGGAAACAGAAGTTCTAGTATTTCTTTTGGGCCACATCCACAGACCTGTACTATAACTCAAACAGTGCAGTATTTGCAACTGAAGTTGTCACTTCCCTGCCTCTACAAAATTCCCAGCATTTACAACCAGAAAAGCGTCATTTTTCAGGCAGACAGAAGATAAAATGACATACAAGTCCATCACAAGCCAATACTTCCATCAAAGGTATAAGTTTTGTTTCTCTCTTTTTGTGAACATCTTTGCAATATACAGTTAGTCCCTAGCAATTTCTACAGAATGGATTGATTTTTTTGGCCAGAATACTTCAGGTTTTGACCTCCTCAAGAGCTGAATCTGCTCTTGAGCATATCTGCTGATATGCTTCAAGCAGTGTTGTGAGCCCATTCATTTTTTAAGTCAACGCACACACACTTCTTCGTGCTGCGTTGGAGGTCTGCCACTGTTTGTTGTGTGCCTGCTTCTTAAAAACTATTTGGAAAGTGATCATTCATTAAAAAATATTATCTCCAGAAACAAATTTGAATTGGCTGAAGCTTGAGTTATACACTAAGGTCTGTGGAACTTGTGGTTTTGTTTATTTAGAAGATCAATGATCTTGATTTGTAACATCAGCTTCCAAAAATACTTCATTATTCATTCAAATTCTTCTGCATTTTAAATACCCTTCATGCAGCCATGACCTAATACGGCCCTAATGAATACTTGTATTTTCCAGACTGAATGACCATTCTGTTTCATGATGCAGTTTTGTATTTAATCCCCTTTGTTATTCAAATGAACGTCTGATAAGTGATGAATATGAGCCAGCATTTAGTTTTAATTAATTGCATGGGGTAATCAGATATGGCCAAATAACTGTGTGGTGTCTACAAAGCTTTTATATATATATATTTATTTATTTATTTATTTTATATTTTATTTATATATATCTTATTTTTTGTATTTTTCAGACTTAAATATGCATACAATACAGAGAAAAGGGCTCATTTCAAATATACAGCAATGTTAATAAAGATCTCAGTAATGACCCAGCACAGAAAATGAGGGGTTTATTATTCCATAGACATCCACAGTTGTTGGATTTTTTTGCTTCAGAATGCAGCATTCTGAAGGCAGCTTAAAAGCTAATATGGCAAATTGACGTAGATCTACTCTCATTTATTACATTTCAGTAAGCGAGAACAGATCTATAGGAATTCTTCACATATCTAATTGGATTTGCTTTTGGCAATGTCTGTGGTGTGTATCTAGAACATTAAATGAACTGTTGCCATCAAGCTTCGTTAACAGGACACCAGTGCTTTATCTGATGCATTTTCATGTTCACATTTCAGCTTCAGATTAGATTGAGTTCCTGTATAAAGAGGTTCAGCTTAATTTAGCTCACAGAATTGTACCCAATAGCATCAGCTTTCCACGTGGCGTGTTGTGTCATTTGAGGTTAGATAGTAAAGTCTAAGTAAGGTTTTCACAAAACAACCTTTGTAACGAATGCTTTGAGATATTAATTCTTGTTTATAACAGATCGTCAACATTTGATCTAAATATAAAGGGGCGGCATTGATGATGGATTGTTTGAAGTTCCATGAGAGAAGAAATTAGTCTGATGGCAATGAACAGTATGAAATAGTAATAATAAGATCTCTCAGTACCATTTGACTATACGCTAATGAAAGTGCAAAGATCTGGAGAAAAGTGTCTTTAAAACTCTGAACTATATGTGGGAATACAAAGATACCTCATGAATGAAGGGATAATAGGAATAGAAAATGAGGAAACTTGAAAAGAACTGAGAAATACATAGATGTGAAATACAGTAAAATCAATTAAAAAGATGTAACTCAAGGAAGAATAAGCTTTTCAGTGATAACATTCAAAGTTTAGCTGAGATGGAAGTGTCCTGAGCTGGATAGTGACAGAGTTAGAATATATTGCTTTTATCTTAGCTGGTTCAAAAGAATGTGTGGAATGTTTCATTTGGCTTCAAAGTGATAAAATGTCTCAGTAGAACGGCTTATAAATGCAGCCTTGTAATTAATGTGAACTGATACCAAGCTACAGGATTATAGATTTACCTATTCTCGATTTCCTCTATTGCTTCCTCTATCCCACAGAAAGATATAAATGAGTCTCTGCAAGTAGTACTAAAGATGCTCTCTGGAAAGGTTCTGTCCATTTAAGAGACAAGAAACTTCTTGTTTGGGGACCTGTTGCCACTTGATCTGATGAACTGGTATTTTAAGACAAGTATGTCCAATCCATTGAGGAGGGCACACAGGAAATAGGATCTTGGCCCCATTCCCATAGCGAGCCGGTACTTTTGTACCAGAAGCAGGTAAGAACTCCTGTTTCTGATTAAAACTAACTGTAGCTGATGGTCACTTTGGGGATAACAGTTATCACTTCACAGTGGAATTTTAGCATTCCCATTATAATTAACATTTATCATATGCATTTCCCGGGATGGGATGGGATGGGATGGGATGGGATGGGATGGGATGGGATGGGATGGAGACTTTACAATTCAGAATATATTTAATGGAGCTCTCCTTGAAGTGGTTTCTCATTCAAATTTAGTTCACCTCATGGTAACCTATTTGGAGGTTCATAAGAACTGAGCTGGTTATCTCAGTTTCATCTTTAAAGAGCAAATGCACACAAGGACTGCAAATATATCCTCCAGGGCTTATAATACTGTCCTTCTTGCCAAAGGTCTAAACCAGAGAATTAAAAATTGTAAACTACAAAGATTAAATATTTTTTTCTCTCTCTTTTTTTTTCCCTCTCTCTCTTTTTTGAAGGAATGCATCTTTAGAGATCCACTGCTGAAAAAGTGATACAGGAATGTTGACTGGAGATTGCCCTTGATGACAGCAAAGAGAATATTTTTCTTTCCTAAAACTGTAAATCTGATATCAAGATTCACAACAAAACTGAAATTTAAAAAAAAATATTTGCAACTAATAATAAATTATAGAATTGCTTTAATGTTTTCCATGAGGACAAAACATGTTTGAAATGAATAGCATTCAGCCCCTTCTCTGAGCAAAAATGAGCAAGAGCAAAAGGATCACTTGAAAAATGTCATTTGACATTAAATACTTCTATAGAATTCCTAGGTAAACTGCATTTTAAAAGCATTAGGGTGTGTACTGAGTAATGCATCTACAACGGTAAATCATTATGGTTGTCATTTTATGTCCAGAGACGTTGCTTCATAACAGATTTGAATAGTGGAGGCTTTATTTTTATTTAGAGTGGTCACAATGTTTTTCTCAAGTGCGTTAACTGAACAATGACATCCTTTTTTACTGAAAGCAAGTGAGAAACCACAATTATACTGAGACTGAATTCCACAGTAGGATGTTAAATGATTGATGTTGAGTAATTTAACTACAGAACAAGATGTGTTCTTGGGGTTGGCCATAGCACCTTTTTTTCATTTCCCTGTAAGGCAAGCCTGTTATTTAAGGAAATAAATGGACAAGGGAACAGCGAGGTTATACACCTCAATTAATAGTATCTTGCAGGTCCCTTGGCTCTGTGTTGCATGATTTTAGCTTGCAGAACTTTGTAAGAAAGAGAAAACATTTATAATTGCAAGGCATGCTATGAGAAAAGACGTTTTTGTAAATATTTGTGTGTTTTTCTACTATTGCTATGAATAGTTTTCTGAGACATAGCTAAAACTCCTTGTTAGCTAAAAATACTGCAAAAAACTAACAAGTATCAAAAAATATGAAATACTGCAGTCTATCACAAAATCAATAATGATCATCAGAGTATTTGGTGATTCATCTTTGGCCATTGGAACTTACCTTGACTCCATTGTTCTGATATTTGATTATCATCCAGATTTTTATGTGCTAATCTTCAGAATCACCCTGGGATTCCAGTATGTCATCTTATATGTCTTTTAGAAACTGAGACACTAATAATTGAAGACTGATTCAATTACCCAAGGACACAGAGGAAGGCAGCATTAGACCTTAGGTTTCTGCTTGTCCAGACACTTCCCGGTTGTTAGACTCATTCTTCTTCCTTTTAGCCATCAAAGCGACTAAACAAAAACACCTTTATGGGTATACCCATGGTATAATATGAGATTATGTGATGAAAATTCATCTGTACAAAGGAGCACAGAGAGGCAGTGGGGAAGCTGGGAAGAGCCCAAACAATACCATGCCTCAGCTACTCCCAGGCCCATCACAGGAACCATCAACCCGTCAATGACCACGACAAGCCCAGAGGAGCACAGGGGCACCATGGCAGTTCAGAAGCCAAAATAAGGACCTCCAAGGAATGAACGCCTTCTCTGGGCCCCTTTCAGGGTTGCCCCTGAAGATCCTCAGCCCCAGTGTCCAGGCGTGAAACACATCACCATGAGTCATTGGGAGCAGCTCTCCAGATCACATTTTGGACTAATGGGAGTTGCTGCCTGGAGGTGGGACATAGATAGGATGCAGGGGAACAGCATTTTAGGATTGCATAGGACTCCTTATGGAACATTTTGGGGTGGAACCCAAGGCAGGAAAAAGGAGAGATTTAGGTAATTCAGGGAGGAACATGCGTAGGAAATAGAGGGGCAAGAGGCCAAAAGGGCTGGTCACATGGAAATAGTGGCTAATTATTACACTTGCCCTTGTCTTGTGCCTGACAGTAACGTTTAGCAACGTCTACAGTATTCCTAAACAATGTAGCTTCAATATTCGAAACTGTAGTGCACATTGCTATCCTTAAAATAATAATCTCTGTCTCAAAGTTACTAACTCATTTAAACATGATGTCTCACCATCAACCCAGTTTGCTGCCTTTTTCTTAATATCTATAAATTCACAAGTTCAAAATACGTATGTCTATTTGATGTCATCCAAGGATCAAAGATTTCATACTTCAGCATGCATATTTATTGCAGACAAATTAAGAAGTGGGAATAAGAAATCATGGAACAGATCCTCCTGGAATACATCCTGGAAGACACTGTAATATACAGAAGGCAAGGAAGTGATTAGAGACGTGGCTTCACAAAGGGCAAATTGTGCCTGACTAATCAAGTGACATTTTATGATGGAGTGACCACATCAGTGGGCAAGGGAAGAGCAACTGATGCCATCTACATGGACTTCTGTAAGGCCTTTGATATGGGCCCCCACCACATTCTTTCTTCTAAATTGGAGAGATATGGGTTTGACGGGTAGACTGTTAGATGGATAAGGAATTGGCTGATGACCCATCCAACCAGTCACAGTCAATGGCTCAATGTCCAAGTGGAATCCAGTAACAAGAGGTGCTCCTCAAGGGTCCATAATGGGACCAATACTGCTCAATATCTTCATCAGTCACACAGTGCAACTGAGTGCACCCTCAGCAAATTTGTGGATGACACCAAGCTGAGTAGTGCCGCTGATACACTTGAGGGAAGGGATGCCATGCAGAGGGACGTTGACAGGCTTGAGGAGTGGACCTATGCAAAGCTCATGAAGTTCAAAAAGAATGAGGGCAAGGTCCTGCACCTGGGTTGAGCAATCCTCAATATCAATACAGACTGTGGGATGAATCGATTGAGAGCTGCCCTGCAGAGAGGACCTGGGGAACTGGGGGATGACATGCTGGATATGAGCCAGCAATATGTGCTTGCAGAGCAGAAAGTCAATCGTATCCTGGGCTGCATCAAAATAAACATGACCAGCAGGTCGAGGGATGTGATTCTCCCCCTCTACTCTGCTCTCCTGAGACCCCACCTGGAGCCTCAAGCACAAGAAGGTGATGGACCTGTTAGGGCAGGTCCAGGGGAGAGGTTCACAAAAATGATCAGAGGGCTGAAACACCCTCTGGTCAGAAAAGCTGAGAGCATTGGAGAAGAAGAGGCTCTGGAGAGACCTTACTTCATCCTTTCAATACTTAAAGGAGGCTGTGGTGATTTGACCTTAGCTGGCCCCCAGGTGCCCACCAAGCCATTCTACCACTCCACCTCCTCAACTGGACATGGGTAGAAAATATGACAAAAAGCTCGTGGGTCAAGATTAAGATAGGGCGATCACTCAGCAATTACCGTCATGGACAAAACAGACTCAACTCAGGTAAATTAATTTAATTTATTGAAAATCAAATCAGAGTTGGATAATGAGAAATAAGAACCAAATCTTAAAACATCTTCCCCTCATTTATCTCTTCTTTCCAGGCTCAACTTCACTCCTGACTTCCCTACCTCCTTTCCCTGAGCAGCAGGGGGACAGGGAATGGGGATTGCAGTCAGTTCATCACACATCTCTGCCACTCCTTCCTCCTCATGCTCTCCCCTGCTCCAGCATGGAGTCTAACCCACAGAACACAGTCCTCCACAAACTACTCAAAAACATGGGTCCTTCCCATGGGCTACAGTTCTTCACAAACTGCTCCAGCATTGGTCCTTTCCACAGGGTGCGGTCCTTCAGGAGCAGACTGCTCCAGTGTGGGTCCCTGTAGGGCCCTATGTCCTGCTGAAAATAAATTGCTCCAGCATGGGGTCCTCTCCACAGGTCTCAGTTCCTGCCAGGAGCCTGCTGCAGCAGAGGCTCTCCATGGGGTTACAGCTTCCTTCAGGGCACATCCTCCTGCTCCAGTCTGGGGGTCCTCCCATGGGCTGCAGGGTGGATATCAGCTCTACTATGGACCTCCATGGGGACAACCTACGTCACCATGGTCTTCACCTTGGGCTGCAGGGGAATCTCTGCTCCAGTGTCCGGAGCACCTCCTCCCCCCGCTCCTTCTTCAATGACCTTGGTGTCTGCAGAGTTGTTTCTCTCACATATTCTCACTCGTCTCCCCAGCTGCTCTTGCGCAGCAGGTTTTTTCCTCTTCTTAAATATGTTATCACAGGTGCTACCACCATCGCTGATTGGCTCAGCCTTGGCCAGTGGCAAGTCCATCTTTCAGATGGCTGGAACTGTCTCTGTCCAACACAGGGACAGCTTCTGTCAGCTTCTCACAGAAGCCAGCCCTGCAGCCCACCCCCTACCAAAAGTTTGTCATGTAAACCCAATACAGGAGTTTATAAGATGAAGAGAGACTTTTTACCATGGTCCGTAGCAATAGGACAAGTGGTAATCTTAAACTGAAAGAGGGTAGGTTTTGATTGGATATAAGAAAGACATTTTTTATGATGAGGATGATGAGACATAGAACAGGCTGCCCAGAGAAGTTGTGGATGCCTCACCATTAGCAGTTTTCACGGTCAGGTTGGATGGGGCTTTGAGCAACTCAATGTAGTGAAAGATGTCCCGGCACGTGGCAGAGGTGTTGGACTACATGATCTTTAAAGATCCCTTCCAACTCAAACCTTACTATGATCCTATGATTCTATGAATAAGATTATGGTAAAATACTAGCCACAGATGTTGATGTAAGAAATTTTAGTCCCTTATTAGACTAAACTTTGCAGTCTTAAAGTGTGGATTGACTGATATCTCAGTCAAAGGGGACTTCATTATAGCTATGGTGTAGCAGATATTAAAATAAGCCACACATTTTCTCAGTTTAGAAGTGTTTTAACTTCTAATAGTTTTATATTATAGCATGCAAATGGAAGACCTAAAAGTATATCATGAAATGGTTTCTCCAAATAAGTACAGATTAGTTTCGTGCCTAAAACTGAGATGTTGAAATCAGCTGTATTATTAACAAAGCAAAAACTATTGTCAGCTAGGATCAGAATGACACCCACATTCTTCATATAAATGCTAAACAATGAGGCAGAGAGTATTCAAATGTCCACTTGGCACTTTCATGCACCATTGCCCATTTATTCCTTCTTATGAGAAATATTAGTCTCATCTTTTTTCTTCAGTTATTCCAGCACAGTTCCCTTGAAGTAAATGCATTTGTACAGATGTAACTCAGATGAGAATTACGAAATTATGTAAATCTAAATATGCATCACCCTACTGAGATCACCATACTGAGATCATCAGAGATACATTGGACAACAGCATTAGCTAAGATTTTCATTTAAAAATACCCTAATAGATTGAAATAACTAATAGTGTGATCAATAATACTCTATGCTAATAGATTATATTTTCAAATCAAGAAGGAAATAATCTGTGGCCAAATGTTATTCAATCTAAAGTATGTTTACATTACAGCAGATTATACAAACCGCAATACAACTGTCATTTGAAATTTCATCAGCAAAGGAAACTGCAAAATATTTGTTTCTTAAAAATCGACAAATTATCTGGCTAGTCCAGGCAACAACACTTAAAGAGGAAAAACAAGAACATTAAGCTTTAGTATTCATGCAGACAAAGCAGTACTGACTGCTTTGGGAAAATTCTCTAAATAGCCCTGAGACTGGACCCTACAGGAGTTAAGCCAAGCTTAACAAAAATAACTAACATTAAAAAAAAAAAGCCAGGATTCATCTTGGATTCATATGAATTAACCATTTCACACACGCTGAAGACAGAAAGGTAAAATGTTTGTTATGTATTACAGTGAGCAGCATTGAATCACAAGCAGTACTGCATAGGGTTGCAGAGACACTGCAGTAAATCAAGGCAGCTTGATATCATAAAAACTTAGAGGTATATTTATAGTCTTGCTCAAAGTTTTTCTTTTTATGAGGTAATTTACATGAATCCTGTGAGATAGTTCTTGCTTAATTTAAAATAATGGATATTTAAGATGGGGGGGGGGCAGGTGTTGGGGGGCAGAATCCCAACATTAAATCATGCAGTCAGTGCCAATGTCAGCACACGATTGTTTTCTGCAATATATTCTCCAGCGTTTGGACTCCAATGCTGGGTCTCTGACTGTTTCCCTGTAAAGGTTATTACTCAGAATAATAGATCTTACATTTTGGGAAATATTTTCTGGAATTCTTCTAGCTGCTTTCTTTCTGTTGCTTCAGGCTTGATTGACTTTTTTTTTAAAAAAAGGAACCTAAGTTCTACCTGGATTGTCTAAAGGCTTGTTGAGTGACCTTGAATAACTCTGGAATTGCCCGTAACTGTTTAAGCCTTCCTCAGCTGTAAAGAGGGGTATGTTTTTTTTTTTCTCTTTCTCAGGTTGATGTCATAAGGTTTAATTCATTATAAAGATGTTTGTGTACAAAATGCTCTGGAAACAGTGCTATTAATTACTGTCTGGCATGGTGATTTTGATATCCTTTTTGTCAGCCTTAATAATCCATTCCATCTTTTCATCATTATACTGTTAAAGCACTTGGAGACTCACCTTTTTGTGCTAAGTTATC
Organism: Larus michahellis; assembly: GCF_964199755.1. Classification (NCBI taxonomy): domain Eukaryota; kingdom Metazoa; phylum Chordata; class Aves; order Charadriiformes; family Laridae; genus Larus; species Larus michahellis. The sequence continues at coordinate 138,679,233 of NC_133897.1, read as the reverse complement.
TGGCCAAGATATCAACATTCAGCTCCTTGAACCACTCCCTATAAGCCGATCACTCTACCCCTCTATATTCTTTTCACCTCCCAGTCTTGATTAGGCATCTGAGAGCACAGAGTAGGGATTCAGAGGTTTGCTTTTATAAATGCTTGAAAACACGTTCCATCTTTACATTCAAGCTTTATTCAACCATGAATTTCAGACTGAACAACAAATCTATTTTTAACTGTCAAACCACACTATAATTCAGGTGGGACGAAAGATTCACACTAAGTCTGTGGTAATCAATGATATCATGTTTGAACTGTACACTTCAAGAGATGTTTGGTCTTGCTGTTGACCTTACCAAACTATGCAAGTGATGCTTACCAACCTACTCTCTGCTTTAAGCTAAGCTGCTAAGGCAAATACAGAATTCCAAGAAGCACAAAAACAGAGGTTTACATTTCCTTTCCGAGGATATTATCTGCTTCAGCTACCCACTAAAACCAAAGATTCTTTTTCTGTTTCTTTTAATTCAAGGGTAAAAGCGATGAGCCAATGTACTGGGTGATTTCATTGGGCATATGTCAAGTTACGCAAGCAAAGGATGTGTTCTTATTCCTGCTGACATGGACCTTTGACAGACATCAAAGGAAGAGCTCTCACGCTATTGCCAAAATGCATACATAACTGAATGAGAAGTATGTGGGCCCTGCAAGAGAAAAGAAAGGTAATTTGGGGTAGAGAACGAATGTCAAGAGAGTAAGTGCGTCCCTTCTGGTTTTGCACTGTAAGGTGGTTCAAATGACTTGTCAATTAACACTAATAGAGATTGATGAACTTTAGTATCCGTTCACTTTGGAAGAGCAAGTGCTTAGAGCAGTACTCTGCGTTGCACATTTCTTTGTGAACAAAATTAACTCCTCACTAATTTTTGTGACTTCAATCAAGTGTCAAGCCACCTTAGCAGAGGAAGAAGACTGGAAGCCTATGGTCAGCAAATCTGAGGTGAAACATTTGCCTAAATATAGTCATCTAGTGACATTTGAGATGCCGCTAGGGCAATCAACCTGGCCGGCTGTTGCCAGTCCAGAAGGCTCAGGTCCCACTAAATCCTGTGACAGATGTACCAGCTCGGTTTGCATGCCTCAGATACCATACAGTATTTTAAATGTCACTAGATGACAACGCGTAGGCAATTGAACCATCAAATGGATGGAAAACAGGGCTGCAAATGGGCTTGAAGCCTGTGAATATTCATGTTGCACAGAGGAATATACATCTTGTTCATTTAGGCAAGCCAGGCCATAAGCACTCCTGTTGCAGACAAGGCAATGTTCCCATTGATTAAACTGGAAGAAAATCTTGCCTTTAGCTGTGCTATGAATATTTAATCAAACAAATTGGACAACAGTGAACACCTTTGTGCCTTTTGATCCACTCAGGAAAGATCTTCGGCTAAGGCAGCTTCCATTTTCTGTGAACTAGCAAAAGGAGGCTGGCTTCCTACCAAATCTATTTATCTTTATAGTCTCTTTTTCTCTCTTCAGCTCATGGTATTCTCTACTCTTACCCTTTTAATCAGTTTTACTGGCCCTTAAGCTAAAAGGCACTACATATTATAGATGTTCAATCCCATTTTCCTTAACTGCCCGCCAGCAAAATGGCAAAAAACTTTATAAACCTCCTGATTTTATCTTTTCCTGATGGTTCTGGTTAAGAAAACCCTAATATTTGGGAGCAATGGTCTTTAGGATTCTCTGTTATTTTCCATGCTTCACTTGTTTCATATCTGACAGCAACTTAAAAACTCAGAAATAATAATAGTAATAGTAGTAGTGATAATGATAGTGATAGTGATAGTGATAGGAATAGGAATAGTAAGTAGTAATGCTTATGTAGAATTCTGTTTTCTTCTGGAATCCTGAAGAGTAAATTTGGACACTGCTTTTGGAGAAAGCAAAAGATGGTGAATAAAGGGAGGAGGAAGAAATTATTGTCTTTCTTTTTTAAGGACCGCAGTGGAACAAATTAGAAACAGTTTGGAAATAGAGAGATATTTCATCAGCTAACACTGATAAATGGGACTCAGAGTCAAAACCAATCAAAGACGGCTAGCAATGTTTAAATTGGGGTTGTGCTGACCTTTATTTTGATGTGTTATGCTCTGCTGACTTTGTGGAGGAAGGGCATTTCAGACAGAATTTTCAGCAGGTTCACTGATTCATATTTGTTTGCTGGGCTGATATATTACTGGCTATATAAATAGTTTAGTGCCACAAGTATGATTATTAGCAGCAAGAACAAGAGGGTGACCACACACCGAGTGGCAAATCATTTTTTATCTTGAGGCTTAGCAAAATAAAATGCTAGACAATTTATTTCAGCCTTCAGTTAGATGATACTTATTTTGACCAGTGTCTCCTGTTATTCTGAAGACACGAAGCACAGGGAATTTTTGCTTTTCATAGGACAAAGCCATTGCTCATGTCTCAGACCAAAATGACAGCATATAGAATTATGAGCAACGACATTATGGAGACAGTCTGATGGAACTGGCAGTACCCACCACATATTGAATGTGCATCAGCTGTCAGTGCCTGACACTGGATAATCAGTGGGTTATTTTATTATCATTACTCAAATTTGCCTTAGTCACTTTCCAATCTTTTGTTATTGGAAACTCATTCTGAAATTTTTTCTTAACCTTCCAAGCCTTTAAAACACAGCACAGAAACACGCAGAAGGAGGGACAGAGAACAAAGAGCAGAGGAAGCATTTTGGTTGAGTTCCTTTAACAGATGGAAATGCTGAACTCTAAAGCTGAAGCTGTTGAAATCTTTCTATTGTAAAATCTTGTTTATCGGATATACAGTGAAATAAACCTATAACTGAAAGAGCAACCAATCCTGAAACTTCCAGCATGGCAAAATTCTGTCTATTGTAGTCCAACTTCCCAATTTTGGAACCAGTCTTAATTATGTCTGTGCCCTGTTGAATTCCATGGAATACTTCAGGAAACGTACAGTAAATTTAACACTGCATACTAGACTGAATCCCTAAATACCGTCACTTCTACAGTAGTCTCTTTGTTTGCAACAGAGTTTAATCCATATTAAATTGCATAGATAGGTTAAAGCCCAAATAATTTCCAGCTGCTTTTCCTTTTTTTTTTTTCTAATATGAACCCCAATTGCTCAAATCATTTTACTATCAACTGGAATTTATTTGGCTATGACAGAACTAAAATGGCAAAATATAAGATTTATTAAGTCAGAAAGCTGAATCAAATGTGAGCATCAATGGTAAAGGAGATCTTAGTTCAACAGTGAAGACAAATTGTGGGGAGATCTGTCATAAGCCTAAGGGAAAATTCACATTATCCACATAAAACTCCTTTAATTGTCTAACATAACCACATTTCAGAGCTTCTGTAGCTACAGCCTTCAAGTCATATGCAAGCACTAGAAAGAAAAAAAAGGGTCTTCAGAGGGAGTTGCAGAACACAAAGATAGATGTCTAAAATTAGACAGTGTAAATGCCTCTCAGTATTTCTAGTTTTTCCGTATTTTCCTTTTCTGAACCTGGCAGAATATAGAATACCCTCCCAGCGAGGACTCCAATAAGTAGGGCAAAATATGATAATCACAGTCTCACTGTGCCACTACAGTCAAGTAAGCACCAGAAGAACTCAGCATGCGATACAAGACTTGGCCCCTGTCACCCCCGGACAGCCGATGGTTGGAGCCCCAGCAGACCTGGACCAACACGAGGTGAGATTCTCTGTGCTGAATGAGAGACCTGCCTCCTCAGAGGCATGGAAATGTCCTTGCATTTGGGTGTGGAATCTGGCCAAAACTACAACTGCGGTGATCAGGAGAGGTAAGCACAAAACAGAATCACCCCAATGAAAATGTTTCCTTGATCGTTTGTAAAGAGACAGTACAACTATTTAGAAAATAGAAACAAAAGTAAAAACTGACATTTCCTGCAGTTAAGTTGTCCTCTTGTAATTCAAGATTGCGGCACTGATACTCATTGTGTGCAGGAATATCATTACACAGAAATGCAGGATTTTTGTCGGGCTTGTTTTCTCAGAATTCCCTACAAAAGGTTAGAATGAGGTTCTGCACTTTAACTTGGGCTGCGTGAATTGCACGTGGTGAGAGTACAATAGCTGCTAGAGATCCTTGTCTAAAACTCCAGAAGCAAATCAAACCCAAATATTTTTAGGGTTACAGTTTGGCTGAGGGTATCACAGAGGACAAAGTTAAGGGGGCTGAGAAAAGGGAAAGGCATATAAACTTAGCAGAAATATTTAATCCTTTGTGCGCAGTACCATTCCTAAACAGATTTAACCCAGAGAATTAATATAGCTTTTGCTTCCAGCCCTTTTTTTTCTGGGTTAAATTTAGTGTTAGTTATTCAAAAGCTATGATGTGAACCAAACACTGAAGATCCTATTTCAAAACTAGAAAACACATATGCCTGCGGCAGGATTGTTTGTGATCGGCTCATAAAAGATCTATCCCCAAATGCAGTAATTCTAACCAAAGTATTTATTTGTAGTCTGATCATGGGTATTGCCTCAATGTAAAACCAGCGTTCAAAGAGTAAATTACATTCTGTAAATTGCTTGTCCACTTTCACTCTGTAGCCAGTGTCACGTGGATTTTTAAAGAGCTGGTTCAACTGATCTATTCATCTATTAGCTGAAAACATTTTTATGATAAGAAAATTCCCTTCTCAAAAGTGTCTCCATCTTTTCTATCTTCCCTATCTTTTCTTTGTTGTTTTTTTTTTCTTAAGCACGAGAATGTTTTACAAAATAATAAGCAGATAAAGCTCTTTTCTTTGTTTCCTTGTTGTCCAAGAAGGCATTTTAATTTGATCAACTGTTTACGCCAGCAGCCTACAGTTTCAGATCTGAAAGCTTACACAATCAAGTTAAATGAGGGCATCTATCCCAACTGCCTGAGCTGCAGGCAGCATCCCATCCCAACCAATTCTCATCTTACATCACAAACGGAGCAATACAACAGCAGCAAGTAATTCTGATGAAGTGAAAAAAGCTACGTGTAAAAATATTCTTATAATATTGAGCACATATCCTTTCGTATTGTCTGCATTTTCTTATCTTGTGATATTATAAATGTACTTCACTCTCTTATAGAAGATAAATGCAATGAAAGGTAATATTTTTAAAAAATAGAAAATGCTTTGTCTCCCTATCTAGAAAGAAATATTAAAGCTTCTTTATCCCTATAATTTTGGTATAAAGAGGGAAGATAGTAAAAAAAAATTTCAAGTCTGCCATGTGTCATTAGCAATTTGCATAATATTTTTATCTGCCCCTTAGAGAACTGCAGATAAGGGACCATTGTACTTAAAGCAAAGACTTTACAGGTCATCAGCTTTGAATTTCATTTTTCTTTATTTGTTCCCACAAATCTATTTGTTTTTTGGAATAAGCATTAGAAAATTAAACAGAGTAGTTTCTCTTATTCCTTACTATCTTAGCCTGCAACACAGGACATTCCTTTCATGTGCAGTATTAAGATGGCCCTACTTAATCTGTAGGTCAGGTCTTTAATCGGGTTTTAAAAGGCACGTTGCTGTATTTGCATAATGCACATCACTAAGCCATAACTAATGGGGCAGGCTGAGCTAGAGACCCTAGGGTTTTTTCGGATCCTAAACTTTTCTTATTTTTGCCTTCTCTGCAATTTTAAAAATATACTCATTTACAACTGCATTTTTAAGAAAAATGGAACTTGCAAACCTGACAAAATAACTGCATTTTGCTGGTTTTGCTTTTAAAGAAGGATATTTTTTTCTGTATTCCTAATGCATTTTTGTAGATTCAACTGTTGAAGAAATCAATTTTCTACAGGGATGGCAATACCTTTCAATAAGAAATGAAACCTGTACATCTTTTTGCTCAGCACTTGCTTCATGCTATTTCATTTTGCACAGAGTTTACTGACACAGCCAACATTTCCTTGGCCATCACTGCTAGAGGTACGTACAATTCATAATACAATAGAGATTAGCTTCAGAGCATTACCACCACAGAGAAAAATAAATCAAAATAAAAACATCCTACTCGTTTTGCCCTAAAAGCCCTGCCTCACTGTTTGCCCCAGCAGAGCTGGATGGCACAAGGCTTCCCTTCTTCTCTTGAAACCTTCTCCGCAGAGCACGGTGCAGAATGGCTGATAGCTTGCTGCTGGATGGAAGGAAGGACAGCACCACAGGCAAAAAGGATGCAGTCCCTAATCTAAGCCCAGCTCCTAATTTTAGTGGTAAAGCATGGTGCAGAGGGGGCAGAAAAAGCACACACACACAAAAAAAAAAAAAAAAAACAAAAACACACCCCCCTTAAAAAACCCAATCCCCCCAAAAAAGCTAGTAAAACGAGAAGGTCCAAGATTATGAAAAGTCACACTGAAGCTGTGTTGCAAGCTCTCTGTAGCAGAAATCAGCCTTAAGGCACTCCCTTGCCTCACAGCAGTGAGAGGTAAGGAGAAAGAAAAGAAAGTGATGATGGTGAAGGTGAAGGCTGCCATTGCCAAAGAGGCGCTGGAGACTGTTGGGTTCTCACCCCTGCCTTCCTCTGTGTAGGATCTAAGTCTGGTCTCTTCCTGCGCCCTTTGGGTTTGGTGCCATGGTCTCTCATCCCTCCCCGTCTTTCCAGTGGCACAGCTGCAGCAGAGGGGAGGGAGGGGTAAGTCTTCCATTGCCACTTTTTTCTCTCAGAGGCTCTCATAGGAGGCTCTCAGAGGAGGCAAAGGACAACCTCAGGCCAAGAGTGGGTGAAGCTATGTGCCCACCTCCTCTCCCCCTCTTTTCCTATTTCTGCTGGGCAGAAGGCAAGTGGTGGCATCACCACGAGATACTGGTTGTTCTTAAACAGGTGCTCAGCATTGAGCCGGGCTTCTTCACTGCAGGGAACAGCAGCTTCTCCTCCATGCTCAGAGTCAGAGCTTGAGGTTCACTCCCCAGGATAAGTATTTCCTATAAGTAGCTGCTGTAATTGTGCCACCATTAGGAGGAGCTCAGGCCACCTTATGAGGAGCACGGGGCACATAAGGCTCCTTGCCTAAGAAGCTGGATTGCACTGTGACAGCCATGTACAAGAGAGATCAGTTCTGCAGCTCTGAAAGTTATTTTCTAAGCTATATTCTTAATGCTTCCATTTCCTCACTGCAAAATAGAAAGCATAACTTCCAGTGTATTTGGATTATTTCCAACAGCACTTAGGAAAAGAAAGAAATAGGTCTTCAAGGTGAGCTGCTGTGATAGCTTTCATAAGGAAACAATTATTCTTTTATTTGTTTTAGAGGGTCTAGTTGTGATATATAGTAAAATTCTACAAAAAACCTCCACCCCTACTACCCATGAAAATAAATGTTTATGATGTTACTTGGGAAAAGATGAAATGCAGACAATAGTACTTAAAAAACAGAGATTATATTATGTCTTGCAGTTCAGCGGCTGGTTTTGAACATGCAGAGAGTGGTTGCAGGCACAGCCCAGGGGAACTTTGTCAGCCTGCATCTCAAGTGATGTAATTGTTCTCTTGAACACAGGCAATAAGAATTCAGGTCACCCTTCTGGCCCTGAATCAGCTAATGTAGAGTCTGGCTCACTGTCCAGACCAAGGAGCTGTAAGAATTTGCTGCCTCCATCTGACCACCGATCCTTTTGTCAGATATCACAGCTCCCATTGCAGAGCTGGCTGAATAAACCTCCTGTTCAAACCTGACTTGCCACAACCCATAACTTGCTATATTTATAAAGACCACCCACAATGTTAAGTTTATTTGCAAGTATCTCTAACTTTAGCACACGGGGGGCAGGACCTTAATTCACAGTTCCCGGATGCAGTTATCTGAGGCACTTGAAGGGGTTACTTCCCCCCCGAGATGAGGACAGCAAAAACTGAAGTTCTTTGCAAGTAAACTCAGTAGACACTATGAATCCAACCGACTTTTCCATACTGGTGATATTTAGCCTGAAATATTTTACAGCAGCAAAATGAGCAAGAAGATGAAATAGTTCAGAGGAAGTCTAGCCTCTGGAATAGCCGCAACTGCTCCATCTAAGAGAAGATTTCATTTTTATTCAGTTTGGCACTGATTTACCCCAAATCTATAAGCTGACTTAGGACCCTAGCGATGGTACAGATACACTACAAAACCCTATACGTCTTGTTGCTTGGTGTTTCCAAAAAGCTAGTCAAGTTATTTCAAAATTACCAAGTGCAGAAATGTTTGTGACTGAGCCCATCTAGTTTTGAAGCAAACCGCGGATAACTGTGATGCTTAGAAAATATATGTGCGACAACAGCATACAAAAAATTGGCCTGCATACGACATCACATTCCTGTGGAACTTAATATGTCTAGGTGCAAGAAGGCTGTGGACTTTGCCCTGACTGCGGTTTCTCTGTGTTTGTAGCTATGCTTTGTTAGCTGTGATAATTGCCTCTGATTAATCAAAGCTAACACTCCAAGGTGCTTTATAGAAAAACAATTTCTATCAATTTGGTATCACTGAAAATTGCACTCCAGGGCCCACATTCAACTGAAGTGGTTTAAGAGTGGTCTAATTCAAGGGATTCTGTCAAAGCTCTGTATACTTCACTAGATTTATCTTTCAGGGTTTCTCTTCACCTTGGTTCTTATTACTTATCCTATTCAATCTCTCCTTTTCCAACTTTTTATTAAGTTCTTTTCAAGCTATCAGCAGATTCCACAGGAGCTTTTGAGTGAAACCAGCCAGAAAATTATTTACTTTGGTGTCCTTTTTCCCCCATTTCCAGGAATATACAGGAAAGAAAAAATATATCCTCTGGTTACTATGCAGTGCAAGAATGCCATATTGCAAGTTGTGTATATACTGCTTGCAATAATGTGACGATAAGTTACTTGCTAGATTATGCACAGACCATAAGCCATTTAATTTGAATAGTCAGGATTGCAGAGCACTAATAGTTATTGATAATTTGTGCTATTTTACCTAACTGAATCTTATCTGAAAAACAATAGGTATATTCCAAAATTGGTCTATTCTCTGGCCACAGTTGTAAGCATTATTATTCTTTGTGTACTTCCAGTCAGTGGCCTTTACGTCATCTGAGACCTGCAGTATCTAATTTTCAGCTGTGAGGCAAAACGAATGTATGGAAGCTGAAAATACACAGGAGGCGGTTCTGTGCCTCCTCTGATGGAGTTGGCATCACTTGTTAGAGCACCTCAGCACAGACCAAGAGATTACCTTCATACAGCATCTACAGCAGATCCTAATTCTGGCAGTCCATATTCTTGTCCTTAATATGGACTTTAAATAATATGATATATCACTTCCCTATAATGGGAAAATGCATCATAATAGAAAACATGTCAGTGCTTCTAGTGTTAATCACGAGCAGTTGATACTTTATCTAACATGATGTATTTTCATCATACATAAAAGAGATTCCTGGCATGTAGGACCATACTGCTCCAGAAAAACTCATATCAGGCTAATAGTTTAGACCATAAAATAATTGTAGCCCCATCAATTAACACTGCCAAAAATAATCCTTTTTAACCCTAGACCATCATCCCCCATGTTATGGAAAATGTGCTCAGCAACATCAATGATGTATGGTCATATAAAATCCCAAAACAGCTAAAGATAACACGACAGCTGCAGTACAAATATGCCGTCAGAAGACCTTTTGAGAATGGAAACAGACTGTGGACGAGGACTGAGAGATAATTATGGTATGCATGTAATTCAAAAGAACTTCTGAGGTTAAAAGCAGGTGACAGGTTTAAAAGATGCTTACTTGATGGATATACTTACAGCAGTGGATTTTTTGGGAAAACATGGATTAGATTTTCAGTAAACATCCATCTCTGTTGAGAGAACTACTTTCTTAGTCAAAATAATGTGCAAAAAATATAGAAATTGTGAATTTGAAATCTGTGTTTGCTCTGTAAAAGTTTGGGAGGTTATTTTTCATGTTTTTCCAAAGCTTTACGATTCAAGCAGCAGTCTTCAGATTGATAAATCAGGAAACTCTTTCACCAAGATGTTAACATTTCACTTTTTAAACATCTTGCAATCTTCCAAACACTGTCATTAAGAGGCCGCTGAACTATTTGTGACTCGACATGCAGGGAAGTAGGATCTTGCACAGTAGGAACGCGCAAGACAAGGCAAGAAGAGAAACATAGCTTAAAAGAAAGTAGAGCAATTTTCTCAGAAAATTTTGTTTAAAAATATAAAACTTGGGGAAATATTGTAACATCAAAAATCCATTTTTTGAAAAATTAAAATTGAAAAATTTATTGCAAATTTTACTGCCTTGGTAGAAGGAGCAGATCAAAAGTATTGAAAAGCTGAACAGACCCAGAACACTACCTGCCAATGGTCATTTCTGGTCAGCAGCCACTTGTGCAGGAATTTAGGAAGGAGAACTTCTAAGATGTGCTTAAGTTTCTTTTTCTTGATTTTGTACTGGAAGGAAACATTTCCTCAAGGCTTGCCGAGCTGTGACAATAGGGAATTTTACTAAAAGCAATAAATCCTGCAGGTAACTGCAAGAGCCTTCATGGCTTGTCTTCTCTCCACAAGATGGAGTATATCCATGGGCTCAGCTCAGTTTATCAACTTGTGTGAAAAGATTTCTGCTCCGTTTAATTCTGAGTTTCTAAAGTAGGTGCTGCCTGGATTGTATTTGCAGATGAGTGGAGAAGGCAGCACCTACCTTTCTGTTTTAACTGAATAAGGACCTTTGGTTCTTAAATGTATGTTGCCAAAGTAGTTGGTGGCTCATCTGCATTTTCTTGAATGGAAGTGAATAAGATGTGGCATTTCTCAAAACTGAAACTACAAAAGGTGATTTCACTGGTACCTCCTCCAGAAGAAATCCTATAAACACTAAAGCCAGAAAGACGGATTCCTTGTTATTCTTCCTCTTTGATGTAGTAGAAATAAGAAAGAGCTAGATATCTGGAAAGGGCTAAATATCTGGGAATATATGAGGGGAATACCTGAAATGCAGCTTTAGTTTCATTGAGACTACATAGAAGTAACAGTAGTTCTTGGACTGATACCTTGAAATACAGAGTTCACGTCCTGACTTCCTACTCCCCCCTAGCATAAAACACAAACCTAGTCAACAAATCAGGCAGACTTTATGAAGAAAATATATTAAATAACCATTTCTGTAAACTTAAAATTTATCCTAGAAAAAGATCAGTTCTAAGGCTTTGGTATTGTCATATAAATTCTATAAACAAATAGTATCATAAAGTTATAGTTGCATTTTCGTTCTCTGGAAGTTTTTAAAACCCATGGGGGCGTCATTTTGGTTATCTGACATTTTTTTCCAGTAAAATTTTAATTTCTCTTACCAAAGAAAACAATAACACAATATAAATCTGAAGAGAAAGCTTAACAGTTTTATTTCATTTTTTTCTTGTTTTTAAAGGAAAATGAAGGGTTATGGATATCAAAGATTTAAAAGGAGATAACAACGTGAAATTCTTGAAGTTCTGCATACGGTTATCCTGTTGCACTGAGATAACCAAAATTTAATCATGTGGAAAGAGCTGAAGAACCGTTTTACGAAGCACTAATACCTAGGAAGTTTGAGAATAGGAAAGCAGGAGCAATCTCTCTAATCTGCATTCTCTTGGTTTTCTGGGGTGTGTATGCGCTTTACGGTTGCTTTCCTTTTGCGTCAGCAGCATGTCCTTCCAGATTCCATTTTGATGACTATTATTGAGTGCCTGCAAAAGGATGTGTTTTCTTGTTGGGTTTTTGTGTGTGTATATTCTTGTTGTGCATGCCGTCTACACTGTTATCCATGCTGAGCTGATTTACCTGCTTAGATTAACGTTGCACATAGTGCTTGAGATGCCAAATGTTTAATTACGTCCCTACTCAGATGCTTTTCTTTATGGAGCAGCAGAAGCTATAAAGCATCTATTTTTCCAGTGTGGATTCTGCCAGCAACAAACTCTTGCTTATGATATGCTGTGATAGCTATTTCAAAGCATCAGAAATCATTCCAGAGCTGGGCTGGCACTTTAAAGCCAAGCCCACGATGGATTCTGCTCCAGGAACCAGGCATAATCCAAACCACATCCCAAGAAGCAAATTTGAGGCAGTGCCTCTCACACTCAATTCAAGATTTCCCTTGCTTCTATTCTATTTGTTGTTAAGTAAGTAGCATTTGTTTTCATTGGGCAGATTTTTTTGTTCAATTGGCTTCGGTTTAGGTGTTGGGTTTTTTAAAATTATGTAATCCAAGGAGTTTATGTAGCAGAATAAAGAAGGGAGGGGAATATTCTTGTTCTCGCATTCCTCTGCTTATAGGTTATGAGGCTTTCAGCTTCTGAGTCACCGTGAAATCTGAAGAGCCCTCATGATGCCCATGCTGTCTTTTGATTTCCTAGTTCATTTAGTTCTTGCTCTCCTGCGTGTGTCTCCATTACATGCCCAGTTCTCAATCTCATTTCTTTTTTGTGATATAAGAGCAGCTCTCACCTTCATTCACCTCACATGTGATTTTGTTTCGGGGAAGTACATGGTGGGTATTACACTCCTGCTCTGGGTTTTACTTCAGCAAAAATTGGCAAAGTCCGAGAGAAAAAAAAACCCTAGGTGCCTAATCAGTACATAAATGTGGGGGTGTTCTAAATGTGAAACAACACATTTTTGACAAAATTTTTAAAGTTATGCTTGCTAAGAATTTATTTAATTAATTTATCCATATCTGTTATTTTGAATATAGGCCTAACAATGAAAACGCTTTAAAAAAATACATATTTTTAACATGAGAAAACAGGTGAATTTCCTTCTGAAGAATTTAGATTCCTCTTCTGATTGATAAAGAGCACTCATGAAGTCAGCATTATGGCAGGTGGAAATTAAATACCTTCCAAATGAATTTATTTTTGGTGTCATTTTTGACAATATATTTTCTGATGCTGACAAAAAACAGCAGAAATTAATAAGAGCGAGATGCCCATAGGTAAAAGGTTTCTTCTTCCATTTCAGGTTTGTTTGTCAGGAAGGAAATATAGTCATAAGTAACAGCTTCTGAACTAAAAGAGAAGTTCCATTTTCCTATCAGATAGATATCAGGAAGGTATAGTAACGACAAGGTCATGTTGACTCCCAAAGTCCAAAATGGTTGCAATAAATTCTGCATTTTTTTAATTCAATTTAGGAAGCCTTCCTGATAGACTTCATATATTACTGCTAAGCATTCATGGAATCAATTTTTATTTCCATATTGTAAAATCCACATTGTCTAGCACACAGCATGCCTATAGCCTCTTTGTGCATTGCCAGCAATATATCTGTATCATATTTCTCCAAATAGGCTTAATATGCCTGAAAGTCTGCATAATAATACGCCCTTTACTGCTCTTTTAAATGTCTGCATCTTAGAAATAAACAGCCTTCGAACAGACTATGCGTGCCTCTGTATTTTGTGATATGCAGCACCCAGCTAGGACTGTGGCATGTGTCACTAATAGATTCAGTGGCGAACTGTACATTTCCTACATTCTCATCAGCTACAAAATCATTCTGAAGCATATCGCTTTAATAGGAAAATGTATTATTCAACCAGCACACACATGTAGGAGCTAACCTTTGCCATGGGAAAGTATTAAAGAGCACTATTTTCACAAAGTTTTCAGATCCTTCTGGTTGCAAAAGACTATCACCTGCTTCGTGTTGTGTACAAAAAGATTATTCCTCTTTACCTTCCAGGCAGAGCAGCAGGGTATGCAGAAAGTCTTCTTTGTTAACTCAGTCCTGGCATCTGAAATGAAAATGATAGGTTTTTTTACAACCCATTTACCAAAGAAGGAATAATGCTAGGGAAAAAAATATGAAACGTTGATGCACACCTCACGTAAGGAAAAAATATGTTATTGCCAGAACAACAACACAGAAGGAAAAAAAAAAAAGGAAAAAAAAAAGAACAATCAGGTTTATAAGATCACAATAAAGCAGTAAAAAACTGAAAAAAACACACAACCAGGCAACCCTTCTGGGAGAAATGATAATAAAGAGAGGGAGGAAAAATATACAGAGATAGAAAAACTGAAAAGCCAATGGCCATAAGCAAATGTTTTTACAGGTCTAAACACATAAAAGAATTAATATTATCCAATTTCCCTTAACTGTGTCTGCAGTTGAAACCATACAGGAGACAGCAAGGAAAAAAGTAAGAAAGAAATGTTGTGGATACATGGAGAGAAATACCAGTGACAGATTTGCAGTTTAATCAGATTTTGCTAACCTGGGTCACTCGGGTCATAAATTACTTTGAAAAACCTTCTCACAAGTCCTCCCTTAATTGCTTCCACTTGAAGGGCTATCCTTAATCTGCTGCCACCTCCATGGTTTTGCTATGATGCCATTTTCCCACTGCCTTTAGAGCCCAGGGAAGTCATGTTGTCGCTTTACAGCACTAGATTGAGGACTCCCAGTCTCCTTCCCAGCTTCTTCAGGAGCTTCCTCTCTCTTCTCATTCCCAGCAATCAGACCCCTATGGAAGGAGTACCAGTACTCAACAGCTGTCATTGGATTGGAAGGGGATCAACAATTACCTTAGCTGTCTTCCCACTACCACTAATGCCCACATCCCCAGATCTTCAATATTTTCTAACTCCACTGAAATCTATTTCTAAGCTCCAACCCCCAAGTACTTTTTCTTGCAACTTAGTTCTCCTTTGATTTGTTCCTTTATGAAGCACGCCACTCTGCCTTTCAGTATGATGCATACACTTTAGAAAAAAAGTCTAACTGGAGTCACCTCTGGTCAGGCCAGGTAAGATGCTTTGCACCTCATCAGCTGCAATGCGTGTGCTGCTCTGTCTGCGCTACAGCTGGGCAAAGGTCACATTGTCTCGTCTTACCCATCTTTACTCTCTGATACTGGAAAAACTGGCAATGTTCAGCAAGGACACTTACCCGGTTTTGGCCCTAAGAGCAGGAAGTTATTGGAAGTGGTCAATGTGGATTTACCAAGGGTAAATCATGCTTGACCAATCTCATAGCCTTCTATGAAGTTATAACTGGTTGGCTAGATGAGGGCAGAGCAGCAGATGTCATCTACCTTGACTTCAGCAAGGCTTTTGACACCGTCTCTCATAACATCCTCCTTAGGAAACTGAGGAAGTGTGGACTAGATGAGGGGACAGTGAGGTGGATCAAGAACTGGCTGTGTGACAGAACTCAGAGGGTTGTGATCAGTGGCATAGAGTCTAGTTGGAGGCCTGTAACCAGTGGTGTCCCCCAGGGGTCAATACTTGGACCAGTATTGTTTAACATATTCATCAACGACCTGGACGAGGGGACAGAGCTTATCCTCAGCAAGTTCGCTGATGATACCAAACTGGGTGGGGTGGCTGACACCCCAGAGGGCCGTGCTGCCATCCAGCGTGACCTAGACAGGCTGGAGAGCTGGGCAGAGAAGAACCTAATGAGGTCCAACAAGGACAAGCGTAGGGTCCTGCACCTGGGGAGGAAGAATGTCAGGCACCAGTATAGGTTAGGGGTGGACCTGCTGGAAAGCAGCTCTGAAGAAAAGGATCTGGGGGTCTTGGTAGACAGTAAATTATCCATGAGCCAACAATGTGCCCTTGTTGCCAAGAAGACCAACAGAATTCTGGGCTGCCTAGGGAAGAGTGTGGCCAGCAGGTCAAGGGAGGTCATTCTCCCCCTCTACTCTGCACTGGTGAGGCCACAACTCGAATATTGTGTCCAGTTCTGGGCTCCCCGGTTCAAGAGGGACAGGGAACTACTGGAGAGGGCACACCAAAGGGCAACAAAGGTGACTGAGGGACTGGAGCATCTCCCTTATGAGGAAAGGCTGAGAGAGCTGGGACTCTTTAGCCTGGAGAAGAGAAGGCTGAGGGGAGACCTTATTAATGTTTACAAGTATCTAAAGGGTGGGTTTAAGGAGGATGGAGCCAGACTCTTTTCAGTGGTTCCCAGTAATAGGATGAGGGGTAACGGGAACAAGCTGGAACATTGGAAGTTCCAATCAAATATGAGAACAAACTTCTTTACGGTGAGGGTGACAGAGCACTGGAACAGGCTGCCCAGGGAGGTTGTGGAGTCCCCTTCTCTGGAGACTTTCAAGACCCGCCTGGATGCAGTCCTGAGTAATGTGCTCTAGGCAATCCTGCTTTAGCAGGGGAGTTGGACTAGATGATCTCTAGAGGTCCCTTCCAACTCTGAAGATTCCGTGATTCCATGATTCCGTGAAATCTTAATCTTATCCTTGCAGGGAGATAATACCACTGGGATGGGAAGAGGTCCTTTAGGATGTGTCCACATCCCTTCTTATATGCAGTAATTATGACCTCCACTAGCAAAACAGAACTACTGTGTTCCCTAATATGTATTAATGTGCTTTCATTTTCAGTCAACTTTCAGTTCCAGCCCTGGCAGAGCAAGTATGAAACAGATGATTTTTTCAAGAACTTGACATATTCTTGTTGTACCTCATCTGTAGAACAACTCCATGACTTCAGAAAGTTCAAATGAAGAAGTTAGTGAATGAGAATCCTTTCCTTTTCTTCTCGAATATCTTTCTTTCAAGTTGTGACCTAAATTCCAGTGACGTACGCTGAAACTTTTAGACTGGCTTCTCTGGATTTCCATCTCTGTTAAAAGTATCTATATAAAAGGTAAACAACTAATATAATTATTGCTTAGGCTTATTCTATAGTCCACTAAAAATTTTAATGTGTATAGATAGCAGTTCAGTAATGTTGTCACCAAACTCAAGTTTGCCTCAATATTTAGAGTTTTCCACCTCTCTTCCTTAATCCAGGGAGAAAGATTCATTTAGCTTAATTTTGAATTAGTCAGGTTGCAGCATTTCGTGTGTGTTAACCTATGTCACACTTTTTAGCAAAGCACACCACAAAGTTTACGTGGGGAAATTTCTGAGCCTCGTACAGAATAATTAGAACTTTCCCATGGCATTTCTAAACAGTGTCATCCAATAATCATCATTCAAACAAAAATGGGAAATTGGAGTTAGATTTCTGCAGGTATTTATTCTCTGAGGCTGTAATTTGAGGAACAATATACAAAAGAGTCAAGCAACAGATTATGAGTCATTTCCTATCTCTCAGTGTAAATTCAGAGGATCCTTCAGAAGACATAGAAGTAACAGTCATTCGACCTCATGTCAATCCTAAACACCTTCATCAGGAGATCAGTGTGTGTTAGCAGGATTTTCTTTGACCATGGTGGAGCATTTTACCTACAGCAGATGTAATTAGATGAAATGAGTCTTAGATCACTTGTACTCTCTTCGTTGCTCTAAGTGTAAGTACAGTCTATGGCTACTGTACTTTAGAAGATGACATGCAATTGCCATAACCAGCCTATCTGCTACCCTTTCAAGTTCAAGGAGTCTTCTCAGAATAGTGATTTCTAGAGACATAGACACTCTCAACAATTGGAGAGGAAAGTTAAATTACTTTTGCACTTGCTATTTTGTACTAACAGGAGCAGTTTAGGAAATGGTGGACTTGGTTGCTAGCCCACTAGAGATGTCCATTTAATGGGAAATCACATTTCAAAAAGGTGAGTTCTCAGATGAGTGGAGTAGAACAGAAAACATTGCAGTCAAAGTCACAGTACCAGTAGGTGTTTCAGAGTTGCAGTATGATCTGAAATACCTTGCTGTGTACTGTCCAAAAAAATGGAATATTGTGGAATAAAAGTGGACACAGAGAGGAATGACAGTAATGGTTAAGGGCACAAAAACATATAAGAAACCTCTGAAGAAGGATTGAAAAGACTGGGATTTTTCCTTTGAAAGAAAGAGTATAAGCAACAAATAAAAATACCTACAATAGTAAAAACATGTTGGAAGGTCTCTCTCTTCCCTAATTCTTTTCCCCATCACTAAAATAGGGTAAATATACTCTAGACCACTCATCTGGAGTTTCGGAATGAGAAATAGGGCATGACTGAAAACATAAAAGCCTTCACAAATATGCCTTCCAGAAAAGATTATGGATCCAGTAGAACACTTATATTCACGATGAAGTTTTGATAACCTTTGAAATAGCCCGTTGATACTGTAAGTTAGTATAGGTCTGAGTGACATAATAATCAGGAGCAGGGAAGATATGTCCATTTCTATCCACAGCGTTTACTTGCATTGCTGCTAACGCAGCCATTTGCCCTGATCACCTTCTTGCAGATTATCTTTGGCCAGTGAGGTGGTTGTCCTTCAGAATTACACTCGTATGCCACATTGGTTCCAAAGGACTTCACTGTTATTACTGTTGTTCTCATGAGAATGAGGAAAAAGCTGTTGTCAGTGGAGTCTGGCACACATGCGGTGATTGGACCAGTACTATTTCTGTTAGGAACGTGATTTTCTATTGAAATATTTATGCTACTGCCTTCCTCAGTATGAGCACAGCTGTAATACATCTGTGTATGTGCATCTACTGGAGAACAGTACAGTCTCCTTCCCTGTGGGGAAATAGATACACTAAGATAGGGCCTTTATCCTTTTGCATCTACATCCCCACACGAATGTAATTAAACAGTGCAGTCTTTCTGCTATGGATTGTGTGTCAAGATCTGAACTTATTAACTACTGCAGAACTGAAAACCTGTTGTTATTATCCATCACAGCTTCACAGGCAAAAATATATTTTAACTCAAAAATAATTTAATAGTATGTCGCTCTGATGTATAAGAGCATAGCATCAGAATTAGTGATAACATGGTAGCTAATGGCATTGATTATACCATTTAGAAAGGGCTCTGAGGACTTAAATGAATTGGATTTGCATATAACATTCACTTTCAATGTCCAGCACA
This sequence comes from Larus michahellis, assembly GCF_964199755.1. Classification (NCBI taxonomy): domain Eukaryota; kingdom Metazoa; phylum Chordata; class Aves; order Charadriiformes; family Laridae; genus Larus; species Larus michahellis. The sequence goes on along the minus strand of NC_133897.1, from coordinate 138,660,373 downwards.
GAAAAAAAAAAAGGTACATATTAATTTTTGAGTTAATTTGTTTCCCTAAGCTATCAAAGTGGTTCGTTTACTAATAGGTATTTCCAGGTTTTCCCTTGCTGCTGTCAGCAATAGGCAAATAAATTGCTCAGCATTTTAGTTTGCACCATTTTTTTTGTTCAAGGTGTGCTGGCACTGCTGCCCCATGTTTCCTTTTCATACATGCCCTTATTTTGAAAAAAATATCTACCCCAAGTGCATAGGAGTCCTTGACTAATAATTAGCAGTGCAATTTGGTAGAGACACAGAAAAAAAAGAATGAAGAACTATCAACTTTTCCATTCAGCAGAAAACTTTCAGAAAGGGAAAAAAATGGTCTTATGCTAGCCACGCTGAGGCTGAAGACATTGGAGATCAGTTCCTGGGCTTGCTACATTTGTTTTTCAATACCTTGAGAAAAATATCAGATCGCTTTAGTGGGTTAGTGGTCAACCTTATTATTTCCCTATCAGTTAAACAGTTTAAACATCTACTGCTCACATATAATCAGAATATCCTGAGTTGGAAGGGACCTACGAGGATCATCAATCCCTTGACGTCTGGGATTAATCACAGGTCAGGATGGTCACCAGGGAGAAAGTCAATCCTCAAGCCCTGAAACAGGATTTACCTATTCTGGCTGGAGGATGTATGGTCACTTTCCATTGTCTTAGTCCCCCACCTATAAAATAAGATAAAAATACATTTTTCATCTAACATTTGCTTGTCTTCATTAGATCCTGTTTACAGGTTCAGAGGTTAATCCTCTGGTATAAGCATTAATCCAAGCTAATGGTAGTTAAAATTGTCTGAAGGCTTTGTCTGTGTATCACATCGCTTCAAAATTTTACACATAGTTTGCAGTATAAGGTATTCAATAATTAGCTATATTAGTTAATCCATTTAGTAAAAGATTATATACGTAAAGTGCCCACCTGCAACAGGATTTCAAGCTTTTGCATTTTCTGCACAAAGGCAATAGATCTACTCAGCTCTCACCTCTTCCAGAATCCATTTGCCTTTTTGCTGCTTCCAGAAATGAAGCAAAAAATCGAAATTAAGGTGTTTTAACCATCCTAAGTCATGCAAACAAGATGACTCTGCTCAGCTCTAACTATTAGCTCAGCTTTCATCCTCCAGCCAATTACATTCCATTGCTGGCTGGTCAAGTCAGGACTTCACTGCTTTCTTACAGAAATAAGAAAGCACTATACCTGCTCTTACTCTTTTATCCGATTGTGCAGGATTGACCTCTTGTCAATCAAACTTGTCCTCAACCTTCCTAAATTTACAGGTAGAAGTACAGACTCTGACATGTGAGGATTTCCAAAGAAAATAACAATGCAACAATACTGGTATAGCAGCCCGGCTCCTTCCAAGATGCATGGTTTTAGGAAGATAACTGAGAACAGGTGACAACTCAGTAGAATCTGAATAGGTAAAGCAGAACTGATGGGGAAAAAAAAATTCCATTTTGCAATAAACTTTCATTTTCCAGATATTTTTCACTTCAAAGAGAACCCCAAAAAAAACACTGAGTGGTATAATGGGATTGAAATTATGCAGCCTTTCATTTCAGTGGGGAAAAAAAAAAAAAAAAAAAAGAAAAAAAAATTAGATGTTTTCTGGGACCCAGAGCTGCTGGCTGCATTTAGCACCGCTGAACTGCAGTGCTGTATCGCTCGGTGCAGTAGTGTTTCCCTCCACGTCGTCCCAAGATCTGCAGGCTCCCGTGCTGTGGCACAGAACCACAGGCTGCCTGGCTCAACACAGCCCTGCCCCTCGCCTGAGGGCTCCCTGGGTTGCCAGCCTCCCTACCCTGTATCTGAACAGTGCTTCATGTGCCCTTAATGTTTCATTGGTGCTGCCTTCTGTGGTTAATGCCAGTCAGGAATCCTTTAGATATACACAGAAGTACTGAACAGTGATCTAATAGAAATATAATTGCGTGAAAAGAAATTTAATTTATTTAATGTTATAGTAAAAGGATTACCATTGCAATAAGGATCAAGGTGTAAGATATTTGCTGGGCAATGAGAAGTCTGGCCACATTAACCAAATTTTCCAGCTGGTCATAAAACCAGAAATCCTAAATTATGATTGCTGATTTTCCACAAGAAATGTCTTTGGCTTATATTCAGTATAAATAGCAACAGTGTAAAATTGTATGACTTTGTGCATATATCACGTTGCTTTGTGGCTTTAGCTTCTTGTGGTTTGTAACGTAACACACACGTTACACTGCCTCACTTCATATATGAATATGAGCTGACTATGTAGCTAAGGATGGAAATCTGTTTTGCCTGTTTCCCAATGGATTGTACGGTTGCATATGATCTTCAATAAATCTTTTTCCACATTTTAATGGCTACTTAGAATCCTCAAAAATATCAGGCATCTTACTAGTTGCATTGCAAGTAAAGACCTGAGTCCTGCCATGTTTTACATCTGAATGGACAGATTGATAATGAATGTGGAATTGCTCATTCTACAATTACTAGTAATTATGAATGTAAGGTCCAGTTGCAATGTACAGAATTTTGTGTGCTAGAGGTGAAAATATAGTCTGCTTGTTGACTGGCAGAGATTTTCCCATTACTGCAGACTAGTTAATAAAGCCATCGATTACTTGAAAGTGTAGCACTAAAAAATTCCCTGGCGTTACAGAAGTGGGAGAGATTGAAAACACAACAGACGGCAAAATTAAATAAAATTAAAGTCTGGCTTATACCTCATTTGGAGTGTGATTTGGGATATTTTATTCATAATTTAATAATCAAAGAAAACAAATAAACAAAAAAACCACCAGAAAGTCTGTCCAGAGGAACAAACTTAATAATGCTTATTAAAATTTTCAGTAGGTAGGGTATATTCATGGCAAAATGAAGAGATTGTTCTGTGTAAACTAAAGAGACCAGGACAGATTACTAGCCAGTCAAAACAAAAGTAGGAATTAGTCAATAGTGCAAAATCGAAAATATTAGAAACTTTTTATAACAATTATTGAGAAATCAGTTCAGCTGGCTGTCATTGAAGAATGAAGAAGATGACTGTCTGAGAAAAGGTCCTGACCCTGCAAATATTTACACATGGCCCAGCTTTAAGCATGGCAATAGTCAGCTGGCTTAAAGTTCAACAAACGCCGAAGTATCGGTCAAATTTGGGGGAAAATGGGAAAACAACTGAAATATATTCAAAGAACTAATAAAAGGGACAGAAGAAAACAGCTTGAAGAAAGGGAAGAATTTCTTGCATTTGGACATCAGGACTTCACTATTGAAGACATCTCTTTTTTTCTATCTTGTCCCCCTATCTTCTTGGCCCATGGTGGATTCAGGCTGCAGCACCTTCAGGCAGGTGACCCATCTTCTCACTTGCTTGCAAGGCAACAAATGTAATTTAGGCTGCTATGTAAATAACAACAGATGAAGGATTACCCAGCAGAGAAAAAAATGAATAATTTGATGGTGGCTGCCTCAGATTCACAGGGAAATTAAGCTATTTCAAATAGTAACAGCTTCAGTACTGGAGTGGCTATGGAAGAGAGCTATTATTATTAAAATTAGTAAACATTTCTCCTTCGCTCTTTTCTTTTTTTTGTTCTACCATATTTCCATAAAGTTTTTTGTTCTCTTTTATGAAAGGAAGAAATATGCTACTGAATAGCACATACAAACTCAATCACTCACAGAGGGCACGTATACAGCTTTAGGAATGTGCATGATAATCCATTTACAGAAAATACCACAGTCACTGCACTTAAATGCCATTTGAAGGAGGGACAAAGTTCGCATCACACTTACAGTTTCTCTTTTTCCTTGCCTTCCTTTCAAGCCATTGACTTAGCTTCTCAGGTGTGTCTTGGTTTTTTATCACTCCCTCTGCTATCACAGGAGATTCTGAATAGAGATGAGATTAACTATTTTTAGATAGTAAGTAGATCTGTGCAAAACTCAGTTATTTCATGTCCCAGGGATACATGCAGTCTTTTGGCTTTTGATTTATTTGATCTCACATACTCTGAGTTGTGCTTTGAATTTTATGTTCAGATAAAACCAAAAATACAAAGCAAAATTAATCTGAAAGTGCCAGCACCTTGTTGCCATTGCAGACAGTCTGCATGAAAGAGGTAGTTGTAACTGATTTCCGTATTTGAACACAAAAGCACAGTCCAGACCTGGTTCACTATAAAGTTTCACCTAGAGTTACCTTAACCTAACCCAAAATTTGAGGGTTTGGCTTCAGGACATACTGACCATTGGACCCAAGATAGAATGTGTCATTTTATTGCTTACTTTGAAACCTACTGAGTTTTATAATGAAAATCCTACATCATTTAAATTTTCAAATGAAATAGAACAGAGATCAGAGTTTGCACTTTTTAAGGGTAAGCAGATAGTTAGCAGCACACTTATGGAGGAGATCCAAATGGCTTAATAAATGAATTATGAAAATGTCATCCTTGTGGAATCCTGAAGATTTCCTTTGTGTTCTACATGGAAACCTCCTTCCCTTTCCTCTTGTTGTCCTCTCCTTATTTTGTGAGATCTACTGTCATATTTGCCTTAAGTCTGTAAGCTCTTTGAAGATGCGACCAGCTTTTTGTAAGTTTGTTTAGCAGAAAGGGTTCAGCATGAAGGCAGCCTTTAGCTTCCGTACCATAGCACAAATAACAGGCTCATCTCCAGAAATACACGGTGAGGCTGGACCTGCTGGATGGGCCACATTTAAAAGGAACATATTCAAACCTGAAAAGAATTCCCCATTTTTCTGATAGGGTTTTGCACTTAATCAAGGTGTGGCAGGGCCTGTCTCTCTGTCTTCTGTAGCTGGCATTTCCACTTGTTGTTCCTGGCACTGCATTAAGTTCAAACTCTCTCCCTCAATATTCAGCCCTAAGAAAAATCCCGAAGCAGCAAAATTACTCTGCTTGGTTTCTTTAAGCTGGGCTTGTAACCGAGATCCACATTTCCCTTCCAGACACCACAACTACTCTTTGTCTTTGGCCTCAGGTGAAGTACTTATTGATTTTTTTCGTGCATGCTTGCAAGTGGGTCAGCTCCAGCTAGTCTAATGCCTTTCCACATCTCTTCCAGTGCTGCAGCTCCTAGTTTGCCTTTCCCCATGCTGCAAACTGCCTCCACAGACTTGTGGAGATTAAATGCGTGCTACTTCGCCAGCTGCTTTGAATGCTGACAAGCGCCTTCATTTGTTTGGAGGCAGCACACGCTCTCCATCTCTCTGCACAAGTTCAGTGGCAGACTGATGCCAGCGGTCCCAAATGCTTCTGGAGTTCACTCTTGGCTCTGGGGACACGTTTCTAACAGCAGGATCTGGGTCTCAGTAAGCCTGAGTACCCTGTCACAGCAGGACACTCATTCAGTATAGAGCACGGAGAATAACAGCGGCAGTTATTAAGTACAATTTTTAGAGTAACCTCCATTTACCAGGTCAGTGCCCCAACAAATGAATAAAAATAACAGATATGAAGTAAATGTTTTTGTTTGAAAGGCTGAGCTAATGCTCAACCCAGCTTTCTTCCTTACAATAGATATTGTCATTTAAGAGCACAATCCAATTTTCCTTCGGGAGGATGCTCTGAACAAAGAATCTTCTTCAGCTGAGCTGCCTGGGAGGCTCGGAGAGTTCAACTGAGTTTGATTCTCTTCTGTTCCCAACAACCGGTATTCTCCAGCTGCTGCATGGCAACTGCGTGCTGTCTACAGCACAGTACCTGGTGACTCCTAATGAAAATGCCTAGGCCACTCAAGCCTGTACAATCTTTCTGCAATTTAAAGAGAAAATTATTCTAGGATAAGGATTGATAATATTAAATTTTTTTTCATAGAAAACATTGAGTTTACAGAAAATTCTATGCTCTTGAGAAATCAAAACTTTAAGACCATGCATAAAACCACTCAGTGTTTAGAAAGAAAAAGCCACAATCATGCACACTCTTCAGAAACTTCATAATTTATTTCAACCTGAAAGATGCACTGGTCATCTGCTTCATTTATCCTGCTGTAAATTCTTTCTGCTCAACAAACATTGCCATATGGAGCCCTATAAAAATGTAGAAAATTCTAGGCTCATATCAAAGCTGTGATCCTCTCTTACTTTCCAAAAATTTAGACATAGCATGCTAGATTTTTAAAAGATAAAATTAAAAACAAAGTAGCCAATCCTTTGAAAGTATGCATGCTTACAGATCATGTACCACTTTAACCTTACACTTATAGAAACACCAGCCTTCTGGCTTCTACTCTTTGCATAGGGAAAACATGCACAGAAAATTAGGTCCATTTCTCTTACGCATGACTTAGCAGTCCTCTTGGCTTGTAAAGAAATTATGGAAAAATCACCCCCAACAAAATCTAAACTTATGTATCACGTAGTAAATAATCCTGTTATATCTATCATATTCTATTTTATATTCTATTCATATGTATCTAGAATTCTGGTCGTCTTCTATGTTTTTGATTACCATAGGTCTAACTAAAAAACCCATCTGCTGAAGCCTCTGTATTCTGCATCTAACTGGAGATAACCATGGTTACAATGCCAAGTGCTAAGCATGAAATTGCAGGCTTTAGATACAGCAAAAATGATATATTGGCACTCTGGCATACACAGACACATCTGCACCAGATCCCGTATTTGTGTACTAAGAACAGACTGTTTACAAGATAAGGTGACTGACATTCTTAATTACAGATGCATACCTCTAGATAAAAGAAGATTATTATTTGCATAACCTGATTGCTTACTCAAATATTATAGAGTGCTAGAGCTAATAAAAAGGCTTTAATGACTTGAGACCAAGAGGCAGTTTTTTTCCTGGGTTGTTTTTTTTGCAGGGGGGAAGACATATGATATAGTTTCTTGCAAGAGAGATCTCTCCTAGTCTCTCTATACGTTTATAATTGTGTATTAACTGGATGCACGTATTTATACGTCCACACCCACACTGGGAAAGGATAAAATGCAAAGCATACTCGGGTATAGGACTTGAAGCAGAAAGGATTCTCAGAATTCTTCTTATCACTTGAGGGAGAGATTGTCATGCTGTAATTTAACATAGGTTTGTTATCCTATCACTTATAAATTAATTCTTTGGATGCAACAATTCTACAAATAAAAAATAAAAAATAACAATAAAAAAGGAGTAGGGAGAGAGGACCAGGATTGGTTTACATTCTTTTCCCTCTTTCTTTCCTGCAGCATTTTGCTAATGAGATACACAGTAAAATTACATCACTCATGCATTATTTAACAACATGCCCTCTGGAATTTCTACAGCTTGAGCTTAGATGACTCATGAGCTTGAAATCAGGGCAGCTCTAGGCAATTTAAGTTTCAGAACATACTGAAACCGTGTACATGTTTTTCTCTGTCCATTATTTTTCAGAAAGTAAATTTATTTTTTTTAACTTGAACTAGCTAGGGAAATTAACATGTCCTTGGAATGACAGTTGCAGAAAAGTGATCTGAACATGATGACTGATTTTCCACTCTAAGATGTGGTCTTAGGTAAATTCCTGAAACTTAAATGCAGCAATCTTCACATTGGCAAAAATCACTGTGATTTAACAAGTAAGAAAATTTGACAATGTAAGAGGGAAAATTTGCCCAACTAGACTAGAAGATAACGGCATCAAATATGTATGTAATTGTGTTTACAGAGTCCGAAGTTCACTTATTAACCCCTGTCCTTCAAAACGTAGACATGTGTCCATATTGTGTTTCTAGCAGCTACCAGACAACCAGCAGTGAGTTTGCTACCACTAGCAGCCTTTATGCTGTTTTCCTGTTAGTTATGTTCTCCAGGGCAAGCTTGAATGCTTTATCAACTAAACTACCTATGAAGGACACATCTGAAGTAAATGCCAAAATTAGATTCCCCCAGCTGGCAGTCTTCAAGTTTGGAATCTAACAAAACTGATGGTAAAATGCAGCATAACATTCAGTGAGGTCTCTGCCTTGTAATCACATCTCAGATGATTCCCTCGCAAGCAGAAGGGCAGCTTGGTAAAGATTAGTGACACATAAAGAGAGCAAAAAACATTTTAAAAATTAAGCACTACAGGTTGCCCTTGACACTCTGTTCAGTATCAGAGCACGTTTTATAGCCATGCTTTCCTTCCACAAATTGGCCTGCATAAAGTGGGTGATCCGCTACAAGGAAATTTCCTTCTGGCCGTTCTGGTCATTGGGAAAGACTTTTCGAGAAACCATCCAAATGCTGGCTGTCAGTAACTGCTAAGGGCAAAGACCCTCACACAAGCAGGGCCAGGATCTGCAGGCGCAGCTTCTTTCTGCTGTCTGAAGCCTGTGTGCAGTGGGTGGGGGGAATTGTGTAGCCTGATTCCCTCCATTACAGAATCACAGAATCACAGAACTGTAGGGGTTAGAAGGGACCTTTGGAGACCACCTAGTCCAACCCCCCTGCCAAAGCAGGTTCACCCAGAGCAGGCTGGACAGGAACGCATCCAGGCGGGTTTTGAATATCTCCAGAGAAGGAGACTCCACCACCTCTCTGGGCAGCCTGTTCCAGTGCTCTGCCACCCTCAAAGTAAAGAAGTTTTTCCTTGTGTTCAGATGGATTTTCCTGTGTTCCAGTTTGTGCCCATTGTCCCTTGTCCTGTTGCAGGGTACCACTGCAAAAAGTCTGGCCCCATCCTCTTGACACCCACCCTTTAGGTATTTATAAGCACTGATGAGATCTCCTTTCAGTCTTCTCTTCTCCAGGCTAAACAGACCCAGGTCTCTCAGCCTTTCCTCATAAGGGAGATGCTCCAGTCCCTCAATCATCTTTGTTGCCCTACTCTGGACTCTCTCCAGCAGTTCCTTGTCTTTCTTGAACTGGGGAGCCCAGAACTGGACACAGTACTCCAGGTGTGGCCTCACCAGGGCAGAGTAGAGGGGGAGGATGACCTCCCTTGACCTGCTGGCCACGGTCTTTTTAATGCACCCCAGGAGACCACTGGCCTTCTTCGTCACAAGAGCACATTGTTGGCTCATGGTCAACTTGTTGTCCACTAGGAATCCCAGGTCCTCCTCTGCAGAGGCGCTTTGCAGCAGGTCAACCCCAACCTGCACTGGTGCATGGGGTTATTCCTCCCTAGGTACAGGACCTTACACTTGCCCTTGTTGAACTTAATTAGGTTCTTCTCCGCCCAACTCTGTAGCCTGCCCAGGTCTGGCTGTATGGGGGCACAGCCTGCTGGTGTATCAGCCACTCCTCCCAGTTTTGTGTCATCAGCAAACTTGCTAAGGGTTCACTCTGTCCCCTCAATCCATCTCATATTCACATTGGTGAATATGTTGAATTAGCTACTGTTCATGTTCACTGGGAGCTGTAGAAGGCAATAATAAAATTGTCATGAACTGGCTTGACAGTTTGTTCATCCTTCTGCTCAGCTGAGACTGTGAGTGTGTCCTTCGGCTGTGCCGTGAATATCAACTGAAGTGGGGCATGACATTATAATACATATATATGTGCATTTCTAATATTGGCAATCACATGCGTAATCATACACACACAGCAACATCATTTGTGGCATCAGATACTGAGTAAAGCCCTTTGCTTTCAGGCACACTGATGTGATGTGGAATCTACTTGATCAGCAGAGGAAGCCAGTTATGCAGGTGAAGGTCAGATGCTGACCTCGAGATGCGGACCTCAAGACGGTTCCATCCAGAGATTTCTCCCTCAGCAGGCTATCTCAAAGGCTGCACTATTACACAGGGAAGAAAAGGTGTCTTCTCAGATAACTAAGACCTAAACCAGACAGACCTCTTCTCTTTACACACAAACTTGAAGTGAAAAGGAAAGCGGAGAAGCCACAGAGAAGCTAATATAATGTGTTTCTTCTGCTCCAAATCCCCATTGACATGGGCAGCCTTGAGCTGCACCCTCAGTTTTGCAGTAACCTTCAAAGTCATGGCACAGTGATCATGCAACCTAGCAGGCCCCAAAATACGCATATCAACCCCAAAATATCACAGAGATATTTTTCTTCCTGCAGAAAAAAAAATAATATCTATTTAGTTCTTTCCAGTGATTTCATGCTTACTTAATCAAAGACAGGCATCTCATAGCCAAAGGGGATAGACTGCCAAGGCTGTCTTGACTGGGGCAGCAGGGAGACCAGGGACAAGACTTTGTGACACAGCCAATATCTTGTAGTTCTGTGCTCCTTTAATGAGGCAATGTTTAAATACAGCTTATTTTCCCTCCTCAAGTTCATTAAAGTCATTACCTTCAACTCTCACCACTTCACTTTGTCAGCATTAACTTTGTATTTATTATAGTAAAACCAATGGGATTTTATCCTGTCATTTGTTTGTGTAAGATAGTTCATCGTATTTACCTGTTCTTGCAGTTGTTCTTCTGGCAGACTGTTCTTTCAAAGTTTATCCATCCAGCTGGACATTTGTACTCTCTGACTGAATTGTCATCACCTTGAGGCATTACTGCAATGTAAACAATACATAATCATTCATCATACTCAAGGCCAACAGGTGACAGCAAATACAAAATCAATATGACAAACAAAGACCAGTGGAGAGTAAAGCTGCAAAGATATATGTAAATGATTGCCGGACTCTTATACCTCAATGAGATGCTTTCTTATGAGGCACTGAAGTTGTGTGTATATAGGATGACAGAAGGCTGCAGACTCCAGAGCAATAGAAACCCCAGAGTACTGTCAGATCAACAAGAAATAATTAGAGAGAAATATGCAAGTTAAATGAAAAAAATTTCCATGTTACTCCAAGCTGTGCTTACAGAGCGAAATACATATGCTTTCAGAATTTTAAGCAGACACATGAGAAGATCTGTTTTCCTATAGTAAATTACAAAAAAAAATGGAAGACGTTTCTACCTTCTTATGTTTCTGGACCCTTTGACAGAGTCAGTGACAGACTAGTGACACAACTGAGTGGATACGAAGATCTGCAATTGCTGCCATCCTTAGCCTAGCCTAGTCTAACCACAGCACTAAGTATTGGCCAGGATTCACACTGTACCATAACCTTTCCCAAAGGCTACAACAGCACAGTGAGATCATAGAGCACAATAGATGAGCTCTCCATGTAATTGTCACTAAGAAAGATATATTTCCAACAGAACAGAACCAAGTGCAGCCAGCTCTGCAGTGCCTCTCAGGGAGCTATGCCTCAGGCATGTTAGATGCAAGCTGCAGGCGGGATTTGTTACGTGCAGTGTAGAGGTCAGGACCACATTCAAGAATTAACATATTATCACTTGTCTTCTTTCAGTCCTTCTCCTGCAGCCATAGTTTCTGTTCTGGTGATCCTCAAGATATCTTTCTTGACTTCTCAAGGCATTTTACAATAACATAAGAGCTAGTGAGACTCTCAGTAACCCAGGAGTAAGGTTTTTTCATAAGGATCTTTATAGGTTTTCTGTTAATACAGAAAAAAAAGACCTTTATTATTCAGCCGTGTGCATTATCTGCAGATATAGACAAGTGGAAGTTTACTTCAAATTTTTTATTTGCTGAATACCTTGGTATCTAAGCTCTGACACTGCCTCCTCCCTCTCCCTCTGCAATTCACATCACCCCATAATCCCCACATCACTGATAGGGGCCCGGGAACACGAGCAGAGGAATTTGCTGGATTCAGAGACACCTTGGAAGGGAACATACACACTAGGATTATCCGTGGATTGCTTCTTAGGAATGGTATTTTAAAGGGGCATATGTAAACGTCTCAGGGGTAACTCAGAACCTAGCAACTCTGTGGTGCCAAAATGTACCTTTCTCAGTGCAATGTAAACGGGATAAACACACAATCTTTTGGATCACAACCTTGTCTTCCCTCTTTTTCTTACTATGACTATCTTCCTTTCTCACCTCCACATCCTCTGTCTCCTATTCTGGATAACTTGACCTCGAACGGCACAAAAATGTAGCTCTCTTGCATCTTTCATATAACATACCTTAAAAGCCATCTCTCCTTCTGGTGAGTTCCCTTCTCATACACAATCATCTTACTCCTTGTCCAGCTTGTTGGTCATCATGTTTCCTCTTTCCAGCTTCTTTGCTTCTCAAGAAGCCAGTCAAGGTCCAGGAACCAGAGGATCTCTTTTTACCTCCAATCTACCTGTGTCGTGTTTTTTACTTGTCAACTCCAGACCACTTCTCCTCAGCGCCGCATGGCTCTGCTCTTTCTTCTTGCCCTGAGTGTTGTTAGAGCGCTGCATGAGTTGCAGACTTTGAGACTTACCTCTTTCACATGCAACTATAAATTACAGACTCCGAGAGAAAATAGAGTTTTGCTAGTATAACATAGTGGATACAAAAAGTCTATGTCCAGTTTCTTGCTCTGTCAGAAGAAGTCCCAGACTTTCCCAGCTTATATGAACAATATCACACCTTGCTTTTCAGGTCAGCATCTACACTGGATGCATGTGCTCATCCTAAATGGGAAGAGAGTAAGCAGACAGAAAGGGGACATGGAGAAGATTGCAGGGAGATTGCTTGCAAGGAAAGAGTGACTACGGGAAATTTTGTAAGAAAACTATATTTCTCCTAACAGAGTTAGATTCTTTAAACTATGTCACAGAACCACTACTCACTGTTTTTTCTGTCTTTGTTTTCCCTCTCTTTTTTATTCTTCTACTCCATCCTTAAAACTCACTGGTAATTATAAGGTCTATTTATTTTTTGAATTTTCTTTGCACCAAATTCTAACCATAGAATGAAACATTTCTGGGCGAACACATAACAAAATTATAGTGACAGTCTTCAGAAGCTTCTTCAAATTTTAAAGAAAAAAGCCAAGAGATACCAAAAAAGCAAGACATCTGCTGTCAACTTTGTAAGCAAAAGTCTCAGCCCAGAAGCAGACACATTTCTTTACAATGTTTTCCAGGGCATTGCTGCCAGGTAACATTTAAAGAGACTTTGAAAGGAGAACTTCTTTACCTGTATTTATAAGGAGCTCTTTCAAATGACAAGTAAAATAGAAGAGAGCACAAAAATGCTCATTTGAAAATGGAAGTAGTCAATGACAGTAGCTGATATCCTAGGCCAGTGAAAGGTAGGACCTGACCTCTTAGTACTGCCTAGGAGATGATAGATTGGATGTGGATAGGCCATGAAGGCTTTTGGATTTGAGGATTCACATCACATCCATCAACTAGTATTAAAGCATCTTCTCTCTCCAGCCCTGCTTGTATACTTGATCATTTATACTGGTGTGTCTGTTTAAATCTGTTAGTTCCTACATGTCCTTCCACATGTTTGCAAAGCTTTATGGACACCTTTGCTACCATATAAACTATAAACAATAATAAAATACCAAGCTGTTTAATTTTTTGTCACTGTAAGTGCTTCCTTCAGGTCCTGTTATGAGTACATCCATTCCACAATGCTTAATCCTGATTGTATAAGAAATCAATTAATAAAAATATCACCTGGAATAATTTTCAGATGAGAAAGTTATCGACATGATTAAAAGCAGTAAACGGAAATTTTCTGACTTCCATGGTTCTGAGATGCGTTTCGTAAAAATTGAGCTATTTTTATTAAAAACAAATCCAACACAAAATTATTTTCTGGATTCCAGTTACATGTGCATGTCTTTGTGAAAAAATAGCTAGATGGAAAGGTAATTTTTCCTTCACTGAAGCGAGAAACTGTTTGGTTTACTTTATGTATTCAATAATTATTCTCCATTTGTGAAGTGTTCTGTTGCGAGTGGCCTTTCAGAACACCCTGGGTTTTTAAATGACGTGAATGCCCAGGATTTCCATTTTTTATTTCTGTGAAAAAGGTTTCACCATGTTTTATATTTCCATTGTTTAAGGGATGTCTATTGCCACTGATTTTTCAACAAAGTTCAGGATTAATTTTAACAGTTCTCTTTGATCAGTGGTAGACTATGGCCAAGCGCCAGATATAGATTTTGGCAGGAAGCAGCTGAGACAATTTATTGCTTCCTCATGGTCAGCTCTGTGCTGTGGAATTTCACAATCTCTATTCTTAAACCAGTTCATCCTGAAATAAAGATTTCTTCTCCTTCATTAAAGAAATCAAAACCATTTAGGGAAAATGGCTATGAAAATGTTATTTTTCCTGCCCTCTCCTTAAAGGAGAGATTTCACTTACATATCCCATTCTCTGTATACTTATCCATTTTTCATCTTTTCCCCCAGGAAAGAATGCACCATGCCCAAAAAGTCCTCTTCCATGATTCAATGAATTAGAGAAACACTAGAAAATGTCGCCTTGTGTGTATACAGTCTTCTTGCACCACACAAGTTTTTTAAGGATTTACTCTAAGCAAAATGAAAATAATCTATGAGGATGCAAGTTTTTCGCATTCTTAAAAAACTTCTCTTAAAGAGAAATTGTGGACGCCCCATCCCTGGAAGTGTTCAAGGCCAGGCTGGATGGGGCTTTGGGGAACCTGGTCTAGTGGGAGGTGTCCCTGCCTGTGTCAGGGGGGTTGGAACTAGATGATCTTTAAGGTCCCTTCCAACTCTAACCACTCTATACTTCTATGATTCTATATTAAAGGCAACTAGCAGGACAGGTTTCTTTCAAATACAGAGACAAAAAGGCTCGTGAGAAATTGGGAAAAAGTCAGCAAAGTTTTGTTTCCTTTGATCTGCTCTGGTTTGAAGACTTTTGTGAATAGTATTCAATCAATAGATTAACTGAAATTTATTAACATAATATTCAAGAAACATGTTATTCAAGTTGCTATGTAGTTAGACACAAATTGTTATAACAAATCAAAAATCCTGGACTTTCAATAACTCATTTTAAAGCAACCTTATCTACGGGGAATGTTTTTTAATTTCATTCACCAACTACCTAAAATTATTACACATATATGACTAAGGGAGAATTCTTCAATTTTTCAAAAAAGTATATTCTATGCGACATGCCTAAATATTTTGAACAGTGCCAGAAATGCACTTTAATCCTCCGTAACTGATGTTTAATTTTCATTTCAATTACAATTATGTAAATCAAGAGAAAATCAGGTGTAGTCAGAATGAAATTACACACAAGCATACATTATGGGTCAAGGTCATTAACAAACTTGCAAAAAAAAAAGAAACCTCAAAACGATTGTCCATAATTCTTTTTGGGAACAATTAATAGTAATCTTTCAAAAAGAGATGTATTCCTCTGGAGTTTTACACTACCCTATATTTAGACAAGTTTAGACTTATACTCAAAGAGCTTGCAACCTGTACTCCACTAAAAAAATAATATTGAAAAGATCGGAATGTTGTCTCTGTTTTTGTTTAGGTCAATCAATGCTAAAAGTGACCAAAGCAGACCATCAGGCAATCTAGGTTGTCTCAGCTAAGCCATGTACTGCAAACACGAAGCACTGCACACAGACCCTTGGGAAGTGCATATGAGAGTTATCCAAACTGCAGACCAATAGGGATGTCAGCAGCATCCTTGCTGGTCTTCAAAATGTAAACAGCACTAGAATAATAAAAGGTTTGAGGATCGAGTATGGGGATTGATTTGCCACACAGTTTTTGTTTGGCTATTCTACAATGACTTGTTAGGTGCTCCCTACTTCATCCAAACCATTCATGCACACACGGCATGGACTTATTTGCAGGTACAAACATGCAGCTTTTTAAGGAGTATCCCATGGTTCTCTGTCCTGGTGGTGCAGCAATGCATTGTGGGAAGTTCTTCTTGAAACCACTAGAATTAAGTGATTTATTTCCAAGATTCACCTCTTTCGGAGCATGCAGACAAGAGTGATCCATCCTATAATGCTGGCAATCATTGATCCATGCAAGACACTTAGCTGATGTTTCAACACTGGACACTCCTTTTGGTGGCACATTCTGGCAGGTATGAAGGAACCCCAAAATGAAGAGCCCATTGCAATGAACATTTTTGTGGGGCTGAAGGAAAAGAATGGTGTGATGCAGGAGAGCTTGCAGTGGACAGGTTAGCAATTGTCTTTATACCTCTGCAGGAAAATCAGTTCTTCAGTTGGAGAACTGCAGGCTGAGGCAGGGCTCCAGGAAGGAAGGGAAAGAGTTATTCGGAATGGCTAAAGACAGATCAGAAATTTCTGAAGATGATCACAGCAGTAAGTTGAAAGAACAGATAAACCGTAATGCATGTGTATTCATCATTCTGTTTTGGGAAACCAACTCCTACCAAGCATTCTGAGCATGCCTTTTATTTATGCCTCCCTGTTACAAATACACCTGGCCAGAACTACAGCTGGCATAAATCAGCTTGACTTCAATGGAGCAATACCAAATTGCAGCAAGTGAGGATCTGGTCCCATGGAAATATTGTATGTCCCTTTTGTGGCATTCTGCTGGTTCTGAAATCAATACTTCATTTATCTTCTGTCCCTGGTACAATACCACTCCTGCTGTAACGGTGTTGCTTTGAGCCGCTGGATGTAGCAGTATTATGCAACTGAGGCACACTTTCATTTGCCGGAGAGCACTCATTTTTCAAGGCAGTTCTCCAAAAGCTTTTATTTGTTCCATGCTCCACTTAATATTCTTCCAGTTTCCTCTCACAAGCAAGTTGGTCCCATTAAAGGTAGCAGAGGTCTAAGACCTGACCCTGCTCTATTCCCTAGCTGACACATCTTCATTTTCACATGCACAGTGTCTAATTTCAAACAGCTGTTTATCCATTCCCATGCCCTACCCTGTGTCACTATTTCAATAGGCAAAGTCAAATGCTGTCACTTATCCTTCCCATTTATTCTGTACTAATCAGAAAGGGGATATGCACAGGATTTGGTTTGCCAATAAATAAAAAGCAAAGACAACCACATACAAGAATAATGAATAATGTTTAAAGCCAGGAGCACACTTACTCCTTGGGCTACACTGATGTCACTGATGATGATACTGAGCAGAGAATCTGGTAAAAAGAAGTGGGAAGATAAAAGACACAAGTAAATATTAGTACAGTTAAAAGCGTAGGAACAAATTAATACTAACAAAGGAAATGACAGTGTATACTAACAGGGGAACTGATAATGTATCATTCACCTCAGGAAAAGTGTCCCAACTACCTCCTTTTGAAAGACACTTTAGCACCAAATAAAAATAACCTGTAATATCGCACCTACGAGCTCTGAGTGACCTTCCATAACGCATCTACCTCTACCCACCATTTTTTAAGGGATTTTAGGATTCTACCTTTTTCCTCATAGCTGCACATAAATTTAGGTGCCGTGTGAATATCCCATTGCAATGTCAGATTTTAACCATTGAAAGTTTTGTACATTCCTGTTCCTCTTCCAAATCTTTTAATTCTTCTTCTTATCATGAGCATGAAGAGTAGGAGACATAAGCCACAAAGTGAGGCTGGGGGATTAGTACCAGTAAAGCCAAAAAGGACAAATATTTAGGCAAATTGGGAAAGAATAAGAGCTCTAGCCCATCTGTATATCTACCAAAGTACTTAATCTTGTATAGATATATGAAATAAAATATAATCACAGTTTTTCTAAACACTATTTAGACAAAAACCCTATCACAGATACAATCAAATTAGCCAGAAAGGGATGTGAACGTCCAATTAACTGCTACAACTACGGTGATGGTCTATTTTGTGCAAATGTCTGTTACTGTGGTGACACAGAATTACAGATTAATAAATCCAAAGTTTCTTATGCACTTTTCGTGAGCTACAATACTGTTAATGCAAGTTGGGGAAAGTGTCTCCTGTTCCGTGAAATACCTGGACAGAATTCCTCTTTGCGCTCTGCAAGCAGTGTTATTAACCCTAAAATATCCCAATGCTCTGAAGCACCCCTCACTGGAACTCTTAGTACATGTTTGCCTATGCACCAGACCTGAACATTCACTGGTATAGTTGGCCTCTCAAAAATGATATCAAATAATTTCTGCTAGCTGAATCATGCTTGAAGTAAGAAGGGAATTTTGGTGTTCTACTTTGTCTCATTTCAATCTGAGTAACTTCCTTTTCTCATCCTTGTGAGACTGATGTCCTGTCTGGAACAAGATGCCAAGAAGCTGTGCGCTCTCCATTCAAGAATTAGCTGGACAAGGCCCTGAGCAACCTCATCCCCCACTGAAATTGGCCCTGCTTTGAGAAGGCGGTTGGACTAGATACCTCACCACCAAAGGTCCCTTCCAAACTTATTTTTTTTGATCCTGTGTATTTTTTACATCAACACTATCAGTTTGTGTGAGTCAACAGTACGTATGAACATACTTTGCACAAAATAGCTTTTCAGAGGGTTTTGTTGACTTTATGCAAGGATATCCTTTCTCTCCAACTCTCAGGCATCTTTAATTTTAGACTGAACTATCTTAGCTGCAAGTACTTCGCTCAAATGTGGGCTCTCTCTGAAAGGAAATGGGAGACATGGTCACCCAGGATATTGAGAAGGCTGAGGTACTCGACGACTTTTTTTGCCTCGGTCTTCACCGGTAAGTGCTCTATCCACACTGCCCAAGTCACAGAAGGCAAAGGCAGAGACTGGGAGAATGAGGTACTGCCCGCTGCAGGAGAAGACCAGGTTCGAGACCATCTGAGGAACCTAAAGGTGCACAGACCCATGAGACGTGATGAGATGCATCCATGGGTCCCAAGGGAACTTGTGGCTGAAGTTGCTAAACCACTGTCCATTATATCTGAAAATTCATGGCAGTCCAGTGAAGTTCCCACTGAAAGGAAAAGGGGAAACATAACCGCTACTTTTAAAAAGGGAGAAAAGGAAGACCCAGGGAACTACAGGCCAGTCATTCTTACCTGGTAAGAATGTGCCTGGTAAGATCACAGAGCAGATCCTATTGGAGTGAGTCCAGAGGAGTGCCACAAAGATGATCAGAGGGCTGGAACACCTCTCCTGTGAAGAAAGGCTGAGAAAGTTGGGGTTGTTCAGCCTGGAGAAAAGAAGACTCCAGGGAGACCTTATAGCAGCCTTCCAGTACCTAAAGGGGGGAGCTACAGGAGAGAGGGGAAGGGACTCTTTATCAGAGAGTGTAGCGATAGGATGAGATGCAATGGTTCTAAACTGAAAGAGGATAGATTTAGATGAGATATTAGGAAAAAATTCTTTACTGTGAGTGTGGTGAGACTGGAACAGGCGCCCAGAGAAGTTGTGCATGCCCCAGCCCTAGAGGTGTTCAAGGCCAGGTTCATGGGGCTTTGAGCAGCCTGGTCTAGTAGGAGGTGTCCCTGCTCGCGGCAGAGGGGTTGGAACTAGATGATCTTTAAAGGTCCCTTCCAACCAAACCATTCTATGATTAATCCTATGATTCTACCATACTGTATATTCTTGCCATAATGGCTTCCACCACTGATGAATTTTTCAGTTAATAATTTCAAACACGTACTTGTTGCAGACAACAGACTCCGTATGTGCCGCAACGTGAGTATCTACATTATTCTGCCTTTTCTATGGCCCAGCATTTCTGTCCAAGGAATTATTACCCTAGTAGGCTTTTGTTTAATAACATCTTGATAGGTGTGACAGGTAGTGTTGACTTTTTATTGAAGTAAGGCAGAGCTATGTTAAAACTCTGCTGATGTTACAAATTTATATTCGTACGAGCCAATATAAATACCATCCTTTATCGTTACTAAAGAACTTAGGTATTCCATGTTAAATAAACTAATTTTGCAGCAATCACTTACAAAATCTACTTTTTTGTGTGAGACCTGTTTCCCTACCATCCATATATCAACAACTATTATGAAACATTTCACTTCCCTGTAATTCTTAGTTAGTTTATATCTGCATCTTTCCAAGGCCAAGCACCATAAATTCATTGGAAAGTTCCTGTGGATTCTGTCCTAGCTTATGCACTTTGACGCATGCTTACGAATACATTAAATCTGGACCATGATTTAGCATCAATATGGTTTGAATGTGTATGGTTTACCATTTCAAGATCTGTAAGTTTTTGTATTCTTTTTTTTTATTTCCTTATAAAAACAGCATTTTAAGTGTTCATTCTTTCTCTATGCACAAAATATTCATAAGCAGAGCTGTTCAAAGTGTGGTCTGAAGAAAAAAATCACTGAAAACATAGCTTTGGAGCAATAAAACTGATGTTGATATTATTTGATTAATAGTTTCAGGCAGAAAATAGAGGTGTTAGAAGTGGAAAAAACAAAATATCTCATTTCAGTTTTGACAAACAGAAATATATAAGTGCATTTTAAAAAGAAAATAAGGCTTGAGTATGTTCAGTAGACCCCAAGAAATTTTATGTATACACATTTCTGAAAGGCCACTGAACCAAGAGATCTAT
The DNA here is from genome assembly GCF_964199755.1 of Larus michahellis. NCBI lineage: Eukaryota > Metazoa > Chordata > Aves > Charadriiformes > Laridae > Larus > Larus michahellis. The sequence goes on along the minus strand of NC_133897.1, from coordinate 138,640,071 downwards.
TATTTGCACAACTCTACTCATGAATACTAAGTGCCAAATCTTCTTTTTTACTTTACCCTTTCTTTCCTTCAAATGCTTGAAGTAAGACATCTTCTTGGCTGTGTCTGTTTGTGAATCTTTCCATATCAAAATAATTCTGCCTGATACATTCAAGTATCTGGTGTTTTTCTTGTTGTTATACACTGAGAATTTTGTAAACAGGACTTTGAGCAGGCACTGCTACTCTAGACAAAGAGACTGCCATGGACGTCAGATATCCTCATATGTATTATGCAGGCAAGTGGTGTTTTGGGGTTTTCAACAACATCCCATAGCCTTTTCAAAACTCAGAACAAATACATTTTGAAATCAGATTTGATAGATTTGTTGTGCTTGTGAGCTGTAAGTCAAACCTGGTATTCAAAAAGGCTACACAAACACAGCTTTGCTCTACTGAAATGCCTAAAGGCGAATGCTTAAGGCTCACTAGTTGGTAAAATGTTGCTCCCACTTCGTATTCGCAAGCTTTGCAGTTTACTCATCTTGGATGTATTGGATGTAATTCAGTATTTCAGAACAAGGTAGTCAGTCACTAATTCAGATTACATGGAATTGTACAGATGTCCAGGCAACTCCTTTAGGGACTCCATTGCCCAGAAATAGTGCAACATTCAGTTATGCATCACTGATGGTTGATTCTGTTTATTCCATAGAAAGAAAATGTTTAAAATCACCCAAATTTTCTTAATGTCTCATTAAAATATTCATTTGATAGAAGGTAACTTGTATAAAGCATCATCGATAGACAATACCTTCTTTTGCTTTTTGACATTTGAGAGTCCTTTGAGAGAGTCTACTGAGCAGTAATAGTGTATTTGATACATGTGGCTTTTTGATGTGGTTAGAATCAAGATGTTCAAAGGAATTTCCAATATTAAGATCTTGCCTGTAATTATCCTAACAACTTCCAATACTTTGTATTGCTAATATTCTCCTGATTTGGAAAAAAATACCAAAGCCACTTATACCTACTTTTTATGTTCTATTGCAGAGACAATTAAGGTTTTTTTTCTTCAAATTTACCTGGCAGATACTTCTTTGTCCTTAGATTTTTGCTTTCATGTACCTGATGATATCAAGCTGGGAGTTGCTGTTGACTCTCTTGAGGAACAAGAGAATCGTAGAATCTTCATGGTTGGAAAGGACCTTTGAGATCATCGAGTCCAACCAAACAACCTACAATCTCTGCCACTAGAGCATGCCCTGAAGTGCCACATCTAGACATTTCTAGATCTAGAAGGCCTTGCAGATGGATCTAGATAGACTGGAGCATTGGGCTATGATTAATGGGATGAAATTTCTGATCATTATTCATTATTTCGGATCCTGCACATAGGAGTAACGCCAAGCACAAGTATAAATGGGGAGAGGAGTGGCTGGAAAGCAGCCCTGCAGGAAGGGATCTGGGGGTGCTGGTTGACAGCAGGCTCAATCTGAGTCAGCAGTGTGCCTTGTCAGCCAAGAGGGAAAACTGCATCCTGGGGTGCATCAAACACAGTTGTCACAGTTTAGGCCAGTCATGGTGATTATCCCTCTGTATTGAGCACTGGTGTGGCCTTACCTCGAGTACTGTATGCAGTTTTGGGCCCCACAATTTAAGAAGGATGTGAACATCCTTGAATGCATCCAGAAGAGGGCAAAAAAGTTGGCAAAGGGGCTGGAAGGAAAGTCCTATGAGGAGCAGCTAAGGACTTTGGGTTTGTCTAGTTTGGAGAAAAGGAGGCTGAGGGGTGACCTTATTGCTCTCTCCAGCTTCCTGAGGAGGGAAGTGGAGGGGGAGGTGCTGAGCTCTTCTTCCTGGTATCCAGTGATAGGACGCATGAGGATGGTTCAAAGCTGCACCAGGGGAGGTTTAGACTAGACATTAGGAACTGTTTCTTTACTGAGAGCCTAGTCAAACACTGAAACAGGCTTCCTAAAGAGGTGGTTGATGCCCCGAGCCTGTCAGTGTTTAAGAGGCATTTGGACAATGGCTTCAGTAGTATGCTTTAACTTTTGGTCAGCCCTGAATTCGTCAGGCAGTTGGACTAGATGATCATTGTAGGTCCCTTCCAACTGAGATATTCTATATTATTCTATTCTACCTAGTGAAAATCTATCAATTCGTAAAATGTTATGTAAGAAGCATTTTTTTCAGTTTACCTTTTTTTTCTTGCTAGCACACTAAGAACGACATTTTTAATATTCATGGTAAATCCGTCATAGTCAAGCAAAAAGCATGGAGTTCAAACATAAAATATCAAGTACTTCAAGTGTTCCATTCCATGCTCAGAATAACACATACATAGCAAATATCTGGCAACATGTGAATAGCAATGAGGAAATCCAAACAACTTATGACTAGCTTCCTGACAGTTGGCAGAGAAGCAAGCTGAATGTTTATATTCCCTCATATTTAATAGGTTTGTCTGTGAGTTTCAGTTCAATGAGTTAGAGACCTATTACCTAAGAAGAATAAAACTCAAAAGATTTCTGGGCTGCCTGATGCTTTTAGATTGCCTGCACTTTGAGTGATTTCTATCTCCCCAGTGAATACAAATTTTTTCACCCCTCCTTCAGGTCAGCACTGACTATTCAGAGGAGCTTTGTTGTATGCTATAGAAAATCTTCACAATTCTGTTTCAGAACTTCAGGGGAAAGCTTGTAAAATGATGTTAGGCAAAGCAGATCCTTCAAATTACTTGCTAAGGAAGAAAATCTCAAGTGAAGCAAAGGCTCCATGAGAACTGAGTATGAATACAGTTAAAATGGAAACAGAAAACAGAAAACGGAAAACGGAAAATGGAGCCATTTTAAATTGCCAGTTAATTAGTGAAGTAAAAAGAATTTTCCTAGTATTCTTTCGAGAACATCTGTTGTCCCTGGTTAGTTTAGATATGCCAGAATAACAATGTGTTTTCACTGCACTCAACCACAGTGCAGGTGGCATTTGAGGAATGTTTACAGCAGAGAAAAGGTAACCGTCTTGGCAAGGATCGGATGTGTGGAGGTTTGGAGGCTTAAACACTGGAGCAGAGTGGTCTTTTCATAGAACCATAGGGTTGGAAGGGACCTCTGGAGATCAGCTAGTCCAACCCCCCTGCCAGAGCAGGGTCACCTACAGCAGGTTGCACAGGAACATGTCCAGGCAGGTTTGGAATGTCTCCAGAGTTGGAGACTCCACCACCTCTCTGGGCAGCCTCTTCCAGTGCTCTGCCACCCTCAAAGTAAATAAGTTCCTCCTCATGTTTTGACCTTGAGATATCAAATACAAAGCAGGGAAGGTAAACAGAAAACTACAAGAGGTATCCATTAAAGGATTTATGCTAGCTGAGGCATTCAGGAATTATATTTAGATGAAAAAAGGCTGAAAATGGGCATGTCATTCCTTACGGTTAATTCTAGTTCTGGACAGTCTTACAGTATTGCTTGTGAAGTTTGGTTTAGGACTGAGGCAAAGCTGCACTGTACACAGCAGAGGAACAGGCACACGCATGGCATGTAGGAACCTGTTCACTCTCCACATCATTAAGAATGACAACTGGGCAGAGTGAATAACTAATCATAGAATCATAGAGTCATACAATGTGTTGGGTTGGAAAGGACCTTTAAAGGTCATCTTGTCCAGCCCCCCTGCAATAAGCAGGGACATCTTTAACTAAATCAGGTTGCTCAGAGTCTCATCAAGCCTGGCCTTGAATGTCTCCAGGGATGGGGCTTCCACCACCTCTCTGGGCAACCTGTTCCAGTGTCTCACCACCCTCATTGTAAAGAACTTCTTCCTAATGTCTAATCTAAACCCATCCTTCTCTAGTTTAAAACCATTTCCCCTCGTCCTAATGTTATTACCTGCACCCTTTTCAGAGGCCTGGGGGTTATTGTAGGGTATGTGTGGAAGTGTGACTAAGGGACTGGATACAGGTAAAGAAATTCTGGCGAACGATCCCAGCCAAGGCACGGGAGATTGTCCATGCCATTTCTACAACCTGGCACCTGGGAACAGTCCAATGCACTGCTTTTTGTGTACCTCGTAAAGCTGAGACTTTGTAAAAGGTTCGCATAAGACGTGAGGGGACTGTCACGTTTTAGACTAAGTCCCATACGTTTCCACAGAGCGGAATAAAGCGCCTGTAACTGACTTTTGAAGGTTGCAGCAGACAGTGTGGTGAGGAAGATGATTGACAAAAGTAAAGCATGTGCGGACTAAGAGGCCACTAAACTTGCTTGTAATTGTAACGAGCCGGTACCAGTGGGTGCGAATGAGGATGAGTAAATAGGTTGTAAAGAGTGAAAAGGGCATGATAACCTGTACTGCACAAGTTACTGCCAGATAGCTCCCAGATGAATGAAGTTAATAAAGTTTTAGGCTAATTAAACAATATCCCCTGTGCTTTGTCTTTCTTTCTGCATGTCCAGCACAATGAATAATTTAAAATGAGGCTGCAAAATAGAGCTGTTTAACTAGCCTTTTAATCCTTTCTCAATTTAGTAGCACCAATAGCTTTTTCATTTCTCTTTATTTCCCTTCTAGCATTATTTAAAGCACACTTGTGGTTTCCAGGTAGATTTGCAGTTGATGGTCAAATAGGACTGACATTTCAGCTAATACAGTATCAGTATCTCTTCGTAGCAGTATGTCTTTTGATATGTGTAGTCAGCAGGATGGTCACTGAGGAACATATTTGAATGAATGTTGTTCCACTGTATATAAATATCAAGCCATATTTATGCATGTTGATTTTGTATCCTGTGTAGAATTCCCACCACTCATTTTACATGCTTCTCTTTCTATTGGGACAACCAGATGCACTAAATGAACATAAAAGTTTTCCATCTTACTGAAAATGTGGTTTAAAAAATGAGATATTTAAGCAGATTTTATGTCCAGGAGGAAGAGCTGTACATAGAAATCTCCTTTTTATCTCTGAAATCTGTAGAATGCAGGTAACAGCAGTGAAAACTTCATGTCTGCAGAGAGCTAAGACAGAAAGTTTAGTGTCTATAAAGTTGTTTCCAACCTGTGGCTCAGAGACCTCTACGAGACTGGGAATAATTTTTGATGAATCCATGAAGGGTAAGCAAAGACGAGAAAGTTCTTGTCAGGGGGCTTCAATTCGGTCCACAGCTCTGTGCTTCTGCTGGAAAATGTTTGGTGATCTGCAAATCCAGAAAATAAAAAAGACCTGCTCTGGGCCCATTTAGTGTGTCACTTGCCTGCCAGGATGATCAAGAAAGGTGATGCTGGTGACTGCTATTGAAATGGGCACATCCTCTGAGAAAAACACAGAGCCCACTGATCCATCCTGTCTGCAGCAAAAAATTACTGAATAATCACTGTCATTGTTACCGGTCATTATCAATATGAGTGAATCTGAGATAGAGGAAATAACATTAGCTTCATTCCTACAAATGAGAAAACATAGAACAGAAGAACGGAATACGAACTGTGAACTAGGTCATGATTTTTCAAAGCAATTTAGTATTATATAGGATGTTTAAGTGTTCAAACTGCCTTTCATATTCCTTTCCTTTCAGTTGCGCTGGAGACACTTGGCACTTGGGCAGATCAGCCCCTGGGATATAGAGTTAAACATCCAGAAACCAAAGACTATGCAGTAGATGAAAAGTGTTTTTTTTAATCTCTTGATTAATTGAAAGTGTCAATTGACAAAGCTGGAAACAAAAATCCAGATTTTCAGAGCACTGTTCAATTGACTTAACTAATTGCTATTCCTTCACTTCCTGCAGTGTGTTTTCCAATTTTGAAGGACTAAATGGGCCTAAAAGGTCAAAGTTGTAAAATGATCATACGGCAGCACAGCATTAGATGATTGTTGAATAATGCTCAAGTAATGAATACAGAGGCTTTACTTGTTTACCAAGGGTTTTCTTTTTAATATATCTCTTACTCCCTTATTTTTACTGTAAAGAGTTTTTAGAAGGAAAAAATCCTGCTTGATCCATTTACAGAAATACTGTCCTTTATTGGGGGAAAAAAACCCAAACATTAATTCTGTTATTTCTAGAAATAAGACAAAAAAAAACCACACACAGGAGAGGAAAGGAAAGAGAAAAAAAATGTTCTGTTGCAGATGCAGACTCCTCCTTGCACACTCACTACTAGAGAAAGGCAAACACGTCACACAGCCTTATCAGCCCCTTCAAGACCTGGTAGATACCAGAGTCAGGTTCTTTAAGTCAGTGCTGTTAGCTGCCCTTCTGGTCATGGGTCACAGCAGTGTTACAAAAGATGAAATCTTAGCTAGTTAAATCAGTCTCTCTATGTAAACAGGAGGCAAAAGCATAACAAAGAGGAAAACAACCCTGAGAAGGCAAAGGAAGCATGAAAGAATTGTGAAAAGAAAAAAAAAACAACCCACCTCTTTTTGTTCTAGTTGTTCATAAATAAGTCTGATTAGAATCTTAAAATTTCTTTAGATTGACTTCTAGCCCCACCTTCATTTTGAAAGCCTTTCAAATGTTACCTCAGGCTCTTAATGACATTAGGAGGCAGAGTTTGTTTTCACTGTTTGTTACATTAACTTGTTTGTACTGCAGAAAATTTGAATTGCAAGACTCTGTACAATTTGTGGACATTTGTACACAAACAAGACTCTGTACCTTTGTGACTATTTCCAGCTTATGCAAAATAAATACATAAATAAAGTGGGGAGATTATCATCCTGCAAACAAGACTGACCTTTACCGAATAGAACCGCAGAATTTCATGGAGAGATGCCTCCTGAAGAATGAATGACACTGGGATGCTATGTAGCAGTAGTGAGTGATCATGCAGTGAAACCTCACGAGACAGTGCTTGTGCTGAATCCCAGCTGCCATGATCCCAGCCCCACAGTGAGTCTCCCAGGACTCCTCAGGCTGTTACTATCTCAGGACTCTTGCCTAAACACCCCGCTTCTCCTAGTGCCTGTCTCCAGATGCTCATTTGGGCAACCCCAGGTCTATTTGTTCCAGGTGTCTCCCTGATCTGTCACATTTTGCCCCTTCTCTTTTCTTGGTCAAGTTTCACACACACACTCCTTGGCCATTTTCCTGACGGTCCAATAAACCTTCCCAGGACTCCACCTTCCACAATCTTAGTCTCTGTCCTCAACCCTTGGTCCAGTAGATTTTTATGGGAAGGAAAAGACACATATCTCATATTTTTCAATCTTTCTTCTTCTTCCTCATCTCTTTCTCTTCCTCCAAATAAAAGCTATTTCAGTATTTCAAAGAAAAGCTGCTGAATTGTATGGACAGAACAACATATTTTCCCCTAGCATCGTTCTCAGAAAAGCTTGAAACATTACGATGCAAAGATTCAGCTGGAGGCAGAAATTGGCATGGAAAAATTCATCACCAACAGCTAGAGTCTGGCTGAGTTATAAGTAACTGAAAAAAGGCAAGTATCAAGGAGAATGCTTGGCAACCTCAGTAATAGAGAATGCCACTTAGTTTTGCCTAAAATATGGGTGCTCCTGACAAAGAAAGAAAACGAAATTGTAAAAGATAAGTAAGAAATTTTAAAGATGTTGGGATACAAATACAGAGCAGGGAGGAGGGGGGAGAGAGATTGAAAACGGCAGCTGCTGTACATTAATATGCAAAGCCACTTTTACAATGTTAAATGTACAAAAGAAAAAAAAAACAGCACCTTTGTGCAAGCCTGCACACTGGAGCAACGAGTGCGTTCTACCTCAGATGGCAGGGGGCCTGTGGATCATGGGTCAGGCATGCCCCCCCAGTATCCAGCTCCAGGTGTATCCTCCCTCCAGGTCAGGACAAGACCCACGTACAGTAATCTCCTCCCTGCAAATCCCTGCTTCCAGTGGGAGGGAGGCTGGAAGGGGTTCACCATGGCATTCCCTCCAGTCTAGATGATGGCTCCCAGGTTGGCTAAATATTACCATGGTGTATGTCTGCTTATCATACTTCATTTTTTCTAGCTGTTGCCCTCTAAACTGGCCCTGATTTCAGTAACAGACATTATCACAAGCAAGTTTCAAGGGCAGGTGGTGAGGAGGAACATCAGAGCTTTCACCTGCCGGTGACCCAGAGGTTTGCACAGTGATCTCCCCCTTTCCTTGGTGTTCAGGTCTCTGTGGTCCAAGGCCTGTTTTGCTGTGACCCTGCTGTTGCAACGTTGGCTCTGACCTCTCAGGAGACTGCTAAGTTGTGAGGCAGAGCTGTGGAGGTGCCTGATGCACGGGGCTGGGTCTGCCCAGGATGCTCCTCAGCTGCCCAGCCCTGGGCTGGGGTGGTGGGAGCCACTGGCCCTCACAGCACTGTGACAAGATGCAGGGCTCAAGAGGTAAAAAAGTGATGTGAAAAGGCAAAAAAATCCTACAGAAAAAATCAGGGAATTGTAGATGGCAAATCAACACAGCGCATGGTGATAGCACAAATAAGAAAGCGGGCATGTAAACAAGAACTCACAAATCCAAATGCAGGAAAGACTTCCCTTTTTAATATTTTGATAGTGCAGGGAAAACTTAAAATATTCATGTATACAATGGTTAAAAGACCAGAATTTAGGACAGAATTTTACGGTTCCTCAAATGTTCCTACAGTTCCCCTCTTTTTCCTAGAATGACTTATTAATTTAGTCCTCAAGAAATGGCATCCCAAAGAATTGTTGACAAAGTTGCATTATAGTATTCAAGCTGATAGAAACAGAGGGAACACAATGCGTTGTAGAGGTCCAGAAAAATGCAGAGCTAATCAATTCAGCCGCATGATTTTTCCAGGTTAAATTAAATCAACAGTCAGTTCATAGCAGAGAAAACAGTAGCAAGATTCAACAGTGTACAATCATTTTGGGTCTGATTTTGCATTCTCTGCACACCCACTTGTACAGAAGTCATTGGACATTTTGGCACATAAAGGAGTTGGGATTAGGTCTTCTACAAACTCCATAGGCGCAAGAGCAATTAAAATTTATGACTTCACAGTCTGGCCATCCAGACAGCTGATCCAAAGATTCATATTTCAAGCAGAAACTTTTGTTCAGTCTCTGAACCAATTAACCTTGCCAGTTCCTCTGTATTTCTGCAACAGCAATGGTACATTTAGGGAATCAAAAACTGTCATTGGATCCAAAAGCTGTTGCTGGTCCCTCTCTGTGTGTATTTAATTCCCTATTGAAATTAAGTTCACATACACATATCCCCAGAAACTCCTCACCTGTCTATTAATATTTGTCCGTAAGCACTGTAGGTACACAATTTATTACACAAAGGCATGAATATACTCTCTAAATGACAAGTCTCTTTCTCCCAGAACAAAACACTAAGGACTTAAACCTTTCTGAACCTCTTTTCATCTTGATCTGCATGGAGCTCCACCTAAATTACTGCTATGATATTATCTAGGCCAGATAAATTGCCCAATAACCAACATATCTTTTTCACTGACAGAGCAATTGCTGTACCTTCTATTCTAACCTGTGGCAAAATGAGGAGAGGTGCTGTGCTGGAACTGGTTCTCACCAAGGAGGGGCTGGTAGGGAATGTCAAGCTCGAGGGCAGCCTTGGCTGCAGTGACCATGAAATGGTGGAGTTCCTTAGGTTGGCAAGGAAGGCACACAGTAAGCTCGTTGCCCTGGACTTCAGGAGAACAGACTTTGGCTTCCTTAGGGATCTGCTTGGCAGAGTATCATGGGGTAAAGCCCTGGAGGGAAGAGGGGACTAAGAAAGCCGGTGAATATTTAAGGATCACCTCCTCCAAACTCAGGAGCAACACATCCAAAGGGTGGCAACAAAATGCCCAACAAAGTCAGGCAAAAATGCCAGGAGGCCTGCATGGATGAACAAGGAGCTCTTGGACAAACTCAAACACAAAAAGAAGCCTACAGAGAGTGGAAGCAAGGACAGGTAGCCTGAGAGGAATACAGAGAGACCTTATAGCAGCCTTCCAATACTTAAAGTGAGGGGGCTACAGGAGACATGGGAAGGGACTCTTTATCAGGGAGTGTAGTGGTAGAACAATGGGTAATGGTTCTAAACTGAAAGAGGGGAGATTTAGATGAGATATTAGGAAGAAATTCTTTCCTGTGAGGGTGGTGAGACACTGGAACAGGTTGACAGGTTGCCCAGAGAAGTTGTGGATGCCACGTCGCTGGAAGTGTTCAAGGCCATGTTGGATGGGGCTTTGAGCAGCCTGGTCTAGTGGAAGGTGTCCCTGCTCGCGGCAGACGGTTGGAACTAGATGATCTTTAAGGTCCCTTCCAACCCAGACCATTCTATGGTTCTATGAAAACATTGTGGAACTATGTTGTTCAAACATCGGCTGAGATGAGAAGCCCCTGAATTCCTCACTTCTCCCTTGCTAGATGCGGCAGCATGTCTGAATAAAACCTCATGCTTCATCCTGGAAGAGAGGAAGACTGAGACTGCCCTGAAATTTACCATTGTCATGGTGACCAAGCGCATTTGCTTGTGGTGCAGGACTTCTTAAGTTACACATCGTTTATGATTTTCACTCCCTGAATGCTTACAATTCCAGTATTGGTCCAGTAGTACATATGCAATGGCAAAATGAAGTCTTAAGAATTAAACTGAAACCTCTCTGAACTAGTTTCTCTCTTCATGTTATAAAAGGAAACCCCTTTAAAACAACATCACCAAAGAGAAGACATTTCACTGTAGCTGAAGTTTTGATTCCGCTTTTTTTTTTTTGTATGGACCAAGGCTGCTTCTATCATTTAAATAATTAGTGATCCTCTTATTTTATTTATGTGCTATCCATGCAGCAATTTGTCTGCATTTGTGACATGTCCAGATTACCTACATTTTCTCCATACACTTTGGCACAAAACTCACTTTCAGAATTCACTGCCTTTGTGAATTAAGAGCAAGCTTCTGATTCAGAGAAACTGCTCCCTGAACTGCAAACTTGCGTTTTACTTCTTTTATTAACATACTGAATTTTGACTGGTGTTATATAGCAGGTGCCCTAATTCACAACGTAATATCAATGACAGATCACAATGCAAACAGCAGAGAGCAAAGGAAACCTAAGCTTCTGCCTCGCATGAGGCAGAACATAAAAATAAAGCAGCCTCTCAGAGACACTTCTGTGGGAACATTTATGGGCTTTTTATAGTTTTTGAAATCAGACCCTTTATGACAGAGGAGAACTATAAGTGCAAGTCATTTGCCAGTGGACAATACAGGTGTATATCCACATATCTCAGACACTTTGTGATATGTCATTACCCATATGTAAATGAGACAAAAGATAAACCTTTTCCAAATGTAAGCTTTGGCAACAACTATAATAACAGTGACATTGGTTTACACAAATTCATTTATTATCACTGCTAAAAACTGCAAAGAACTACAAAAAAACCACAACACACCAAACAATCAAAACCAGCCAGAACAACATAAAATAAGGAAGCAGCAGAACATAACACATTATTTGTGGCATGGGATTAAATACTTCATTAAATTTTAAGGAAGTTTTAAATTATGGTTTTCAATAGGCTAAATTAGAACGCATTTTAAGTAGGAATTGGAATGCCTGTTTAGAATATAGCTGAAACCTAAACACTGAACTAAGTATAAACCTTTCTTTAACAAACAGCTGTTGGAATCGTTCATGGAGAATATTATACGTTTTTTATATCCAATTACAGAAAAAGGTACACTAATGTCAGTAATAGATTACAATAGGATAAGTCTTAATATAGAAGGAAATATCTAGACCTTGCTTGATAAGCATTTTGAGCTGTTGGCTGAGGACTGTCCCACAACAGTATGGAGGTACCTGAAAACTGCTTGTTGTTGCACCATCTGTGGGATCTGCTCATCCTCCTCAGCTCCACCTGAAAATGGCTTAATTGATAATGGAAATGGGACTTAATCCATTATCAGCACTGACGAAAGAATTGCAATAGATGCAGTTTTCCACCAAACCTCCAATGAATTTTCTATGGTAGGGTTGAAAGTGGTCCATTCCAGTTTCCACTGGAGCAAAATCAATTTCAGTACTAGCTGACTTAGCTTCAAGAGGAATTTCTGACAAACGTCATCATCACTTAGTCATATTTTTAGTATACTGCCTCAATATTTTTCACTGGTTCTTTGTATTTCCTAATATCCCGGTGCTAGGATCTCTTTAATCTGTCAGATTTACCTTCATCGCTTCTGTCTTTTCCCTGCTTTGTTAAGATCAGACACAATGTGCAGATCCTCTCTGTCCCAGAATCGCTGGGAAAATCACAATGTTAATCAGATGCAAGAACAGGAAGTCAGATGCCCGAAAAAGACAGCTCTAATAAAGAAAGAATGAGAAAGGCACAAGGAGAAAAGAAATAGAGAACAAAACAAATCCAAAAAGATGAAGAATGATAGCTGCAGGATGAGATTTAGAATCTGAATCTGCAGAGACTATTAAACTTAATTTTCTGGATTGCAGAAGAGCGAAACCTGTCAGGGTTTTCAGCACTACCAAAAGAGTAGCACCCAATTCTGGGAATGGGATAAGACAGTGGGGAGGATGCTACGAGGCCAGCATGGACTGGAGTCCTCTTTTTGGGAAATATGGACTTCCAAAACCAAGTGTGAGCAAATCTGGAGGGGAGGAAGAGTTATCTCCGGGGACACTGCCAGGAATAACTCCTAAAGTGCATCTCTCCCAAAAGACGCCTACAGCCACAAGGAGCAGGACTGTCTGGTGACAACTTTTAACGGCCAAAGAAGTGGCTGCAAAACGAACAATTAGTTTTATCAAATAGCTTCACCTAAGCATGATGGAGGTCAGAGCAGGAATAGAAGAAAAATAAATACCTGGTATGCTTGAGAAAAGAAATGTCAAGAAATGAGTAGTGAATAAAAATGTGGGGAAAAATTTTTTCAAAATTTGAGGACCTTGTCTGATCTAACAACCTTTTGGCAGATCATCTTGGTTTTCAAGAGGTCTGCCTGCTCCTTATTCCTTGGCACTGAACAATACTACTTATTGAAAATGTCAACTGAATATTAATCTGATTATTGCTGAAAGAGTGAATATACATTTTCCTCCACATATCTTAATTATAGCTATATTAAAGGGTGCCTGCAGGCGTACTGCATATTTAAGTAGTCACCATTTACAGATGAACTTTCCAATTTTCTGTGGAGCCTTTATTTCCCATTTAGGACTAGATCTGAAATGTTACCATTAGCTTTACTATTTAATCTATTTGATAAATTTCTGTTTGGCTTTGGGCCAGACTAAAGCAAAATTACTTTGGGAAACTACTCCAACAACCTACTTAATGTGTCTTGCCCTTGCTATTAGTGCTCGTGGACATATCTGTGGGGATCAACAGCTTAGATTTAAAAATGAAACCAATCCAATTTCTTTTTTTTCCAAAAGTTCTTATTTATGTAAGCCTACTTCTTCATAGAATTTATTTTTCTAAGAATATGGAATGAAAAAAAAATAGAAAACCTAATAAATTTCATATGTAATTTTTCATGCTTAACAGCCTGTTTTTCACTTATAAAATATTTATTTAAAAGAAACATGTCATAAACAGCAGTGTTCTGTAAAGCTGCATTTCTTGACAATTTCAAACGAAAGGGAACACAATATTAATGTTTTACAAGTACAGCTCCAACTGAATTTCCCAAAGTTTTTCTCTTTTTAATGGAAACTGTTCAGGCATCACAGAATTTGATGTGACCTCAGAAATGCAGCCTAGTCCAATACCCCCTCACTTTTTGTAGCCAGAACTCACTGCCGCTTTCTTAGCCTCAGCCTATCCCAGCTGTTGTACCACACTGCCAGTCTCTACCTGTCCCTTGGGTTCACCATGGTCTCTGTGCTCCCTCTCCTTTCACAAGCGTTACTGCACCATCACTTAACCAGCAGCCCAGCCAGCCAAAGCTGAATCTGCTGAATTTCAGCTTGGCACAAAATCACACAGCTTTTCAGCTTGAGCTCTACTTCATACCTGTATGTCATTTTGGGGAGCAAATTGCTATTTCATACCTCTTCCACCAGATATACACCCAACACATTCCTGAGGGACATCTATCCAGCTTCTCTTTTAAAACCTTAAATGGCAGAAGGCTCCGCAACCTTCCCAGTAGTAGTTAACTACCTTTATAATTTCTTAGTTTTTAACCTGTATTTTGTTTTCTTCAAATTGACTCTTATATGTCCTGCATATGGAAACTACTTTTTTCACTTTAATTTGTTCTGCAGATACACTTGGGAATTCATTAGTATACCTTCCTGACATGTTCTCTGAAATTAACAATCTCATTTCTTCTAGTGTTTCTTTACACACAGGTTTTTGAGACCTCTGATCATTATTTTGTTTCTTGCTTAAGTGGCCCATGCCTTGTGGAAAAACATGCTAAAAGTGGACACAGTACTCCAGCTGTACTTGTACTAGGGCTGTCAAAAGCAGAAGAATTACTGTTTGAGCTTTATGCACACATGCCTACTCCTATGCCCCCAACATGAAGTAGGATGATTGATAACTTGCACTTGCCAATGGCGGTAGAATGGTTTTTCATATGAACTGTGGGAATGATACAAACTTAACCTTAAAACCATACACTCATGCCTTGAAGCTCTGGAGCCTTGACATGTATAAATTTTTACCAAATCAAGGTGTCGGTGCTGCATGACTTCAGAGGAGTTTTGAATAAATGTGCACTGAGGCCTTGATTCTGTACGATAATGCTGCAAATTTTGAAAGGTAAACATGTAGTTACATGCTTTCCTAGCTGAAGTACCTTGTGTTTAACATAACAATGACTGGAGCAGAGCTCCCCTGTGTTTATAACAAAAAAGTCTTAACAGCCACAGTGATGTTGCTAGTGATCAGCTGCTAAATGTATGTAAAAAGAGATTCCTCTGTTTAATCTCACCAATATTTGTTGATACATGGTATACAAATACTTACAAAACCTTATTGCTGTGGTTCCTCTCAACAGACGCTACACACCCTATCTACTACGAAAAATCCTGATTTTGAACTTCACTTTCATTTGTCCTTCGTTACTATAGCTGCAGTCCAGTGTTACTCAAAAGTGTTGAAGTCAAAGACATCAAGTCCTGGATAACATTTGTCGCTGGTGAGTGCAATTTAGCAGTCTCAGTAAAAATCCTGAGGTGCTGGTTTCATTTGTCTTTAATTCAAATCCTCAAAATTACTATGATAACAGTTTCCCATCCCCTCCATTTAAAACTGGGACATTATGCTGATCTTTGAGCTCCAATTTAAAGCAAATTTTGTTCTGCCTATACTGTAATTTTCTTTTATTAGGGTCACATGCAGACTATCTATAAATAATGTTCTGGACTGTGATTACTTTTCAGGATAAATTTAATCTCCATGGGGTTGTAATGTACGTCTCATTTTCTGAATTTCTGCCTACACTGTAGATATTCATCATGTTGGAACATGGATGTGAGGAACAGGATTGACTGATGCAAGGCTGAATACAGTGGTCAGTACAGGCCATTTGCATAATCACGACAGATAATTACAATAACATGTTCTGTGTTTTACACAAATAATCATTTTCTCTGTGTTGAGCACAATGAAAACCATTCCGTAATTCCATTTCTGTTTATGTTTTACTTTATTCACAATAGCTGCAATGCTTTGCTTTAAACACTGGCATGGATCTCATGATCTCAAGAAAACATCAGCTTTTGCGTGAAACCATTATTCATATTATCCTAAGCCAGCTGATCTTTGTCACTTACGTCACCCTTAGGGTTCACTGTTGCTGAACATCGAATCCGGCTTCAGATGCCTGTGGTGTTGAGGAAGTGTCTTTAGATATCTAAGACAGCAGTTCTGAAGGCCCTAATCAAACTGGATAAGACGTAGCACATACTAGTCCTAGGCTTTGAGAATTGTCTATGTGAAATGTTGGCCTCCAGACTTTAAGTCATGGCTTCCTTCAATATTCATTTTCTCCTTGAATACTACAAAGTACTTAAGGAAGATGATGAGGACAGAGCAGAGCCCTGTCCCATCGGTAGGGGTGGTGTCTGTGGTGCTTCTCCACGGGTGCACTGAGACTTAAGAAATTGGTGGGTTTCCATCTAGTCAGCGACCTGCTTCTATTCATTAGAAATGTGGAAGCACATTTTGTCAGAAAGAAAGGGAACAAAAAAAAAATTAAAGATAGTATGCAACACATACTTTAAGACTGGAGTTCAAAAAGTTATCTTGGTATAGATCTTGTTTCTAAGATTCTCTAAAAACAGCTGTGGTCACCAGCTCTTTCTTCTGTGTACTGAATTATGTATGTCTCTGTAGGGTCAGAAATTGTATTACAAAAAAATGACTTTTCTTCAATACTTCAGAAAAAGATCAGAGTGATCTGGTGGAGTTCTGTGTGTCTCCACAGGGTAAGGATGAAGTCTTCTCGATCATAGCCTCAATCTATTCACCATTCTTTAAAAAATATCCTCAGGCTGGCCAGAATTGGGGAGGGGGGGCGAAGTGAAATATGAGATCTAGGGTTTTTATTTAAAACATTCTTTAAAATCCCATGAAGCATGAGGAAGAAAAGTCTTTAAAAGTGTTTTAAAAAAATAAACAAGAATTTCCTATGTAGCATGAAAGAAAATATAGTAAGGTATAAGAAGCCAAATAAAAGCTGACGTGTACTATATAGTAAACGTAATGTGCATTCTAAATTTTATGTAATGAAATGTTCCAGAGGCAGAAAAAAGATGAAAGAAAAGGAAAAAATAAAAGAAGTTGAAGTTAAAAAGAATACAAAACAGAACTACGAGAACTGATCACTCTACAAAAATCGTAAAATACCTGAGCAAAACAACTGCTCTGCCTTAATAAATATGAAACACTACAAAAAGATTTTATGCAGTGTCTGATAAAGCTTTCAGTATCATTATTGTAAATGTAATAGAAAGAGTAAAGGCTAAGACAGAATATGAGCTATGAGCTCCTATGAGCTAAATAGCAAAGAAAGTAGGTCACTACTAATAGTAGAAAAAATGCAGAATCCAATCTAATTGTGTTTAATACCAGCACGTACTGGCATCTGCACCATCAGAGAGGGTGAGTCCCTGATGCAGTTGTGTATCTTCACCAAACGTACCGAGCCTTCCCTGTCAACAGGGTGACATGTTCTCACTTTCCACGTCACAGTGAAGGATTTATGTCTAAAATCAATGAGAAAAATTAGTATGGGAAAGCTCTTTGATGACAGCATTCTTATCCTATACCTAATTGTGGAAACTTACAGCATATAACCACAAAATTTGTATGCAATATATACACAAAGGGAAAGGTTTGCTGCAGTATACAGAGAAAAAAATTAATGACCAGTCACGATAAGACACATTTAGATTTAATAAACTAACTAAAGCTATCATACTATGCAACTTTTAAATTACTAAACATTACAGGCTGTGGGAGGTTCAGGGGCACTGATCCTGAGGGCATTCTAGCTTTCCTTTCAACCTGTGTGCTGCTGTGTTCCCAGGTTTTACCCTTTTCTATTAGCTCAGCAATCTTCATGCATAAGTGAGCTGCAGAGCTCTCAAACTGATATGTACAAGAGGAAACACTGCAGCAGGAGAGTAATCAGAACATAAAATAAAGCTGTTCAAGAACTAATATTGTGACATGGATGCTGTTGGAATGCATTAATAACATGACGTTGCCTGATATATTATAGGATACACTAATGAAAAAAAAAAAAAAAAGAAAAAAATAATCAACATAGCCTTTGTATGAAAATAAAATACAAAAATAAAGAACATTTTGAAACAAAAATTCCATGGTAAAACAAACCTTTGGATTTAGGCATTTTTGTGAGCAGCAGCTGAAAACTTGAACTGCTGTTTCATTTTGAACACAATCAGTGCAGCTTCTTCCATTGATGGGCATTGGATCAGAACTTTTTGTTTTCCAGGGAAAAATAGTGTCCTTATAGAAAATTAATGACCAAAATCCCATTAATTTCATTGGGATTGAGACTGTCAGCATTCTTTGTGTCTACTGTTAAATTAACTTCTTAAAAGCCTCTTTGTTTGGCAAATCTTTTGAGAGGTACATTCAATACTTTGAAGAGGCAGAGCAGAAACAGTGAATTCATCATCAAGAAAACAGTCTGATTTTTTTTCTTGGAAGAGCTGCAGAGGAAATTGAGAAAAGGTAGAAAGTCCAACATGTAAAGGAAATATCCTGACATTCATTTTAGAAAGGAGCAGAATGGAAAGGAAATCAGAAAGTGAAACAGTGACATTGATAGATTTTTAAAAATCTATCAAAAGACAAGAAAGTGAAAGAGCAGTAAGAAATATTAAATAAAAATTCTGTGTACTATAAATTAATACCAAATCGCTAGATAAAAACCTTATATTAAAGGATCTGAGTAACATACTACATCAAGATGGAAATGGCAAGTGATTTCACTCATAGTAATTGTTCAATGACTTACAAGACCCTCCACTTGGCAGTAGCAACGCTATCTGTTTCTCTGGCAAGTGTGTTCCTGGGACTCTCGTCTTGATTACTTATATGGATCAAAACACTCCCCTGATCCATTTCCTTAGTCCTTCTTTGGTGTTATGTCTGGAAAGAATATACCATCTATTGAGTGGCAGAGTGGGGCATTGGCAAAGGGTGAGGGAAGCGGGATGAGGGGAGAGAAGAAGAAAGTCTCCGGGGGAGCAGGATGGTGAGAGTAGGATCATCAGCTGACACAAGGCAGAATCTGATTATCCCTTACCAATTCTTGGGCCCTTAGGAATCCTTAGCATTTGGCACACCAGTTTGTGTCAGGATCAGATATAGAAAGAGGAAGACACAACCCGCTGCCTGACAAAGCCTTGCTGTGTCAAGGGCAAACTACCATGGGCAATATACAACACTCCTCCTCTCTCAAATCGGTGTACCATTACCCAAGGGCCAGGACTAGCTAGTCAATGTTCCTTAAGATGTAGAATGTTTAATACGTTGATTCCAGCTCATCATATCTCAGTTTTTCGAGGCTACAGACAATAGCTTTTACCATTTGCAAGAGGGGGAATCGGCCCATTAAGAGAAATGCGTATACCACAAATACGGGCTAAAAAAAATTCTAATGCTAGACGACACAAAAGTACATTACACAATCATATACTAGATATTCGGAAGTGACAGAGATTTTGACGCAGCATGGTAAGTGGTGCATTCACACTACCGGCTTCAGCTGTTTCATCGTGACCTGGATAACCGAAGGGGTTATAGCATTCACAGCTAACTGCAAACCTGGCAAGGGGTAAGGTAAATTCACTGCCAACTGGTCATCTTCCATGCCTCATCTGCTATCAGTGCTGAAGACTACAGTGAGCGTCAGGAAGGGAGGGTGCAATCTAAATTGGACATACATCACCTAGGAATCATGTAACATATGTTTTTATAAACACTACGTGCTGATGGAAATAATAAACGTTACTATATTTTTCAAACTTACAATCTCAGACAAAATGTTTCTGTGTTTCCAGCAAACTATAACAGATATAGATAAAGAACTAATTTAAAATTAATGCATCTGTTCCCACGAGCCCCCTGTGAAAATGTTAGGGTATCTCTAGATCTTCAAGTACTCTGAAGTTATCAAAAAGGCTAATCTATTCTACCTTATGTTCATTCTGCCCATAGGGTATTTCTCTAACACTAACCAAAGCAGAGTACTTTTCCACATAGCCAGCATTTCTGTACAGTTTATTTGAAACTTTTGAAAAGAATAAGGGTTGAAGCTCAAAGTATGCTTATTGAATTATAATTCATGAGTAACATATTACCCAGGTGTTTTGGACAAGATAGTGAAAGGGTAAATCAGGAAATATGACACACTGCTTTCCATTAACCCCCTGGCACTTGCAATTTGAAGCTCCCCTTACTAAAGGCTAATCCATTTTGCTGTAGTGCTTAGCATTTTAAAATCTCAGCTCCTTGTGTCAAAATTTTTATATGCGCTTAGATATTAGAAAGGCAGGTAGCAGTTTTGATCCCCTTTCTGTTTTGCACATTGTCATACCCAACCAAAACAAACAGCAACGCAAAACATACCTACTGAAAAATACAGCTCTTCAGTCTATAAGAATGGACTATTTCAACCCCCGTTTTCAGACAAATGCTTTTGTCCGGTCTCCAGAATTCTGTAACAAATAATAAGTACTCACAGCAAAGCTGAAGTTTAATACATCTAGGTTCTAGCTAACGCTAATAATTGTGAAAATGGCTTTTCATTGTTGAAAGTAGATTTGGTCGCAGCAGAAGCAGCCTACGTATTTCTTAGTACTGAAACTGGAGTAGGAAACATTGTGGCTATGACATTGGGCAAAGTACACTCTTTTCCTGGATGAAATCTAAGTACTTCAAGAAATTAAATAATCTGTTAGGAAAATGTCTATTAGCTCAGTCAGTTCAGCAGGTCTTATATTTCATTTCCATAACAGATTAGCAATAGGATGAAGGGTAATGGTTTTAAACAGAAAGAGGGTAGATTTAGATTAGATATTAGGAAGAAATTCTTTACAGTGAGGGTTGTGAGACACTGGAGCAGGTTGCACAGAGAAGTTGTGGATGGCCCATCCCTAACCTTAGAATTTTTCAAGGCCAGGCTGGATGGGGCTTTGAGCAACCTGATCTAATGGGAGGTGTCCCTGCCCATGGCCAGGGGGGTTGGAACTAGATGGTCTTTAAGGTCCCTTCCAACCCAAACCATTCTGTGATTCTATGATTCTATTACTCTGAGAGGAACAAAGGAAGAGAAGAGTTTGAGCATCATTTGGATTGTTAAATCCATTTACACCTCAATAAGCAGAATAAGAGAAACCTACTGTCATTATTATTAGGAAAATAAAGACTACAATTCAAAAATACTGTCCATAATCTAGACAAAATTGCCCTTGCTTCCAAAATACCATCATGCTTTCCCATACAAGCAAGAAGGAGATAAGCATCTGGAGTTGATAAGCATCTGGTTTCTCTAGAGCGGTTAGCTTAACAACCTATACTATGATGATATGCATTTTTTTCTCTCAGATTGGATGCTTTGGCATCTCTTATGTAATCTTTAGAAAATCTCATATCACTGAAAACTCCCCAGTTAATATGGATGACAATCACCTGCTTAGGATGGAGCTGTTCTTATGAGTAGTTTCTACTGCAGCCTACAGAAATTACATTAATTATTAGAAAAAGGAAGTGTCATTTTAGCCACTGAAATGGAGAGCAGATGCTGCCTTCAAGTGCCTGCACTCATGCTTGGAGCTGAAAGAGAGCTTTCTGGCATTTGTCTATTTTCTCTTGAAGGAGTCTCATGTAGAATGTTAACACTCTGTCAGTTAACAGCTGTACGACTTCCAGGTAGAGCTGAGGGAAACAGGAGCTTATGTGATTATGTCTACATAAAACATACAGCTTTCAAGCTCCCTTTCACCAGGAGGAATCCTACATTGGTATTGACACCACTGAGTATACCGCATGTGGAAGATGTCTGCATGGCAGTCAATTTTATAGTGCTGTCAACAGTCCTGTGACTAATTAACATGCTCGTTGTCCTACAAAATATAATCAATCAACGCTTTCTCAAAAGCACTAAAAAGTTTGCATATTTTTTGTATGTCAGCTTTCCTAAGCACTAAACAATTAAAATGAAATTTTGGATAAGTACTTAAATGCACCTACTTATTGGTATTTGGGGCTCATTTTCACATCATGTTCTCAGAGAACACTGCCACCGTTGGAAAGAAGCAGAAATACTGGATAGCAACTTGCATCTTCCAGGTGCATTCAAAGGATCTCACTTTTAAGTGGTCTTTCTCAACAAATTTACATAAAAACACACAGAGAATGAAAAACAAAACATAGCTAAGTGCCAGAGACTTTATGAAACCTCTCTGCCTAAAGAACACGGTGAAAACAGCTAATCTTTATACTTTCATATTTCTTTTTGAGAATATTTTTGAGAAGAAAACCTTGAAGTTGTCAGCCCCAAAATAAGCAGCAAAACTATGTGTCTGAGGATGTAGCTGGGAGTCCCCATATCAGAAGCTCCATAACAAGATTTGTAACACCTGCTCCGTGACACAAAGAGCAGGTCTAATGCTCTTTGTCATCCAATTGCAAACATAGCATGGTATGAAGCTTTCATAGTGCACTTTATATTGAATTTACAAACAAAGCAAACTTAATGAAGACAGAGGGGACAACTGGAAAAGTGAAAAGCATCAAAGAACAAAATCAGTAATGATGGCGCGTGGTAAAAAAGGTCAATGTTCTGAATGTCTCTGAAACCTTAGTGACAGACAGGAATAAAAATGGAAGAGAATGCACAGATAGTATATATATTGATTATTATACCTAAATATACAAGCCAAAATGAACATAGGTGCAATGTTATAAAACCCCAAAATAAAATGCAATATATTGTCTATATGTGTTAAAAAATATGCTGCTTCTGTGGATGTATGTTTGGGTTCTTTTTACAGCATGTGGCCTCATATGTTAAATTAAGGCAATCAAGAAAGAATAACCTACCTAGTAAACTCAAAGGGAAATAAAGCTAAGCCAAATGTGATTACTCAAGAAAATTCACATTTTTCTTTACATAAACAAAAGAGTAAAATTCCATATTTTAAAAATAAAGTTTACATACTGTGTTAGAAGTAGTTCCTCAGCACATTTAAATTCAAGAGTAGCATCAGGGAATTGACTAACAGAATATTAAGAAGACATTTCAGAGCAGATGAAAATTTCACAATTGGACACAATTTTCACAAGACTTTGGATATGTGACAATTTAAATTTCATGACTGATCTGATTTGAATGTATAATTTTGACCCTATACCGAACTAGGAACTTTACTTCTTCAAATAATAAATAAATAAATAAACGTGGTCTTTTACTAAAGATATGAAATTATTACACTTCCAATATAAAATAGTGTCCCTTTCTATGAGGCAAATGTTCAAAAAAATTTGAATTTGTCTTTATTTTTATTCAAGTTTGGCCTTTTAAAATCTTTTTAAACTCTGTATGGCTTTTAGCTCTTTTCTCTTTTCACTCTTATCTTCAAAATTGAATATGGACATAAAGGTAAACATAAGTGTACAAAGAGTGCACCTCAGGGTGAAAGTGGGAGAGATTTGTGACTGTCAACAAATCAGCAAAATTTTCCAGGAAGTTCTTTTAGGCCGTGGAATATTTTTCCAAGAGAAACAGTTTGCGTCCTATCAACGGGAACCCTCAAAATTAGATTTGGAAAAACCCCTGTAACTACCAGCTTAAAAATATATCCTTGCTCTCACAAAGAGAGAGAATAGAACACTCAAAGGCATTTTTCTTCTCCGAAGCCTGTATTTTGTAATTATGCAGAGACTGAATATTTCACTCCATGTTCGAAATGTTAATCAGAAACTCGGTTAGGGATTCTTGTCCTTAATCAGCTTCTGGACCTTAGTTTTAAAACCATATCCAGAATTCAAGATCTCTCTATAGTGGGTGGCATTATTAGCTAAAGCTTTTTTTGCCTCTCAGCTACCTTCACTGAGAAATACTTGGCTACATTTTCTTGGGGAAAATAAGCCCACTTAACCAAACTCTTTTAGATTTTTATAAGCAAAAATTGGATTTTTTTTGTCCTTTTTCAAAAGAATTTAGTTTATATCACTTAAGCAAACCAGTCTATAATTTTTTCTTGGCTATATTTTCAGTTTTTAATAATACATGCATCAGTACATTTATGTATATGTATACATATGTCAATTAAATATATACTAATACTTTAAAAGTTACTGAAACTGAAAAGGTTCATTTGCAAGCATTTAACTGTAGCTAGTGTAAATCCTTATGATCCAATCTTGTTTTCCTCAAATACTTTGCAAACTTAGCTATTGCCAGAAAAAAAATAATTGCAAGTTTTATCTAATATCTCCCTCTATTTTATTTCAATGTTTTTACCCACATTAAGTATGTGTTTTATTCCTTACTGCATAGGACATCCCATTAATATAAATCCTTTAGAATAAGGTCTCTAGTACCGGCACTTATAAAGAGGTCTCATGTAAGTCATTTCTTTTTCCCTTCTCTGACTCTTACCATTAATCTACCATTAATCCCAGCAGAAAATGACCTTTTTTTCCCAAACAAATGAACAAACAAAACCCCCTAGTTTATACTCTGCTTAAACACAGTGTTGGGGGAGATATGCGATATGGCAGGGATAAGACGAGCCTCATTAAAAGAGTTACTAAATCCCCAATTTCTTTCTAAAAAAAAATATTTTTCAAAGACAGAGCTAATCTCTGCTGGTTTTATAAAGAATATTTTATTGACATTAATTAGAAAACAAAAGCTTAGCTAATAAAGTCCTTTGATAGAAGTTTATTATTAGATTGATTTTCTTTCAATTAGGAAACCAAGAATTTCTTACAAACCATCTTTTTTCAGATGACATTTAGTCATAAAGGAAAATTCATGCTTCCTTTCACAGAAAAATCCTTCAGAATGTAGCAGAACTGGTTAGCCTTTCCGTAACAGTGTGACGCGATAGAAATGTTAGATTCTTGAATTTAAAAATATTTGAAAGCCCCACACTTCTTTAAACATTGCTTAATTACAAACTTCCTTGGAAACAGGTTGTCTTTGTTTAGGAGCTGTCATAAATCTGTTCAGCTTTCCAGTTTAAGCATAAAATATTCACTTTGGGAGAACTAGAAGCAGCCTGGCCAGGCCCGAGTGTTCCCTTTACAGACCTTCCTTTCATTGATTTCTCGTTGATCTATGTGACTAAGAAAGGCTCTGACTTACTCAGTTCTGGAAACAAATACATATTCCAGAGAGCCGTCACAATATGTGCTTGAACACCAAAGCGCATTGACAATGACACAAGTCAGACTCACGCAGCACGATAGCTTCCCAGGAGATCAGAAACATAGACCTGCTATGGCTGGCTCTAAGACCACTGCAGCCCTTGCAGCTGTGGAGAGCAGGTGGGAGGAACAGGCAGGATCCTGGGAAAGCACAAACAGGTTTGCAGAGAAAATCAGGCTGGGATTTTGACATTTGGATTGACAGAGACAGAGCACAAACCAAGGGTCTCACTTATAAGAGATCTCTTAAAATAAGAGATCTCTAAAAGGAAGAGATAGGCACTGTTCCAACAAGTTTACTACCTATATAACTAGGACATAAAAGCAGGTAGGAAGAGCAGCCAAGGAGTGACACGCTCAAGATCACGAAGACAACGAATAGCAGGATTCATCACAGACTTTAGGTTTTGCAAGTACTCATTCAATGCTCAGTTTACCAAACGGGCCATCTGTCTGATAAGAACATGTTAGCAGGCATCACCAGTTGCTGCACTGCTGTCTTGCACTAAGCTTGTTATTATTTTTAACATTATGGTGAGTTATGCTTTTGCCAGCTTGATCATAGAATTCAAAATAGATTCTCCATGTCCTAAAGAAAGTAATATCCAGCTTTGGCAACAGTCCATTTAGCTCAAGCTTGCTATGTACTTTATCAAATCTGCTTCAGTACATTTTAATTTTAGACTTTGTTGCACTTTTTTTTTTTCTCTCTGAGGATATCGATTTTTCTCCCCTTCAGTTCCAGTAATTTTCAGTTACACCATCTTTTTGGAAACAATGGAAAAGAGATTATTCCTCCACTGATGCATGCTTTAGCAGCTTCAAAGACCAAAGCCAAAGAAAAATCAGGAGAGGACTTCTAAGTAGTGTAAAAAGTGTTATGACAAGCAATGATCTTTAAGTTGTCACAGACCAAAGAAATACCACGGTATGTTTAAAAGGGAAGGGGAGAGGATATTTGTACTCAGTTGTCATTGAATTTCGACTTAGTTACAGCTCCAAATGTTGCAGTTACTCAACACAGAAGCAGCATACAGCAGTTTACAGACTCCGCATTCTGCTGCAAATGCAGCAAATATTAAATGCAGCAAATATTTTCTTAAATTTGTTACTAAATCCAACAGACCTAAATTAGGTCTACTCTGCAAGGCAGCTCCATGCAGATCTATCCAAGCTGACTCTAAGAGCTTTGCACTAGCACAGCTAAACCTGGCCATGGTGC
This sequence comes from Larus michahellis, assembly GCF_964199755.1. Classification (NCBI taxonomy): domain Eukaryota; kingdom Metazoa; phylum Chordata; class Aves; order Charadriiformes; family Laridae; genus Larus; species Larus michahellis. Next base: position 138,613,975 of record NC_133897.1, on the reverse strand, counting down.
GATGCTGACATGACTGTACCACCTCTAGGACCAAGTTACATGGTACAAAGAGATATTACAGCACATTAAACTCTCTCTCAGATACCTTTGCATGGGCACTGTGTTTTATATACACACGCTCTGCGAGATCTCCAGCTCAGGCAATAGAATCTCAAAATATAAATTTGATCTTAGTATCGTATCATGTTCTGAAACTGTGCATTCACATAAGGAAGGTTACTTTTTGCTCTCTTCAGAGTTTGATATCACTTACAGGAATACGTAGCCTATCTGAATAGTCACTCCCTTTAGTATATATCTGCTGTTTAATACACAACTCAGTTCATGCATTCTCCATGGGCTGGAAACAAGTCTATCAAAGTCCTTGCATCTGGCATGATGGGGGGGGTCTCAGTTCCAATTGCTAGCTCAGGTGCTCTCACCATACAAAAAAATTAACAATAACAATAGACGGCAAGACTCTACAGTTACACTGAGTTGGAATGTCAGATTGTCTTTGAAAAAAGAAAATGCAATGGGACTTTCTGAAGTGAGGATTTTGAAGTGAAATTACATTCTTCCTGTCAAACACTTCACACATGTTTTTAAGTTATCTGTTTATTCAGAAATTTGAAGCACAGTTATTTAAAAGCAAAGAGAAATAATGTTTTTACAGGCAAAGAACCAGAGCTTAGCATAAAAGCAAATGTAGTAGCAGAGAGAGTAACTCAAATGGAAAACAAGTTAAAATTTTTCAATTCAAAACACATTAAGAATAAAGGGAATACATAAAATTTGAAACGTGATGTTAATTTAACCTGACAGTGTCCTTTAATTTAAAGAAATCACATAGTATTTTAACATAGTAATGTAAATTCCACAGCATGCAATCACCGTGACAACTTCTCTAACAGATAACCAGCTGACATGTCAGAGTAACAACTACTCTCATACTTAAACACTGAATAAGGACATGTGCCTGTGCCGCATCCTCTCATCCAGCGTGTACGTCCTCAGGCCAGCCATAAATACACAAGCATGAGTGCCAAAAGCTACCAAGCAGCCTGAAAGCAGGATGAATTAATTCACATAGCGTTCAATTCTACTGCAGCTAGACTTCTGTGGGAGCGCAAACACGTTCACTTACAGCTCGCCTCATCTGCTTCATCATATGCAGAATAGGTACGTGCTGTTTCCATATAAATATGTTTTTAATACTTACTTGCACAAGCAAAATGCAGCTCCTTTTCAGCTCTTTGTGGATGTTAAACATGTACAGCGTTTTCCAAAACAGTCAAGGGGGACATTGGGTATTTTAGTACTTGAAGTTAAACAGAAGATGGGCATAAGAGGTCTGGGTTTGATCATTGTCATTTCCTATCAACATTTTGACACAAAATACTGGTTTTGTTTTGCTTTATTTTTCTCTAAAATGGAGCAAAGCTCATTGTGAAACTAAATGAAGATTGTCATTTCATTTCCAAATGCCAGTTCAAAACCAAACTATTTGTTTTCACATTTATTTCCATATTTTCATTGGATTTGACATATTCCTGCAAGACTTTCAGTTTCAGCAAAATATTATTCTTCAGCAAAAAAATCTTTGTCACATAAAGTCAACCAAACATCTGTACTAATACCAATGGGACCACTTCTACTCTGAGGAACCACTAATGGGATGCATTACTAAATGGCTCTCCGGAGTTGAATTAGTCTCTATCAATAGCTAAGGTCATTATAAAGCCTTTATACTTCTCTTAATTAGTCAGGTAATGTTATATATAGACAAATGTACAAAACATGTTCTGTTCATAACTTCATCTGACGGTCTATCTCCTTCATGGTTTTTCCACACATGCTTCTACCTACAGTAATATAATGGGTTAACATTTCATATTAATGTTGAAAAAATTCCAGTCTAAATATGTTTGCAAACATCATGACATCTGAAATACCATTTTACTAGAGAATGTAATGATGACTAATAGGTATGAAAGAAAAATCTTACTGCTTCATTTTCTAACTACAAAATACATAGGAAAATGAAGAATGTAGCTGATACATTAACATTCAGGAAACCATTTAGGGATATAATTGGTACTTACTAAACCAATTAGCATAAAGTAGTCAAGTGTCAGTGAACATATATAATTTACTGTTGCCACTTAAAGTCGCCAAATTTTTTGTTATTCTTTGTAAATTTGTACAAAAAATTGCAAGCAAACACTGATATTTAGGACACAGTTTCCTCGGGAGGGTTTATGACTTGACAAAGTTCTGTCTGCACAATGTCTGTCGGCAATCAACACACAGACACCCACATTGAGTCTCAACTCAGTTTAGCTCTTCACCTACATTTTTCTTTCGCTTTGTCTGTTACAAGTCACATATAGACTCTTCAAACAGATGCTTATTTTTGCTTTGAACATGGGCTTCCTAGCACAGCCAGCTGTGAAGTTTAAAGTAGAAGCTGTTTCCCTCATGTTGGAAATTGCCCGCTTTCCAAGGAGCACATTGAGATCTATGAATGCAGAACGCAGCAGGAGGAGGCTTGGGCATCTATACATAACAAAGTCTAAGAAGTCCTTTTGCTGATCTTCTGAAAAAGAGTGAATTTTACTTCACACAGTACCAATTTCTGTGGTGTCCCAGGCCTTCAAACCAGTGGACATGAGTTACTTTTGTGGCAGGAATGCTGTGTGTGGTGTGTCAGTCCCTTTTCAGCCCTCTTTCAGTTAGGTAAAGGAGGGCTAAAGGCTTCAAAAACAGTTCACATGGAAAATGTCTACCCCTTCATTTGCTCATTCAAGCAAAAAAATTACTTGCAGGTTTAGTGATCTGAAAGGAAGTAAAATTATTATTTGTAATAATTTTTTAAAAGCATCATGTGCCTTTTGCACAGCATTCAGAGGAGCAGAGACGTCTTACATGAATATAGACACTGATCTTGTTCCTTCCTCAGCTACACGAGGTTCAAAACCTGTAATGGAGAATATTTTGCTGGACAACAGACTAGGCTACTTCTGGTTTTGAATCTGTGTAAAAGAACATAAGATCCTGGGAGACAGGGGTAACCCCAGCAATTAGCGTGTAGGGGTAGCAAGTAATTAATCCATCTTTCTCAGAGAGGACAGATGCAGATTGCTTCTGTAGGCTTTCTGGTCTGCAGGTGACAATAGCTGAATAAAAAACACAGATATGATCCTGAAAATAGACACCAAAACTCAGAATCCTCTTTTCCTAGAAGGCAGCACAACAGCACATGAACCTCCATGCTCCGCTGATGTCTCCTTTCTTCTGCTTGTTCTCCTGAGTCCCATCGGATCCCCTTATAGCTCCCACAGCCCAACAACGTGGCTGCAAGCATCAGGGAAGTGACACGGCCCCTCACACGGATGCTGGTTAATGATCTCATGAAGTCTGCAGGAGAATCCACAAACAGTTCCAGGCTTGAGGTGTTTTGAGCTGTTGGAGTTTTTAACTTCTTAACTGTTAAATGTATTAACAATTCAGAAAGTACAGGTTTAAACTGTGCATTTCTGTCTCAAGTCTCTTAAGCCACAAACATTTAATTCTTTCCTTTTTACTGGACTCCAGGCATCCATGAAATGCAGGAAGTCAATAACTTTCCAATTCATCATGATAGTAAGCTTCACAAGTTCCAGCGATCTGAAGAAATTCTAAACTGTGCAGAACTATAAATCCCGATTTATTTAATAAATCTTTGATTAAGTCTTTTGAGACACATCTATTCAGGCAAGACTTACTCTAGAAGAGCCTGGCTTATTATTTTAAACAAGTACTGAAGTTTTCCCTAGCAAGATGGCACACCTTTCCTTACGTGCTGCCTTACTCTTCACACTCTTCACACTCGCGCTCAGGCAGCCCTAGAGCACTCCACAGGTTGTACAAAAGCTTTCAACTTATTCATATCTTTAAAAAAAAAAAAAAAGAGTAAGGACAGTTTATGCTTAAGGCAACCACTGAATAGATTAGAAGTATATTTGGTCTGAAATCGTTTATCTACCACAGGAATTATGGGCAATTAAATATCTGCTTATTGGGATCACTGCCAAAATAACAGATTCAATTAAATGAATTGCAGTGACTTCTAATAATAGTTAACTGGCCCACCTAATCCATTTAAATAGCGCATCTGGTCTTGCCTGTTCGCCTGTTCATGGTTCACTTGTACAGCGTTTGAACACAAATGGCCTGCAGTGAAATCCTTTTTTTACTGGTTTATAGCTGAATTTTGGCCACTAAATGAGTAGATCTAATTTGGGCTGGTGACATCTTTTGATATGTGCCTGCCTCCACCTTTGCCATCTATTGTTAGACAGTCTTGGAAGAAACTGGAAAAGTGGAAGAAGAGAAAAAATACTAGTTGTAAAAAATGAATAGCAAATCATTATTTCAAGAAATACAAGCAATGTCAGAACCGAATTAATAGTCTCTAAGGGAAGGGAGAATCTTTCATCACATTATGTGAATGAAATGGCATCAACCAATTAAGAAAATGTGCTGAGGGTAGCAAATGTATTCAACTTCACATACCTGAAATGAAGGGATGTAGGCACAACATACAAAATCAAACATCTAAACATTGTAATCTATTAACAAAATTAATTTGAGAATTCCCTACCGCTGACCTTGAATGATGAAACAGAAAAGACAGTCTATAATTTCTCAAAGTTAATTCACTAAAAAAAAAAAACATAAACCTGAAACTTATTTTGAGTGTTGTATTTGGAGAGTTTTTCAAAATCGGCTTCTTTTTCTAGTTCTACCAGTCATGAAAATGAGGAAAACCAGTTCCTAAATATGCAAACCATGAAAGCTCAAAATTAGCACAGGGGACAATAAACCAGTTTTTGTCTCCCATATGTGAGTGCTTGTTCAAAATTATGTTTCACACACCAGAATTTATGAAATGAGCCTAGAATTTATGTCATCCTGTGCAGCCAGACCATACTTACACATGGTCTTGAAAACTCCTAGGGGCTCCAGGGCTGTATCAAGAGCCTCAAAATGTTCTGCCAACACAAATCATTCAGAAAGTTCACTACCAAAATTACCTAGATGGAACAGGCTTATAGCAAGGCTCTCCTGGGAGTGGTTAACAGGATCAGAGGGGTGGCTTGTGTCCACCTCACACCAAAGTCTCTGACGCTGGACGGTTACCAGGAAAACACCTGCCCACCCATTGCAGCTGGCCCTGGCTCTGCTTTTAACCTGTGTCTCCGCCTTGAAAACTAATGTCAACAGAACCTGATTACCTTGTAAATGACTACATCATTAATTAGAGTGTACTTGAGAAATAGTACTGAGAAAGAATGTGAAAACCCCCAAAGCTACTGAGTCATAATAGAGCTAGCAGTATTTCCCAAGCAGTTTTTCTCTGGCAGAAGAAATTGAAGTGAAAAGTCATAAATCATTAAAGCTCTGTATCGCGTAGTATTGATATATCACATAATGGCTACAAACAAGGTACTAATGATTATCAGAATCTTATTTCATGAACATGAATTTCTTAATCGGGTGATGCCTACTTAATTGAGTACAGTCAAATCAAACTAATTGTCTCCAACATTAAGGACTTATGTTAGCTCTTCAAGAGAAGAAGAATAGATGCAGCATCTAAGTCTTTTCTATGTCACTGTGTTCATAAGATTTAATAGAAGTGGAAGGTAATGCTCAAATATATAAAAAGAAAATTGGATACTTAAAGAAGACTGTTCTCTGTAAATATGAAGGTTGCTGGGTTCCTCCCATTAAAAATAACCCTATCCAAAAAAAAGTGGTAAGTAGGTGTAAAGATCTGTCATTTACCAGTGAAATACAAGTTAGCAAAATGCTAATAGTACAGCAGAAAATGCATGTAAGCAAAGACAAGCATACTAAATAATTTTTCAAAATTAATTTTGATTTCATGGAGTGTCTAATAGTTGTATACTTGCTTGCTTTGTTTTACAAAGAGGAGCTTACAAATTGATGCATATATAGATATACAGCATTTATGAGTACCTCTGTCCCCTGACATTAGTAAGTATACACTCACCAACTGTTCTAGCTGATAATCACTTTGGAGTACAAAACCTATTGCTGAACTGCTACAAAAAGCTATTTCTTCAAAGAAATAACAAACCTTTTGTAACAATCCAGTATGGACTTTCACATTTTTTACTACCTGAGGCTTATGACTGAAATATGTCAAACTAACTGTGAAGATCTAAGAATATAAATGGGTTGCACAATGAAGAGCTTTGCCAGAGAAAGCTAGGAATCATCTTTTTTCTGAAATCACCTGATGTTCAGTGGTGTCAACCTTAAAACCTACTCAGACTTCTTTTAGAGCCAGTGGGACACAGGAGAGCTTCCCAGGTTGCAGACCTGAGTGTGTCTCAGGTCTGCTGTTACATCTTTTAATATCATGGCTGAAAGACCAACTTTTGTGGAGTGTCCACATTTGAAAAACACATTGCTAATGTGAAGAAACACCTGGCAAAAAAAGTTCCCCTTACTTGGAGAGATTTAAGCTACTAAATAAGGCTTATTTAGATGGGGGAAGGGAAGCAACTCAATTACAATTTGTAATATTCTGATTATAAATTATACAGCAACTGCTAAATTTATGGAACAATGCAGGGAGACAAGAAATTTTCATTAAGAATTAGCAGTAAAATTATATTAAAAACAAAATCACGGTATCATGGAATCACGGAATCTTCAGAGTTGGAAGGGACCTCTAGAGATCATCTAGTCCAACTCCCCTGCTAGAGCAGGATTGCCTAAAGCACATCCCTCAGGGCTGCATCCAGGCAGGTCTTGAAAATCTCCAGAGAAGGGGACTCCACAACCTCCCTGGGCAGCCTGTTCCAGTGCTCTGTCACCGTCACTGTAAAGAAGTTTTTCCGTGTATTTGATCGGAACTTCCTATGTTCCAGCTTGTGCCCATTGCCCCTCGTCCTGTCACTGGGAACCATTGAAAAGAGCCTGGCTCCGTCCTCCTTAAACCCACCCTTTAGATACTTGTAAACATTAATCAGGTCCCCCCTCAACCTTCTCTTCTCCAGGCTAAAGAGTCCCAGCTCTCTCAGCCTTTCCTCATAAGGGAGGTGCTCCAGTCCCATAATCATCTTGGTTGCCCTAAATTTGAATCTACTGTTTTGAAAGTCTGTCTACTCAAGAGCTGCAGGCAGCAAGCAACAGTTTCTGGTTATTGAGGAATCTGTATTTTTAAATAAATAGTATTCATTAAGGACTATACAGGAAAAAGAGTTATAATACTACACAGGCACCTTTAATCTAATAGAAGAAGGAATAACATGACCAAATGGAGACCAAGGCTGGGCAAATTCAAGGAAGAAATAAAGTGCTCATTTTTAGCTGCGGGTAAATAACTGCAGTTAATTGAAATAATTTACCAAGGGCTGTGGTGGATTCCTTGTCACTTGAAGTCATTAAATAAGGATTGAGAATCTTTCTCAAAGATATGCTGAAGCCATAGCCCAGAGAATAGGGAGTTATGTGGGGGCGCAATCTGGGTTATTGCAGTGATATTTTCTGAGCGTAGCACCTGTGAATTTACAAAAGCTAAAGGATACGTTACCCATGATTTATTCTGCAAATGCATAACAATGAAAAGTTATCAAAAAATTCAAGAAAATGGTCCAGCAATTTCACAATGAGAAAACTTAATTTCTCTTACACGTGCTAATGACCGAGAAGATAAGATGCACCTTTTCTCCTATCAGCTAGTGACATTTACTCTGGTCAGTACTGGGTGATTAAGGTAAGCACTCTTCATTTGGGAACTGTCTCCATGATTTATGGCTGTTTTCACTGTGCTCTACATGGTCTTAATACCTTACACGAAAAATTACGATGGTGATTGAGTAAAATAAATTACAGATATCCAGTGAATTAAAATATTTTAGATAGATCTCACAGTCTGTGCTCCACAAAATAGAGTTTCAGGAAGACCAAAACTATTTTTACTGTAAAACAAGTACAGCCAATATTTGGGAATGTAAAAAGTGGGAGAGAGATCCAGAATATCGAAACTTTACCATTCCATCACCTCTGAAAGAAGACAGACAGTTTTCAATACTTCATTTGGAACTAGAATCAATTATTACACAATTTACTTAAGCTAAAGAAAAATATTTGTCTAAAGGGGTTTAAAATCTGACAATAAAACAACTGAATATAATACAGTAATAAGCACCTGAGTTTAATCTAAAGTAATTGTAGGACTATTGTAGAATTTTTAAAGTTTTTTCATGTTTCCAAAAGATTCTTTCTGATTCAAGATTCATTTTTTTTATGGGGATAAATTTCTAGTTTAACTTCCAAAAATAAAAATCTATTAAAAATCCATTTTCTTAGAATTTTTTTTTAATCAGCCTCAGAATGAAAACTTTTTATTTACTGTAGCCTGTGCAAATGTTGTGTCCAGGTGTTGTTGTTTAATCCCAGCCAGCAGCACCACACAGCCGCCCACACTGTCCCCTCCTCCCCGTCCTGTGGGATGGGGGAGAGAATCAGAAGAGTAAAAGTGGTACAACACATGGGCTGAGATAAGAACAGTTTAATAATTGAATTAAAATAAATTATAATAATAAAAAAATAATTGTAATGAAAAGGAAAATAACAAAAAAAAAAGATAAATAAAACCCAAGGAAGACAAGTGGTTGCTCACCGCTAACAGACCGATGCACAGCCTGTTCCCAAGCAGAAGTAACCACCTCCCAGCCAACTTCCCCCGGTTTATATGCTGAGCATGACATCATATGGTATGGAATATCCCTTTGGCCAGTTTGGGTCAGCTGTCCTGCTTGTGCCCTCTCCCAGCTTCTTGTGCACCCCCAGCCTTTTCACTGGGAAGGCACGAGAAGCAGAAAAGTCCTTGATTTAGTGTAAGCACTGCTTAGCAACAACAAAAACATTAGTGCATTATCAATATTATTCTCATACTAAATCCAAAACACAGCACTATACCAGCTGCTAAGAAGAAAATTAACTCAATCTCAACTGAAACCAGGACATCAGGCAATTGAAGTAATTATCTGGACTGGAAGAATGGTAGGAAAGAAAAGCATCTTGCCTTGACAGCGTTGGAGGGTACAGGAGTCATTTTTGACTCTCCCAGTACTAGAATTGGCACTTCCTTCCTGCACAGCCTGTTGCTGCTGAGGCTGCCCAAGGAGGGGAAGGAGTTGGAGAGACAATAGCAAGGGGACCCACTAACCCATATAATCACTTCTTTCCCCCACCCGCCACGAGGTCCCCTGGAGCAAGCTCCAGAGTTCTTGTGACATAGCCACAACTGTCTTACAGATCCCTCATGGGGGTTATGTCTCTGGCCCTTTTACAAAATCATAGAATCACAGAATGGTTTAGGTTGGAAGGGACCTTAAAGATCATCTAGTTCCAACTCTCCTGCCATGGACAGGGACACGTGACCCTGATATCTAACCTAAATCTCCCCTCGTCCAGTTTCAAGCCATTACCCCTCGTCCTATCACTACATGTCCTTGTAAAGAGTCCCTCTCCAGCTTTTCTACAGGCCCCCTTTAAGTACTGGAAGTACACTATAAGGTCTCCCTGGAGCCTTCTCTTCTCCAGGCTGAACAACCCCAACTCTCTCGGACTGTCTTCATAGGAGAGGTCCTCCAGCCTTCTGATCATCTTTGTGGCCCTCCTCTGGACCCTCTCCAGCAGGTCCATGTCCTTCATGCACTGAGGACTCCAAAGCTGGATGCAGTACTCCAGGTGGATTCTCATGAGAGCAGAGTAGAGGGGCAGAACCACCTCCCTCGACCTGCTGGCCACACTTCTTTTGATGCAGCCCAGGATGTGGTTGGCCTTCTGGGCTGCAAGCACTCGTTGCCAGCTCATGTTGAGCTTCTCATCAACCAACACCCCCAAGTCCTTCTCCTCAGGGCTGCTCTCAATCCATTCTCTGCCCAGTCTCTATTTGTACTTGGGATTGCCGCGACCCAGGTGTAGGACCTTGCACTTGGCCTTGTTGAACTTCATGAGGTTGGTGCCTCTCAAACCTGTCCTCTGTCCCTCTGGATGGCATCCAAATGGTTGAATGCTTGCCCAGATTCTTGGGGATCACTGCAGCTAGATAGTTTGAAACTAAAAAGTCAACCTTAGTGCATTAGACAAAGATACATGCAATATCTTTTCTCTTAGTAATATATCTAAATCTGAAAGACATTCTGAGCAATATGTCTAAATCTGAAAGACATTCTGAATCCCTCCCAAAGAGGAGGAGGGAGGACAGCATGCCAGGATAAACCTGATGGTTTAGAGACAAACTTTGTGGACCATGAGTTTACAGTCCTTTACTCACAAACTCATCACCTCCATTCTCTGGGAGATGTACCATTTGTCACCAGAAATACTTAAAAGCTAAACTTAGGCTGCACCTTTTTTGCTAACAAAAGCAGAATTTGCAACAAAATTTTTGTTTGTAATAGAGAAAATGTAGGTCTATCTTTAGAGATACAAGGAAACTGCTGGTACCAGAAGCAGCTCAGAATGATAAGAAGATGTGATTTGTGCCAGTCTGACCAGTCTGATGTGGAATCCTAACTGTTCCATTAATCAGTACTTTACTACGTAGATATTCCACTTTTTTATTAAGTAGTGAGGCTTCATAATATGCATATGTAGAACCTGTCTAATAAGGAAAAGATAATACTCTGATAAGTCTTGCAAGTCTTCCCTCTCATAGTTCACCTGCCTGTGCTGAGTCTTGGCAAGAGGGCTCAGCCTTGCATATGCCAGTTATGAGGCTATTAATACAGTGAAACATGGTATGGTGATACAGAACTAATTAATGGAGAATAAATGTGATATAAAATGCTTTCATATTCACAGCAGCCTTTAATCACAACGTAAACCTCATGTTAAAGCACTTTTTATGTGCAGATTATGCTGACCATTACATAAAAATCTGAAGTATTCATTTTTATAATTCACAATTTGTTATCGTTGTGGAAATGCTCTCCCATTTTATTTATATAATTTTCAGTCCAGTATATATTGGTTTACGTGAATTGCTCGTTAGCAAGTACATTCTGGGAAAAAGTAGTACTAGAATTTCCAGCAAAGGTACAATTGCCGATCAAAATTACCACATAAAAAACTCAGAGATACAATCACAAACAATTACTATACAATTACAACATGAAAACGTACCAAGTACAGATACAATCACAAAGACAAGTACAGCTGATGGCAAATCTAGAAGCAATTACACAAAGCCTTTGAAGAATTACACACATTTATTTAAACTTGATAAATGTGTATGTCTTAGCAGTACCATAATTGATCAGGATTATTATAGCCAGTGAGATGGGGCAATTTCATTTGCATAAGTAGTTTTGCAAATTTCCAATATTTAAAATTTGATTAAAAAATGAACTTGCAGTCATTAGCATTCAGGTTATTCACTTTTCTATCTTATAATCATTAATTATTTTAGAGCCACCAGAAATTTGCAAAATACTTCATATATATGAGGAACTATAATCCTTTCACAAAAGCTCTTGATATGTAATCTTGGCCACAATTTGCAACCAAGAGGTAACAAGGCAGATGGCAAAAAGACAGGGAGATGTAGAAATTGTTAGCTCTTTTAGTCTGTACACTTACATCATGATCCAAAATTCCGCAAGTCAAAAGACGCATTGCAGTAACTTGCAGGGATGTTTGATCAAGTCCTTTCCTAAAAAATGACTGTTTTATTTTGCTGCTCACAGTCATCATTGAAAAAATTAGACTTATTTTGTGTTGGTTTTTGCAGTGCTTGGAGTGGAAATAAATCTAGAATGATTTGAATGACAAGAGGATAATCATAACGTTTATTCCTCAGCAAGCTACTAAAAACAATAAACCTAAGTTTGTTCAAAGTGATACCTTGAGAAATTCAATCAGAATAGCTAGCAGCTCATCTTGAAATATATCATTAACAATACAGTGTCTTTGAAATCATCATAAGTATCTTAAATTGTTAGAAACAGCATCACATACACAGAAGAAAGGTAAATCAAGATAATGATACACCAGTACTGTTAAAAGGGGCACACTGAAACACACAATTTTACTTTTACTTGACAAGGACTTGACAGTCTTTGGCATGGACATCAGAGCAAAGATTGTCTTTGGCATCAAAATCAAATGAAAGACTCATGGATAATTTCAGTCTGCAGACTTCAAACTATACTTGACATACTCTTTCATGGATCCTGCTTCTGGATCAAGGACATTGCTCTGTACAAGCCCTGCAATATTTTTCAAGCCAAAAAAGTCAGCGTCCTAAGTTGTTGGGTTGCTGAATATTAGATTGTTCAAAATCAAAACCAAACATGCCAAATGCTTCTTTAACCTTATGTATTGCCCAGCAACAGTTCTGCTGCTAGACCTTGTTTTTAATGAAATCAGTGACAGCAGTGTTTTGCTACTGTATAACAAAAGGTATGAAAACTCATTTAACAATATTATTGATGAGCTATAAGCTTATAAAGTCATGCACCCTCATGTCTTCACTGCAATTTATGCTCTAAGAATCTATTTTTCCATGCCAGCTATTATGTACCAAATATGTGTATTTTCATTCTTGAAACATCAGAAGATTTTAATTCTATTCTAAATGACCAGCTTAAACATATTATTTCTGTGAACTACTTTGTACTTTTAGTTTTAAAATGAAAGGGGTCTGAAGGGTCACGTTCCTTTATACTTCACCAAGACTAAGTTTATAATTGATAGTTCACTGTGTTTACATGGCTCCGTTCTGTCTGATTCCTGCCTTGTGTTCGTGAAACTTTGTACAGAACTTAATACTAGGTTGATGGCATTAAGCTTTAAACATGCTGCATGCCTTTTCCTGCTCAGAAACAAAACAAGGGGTGTGGAAAATTGTTCAGCTGGAAAGTAAGTCAAGAAGATTTGCGTTTTGGGCATTGTCTTTGACTACTAAGCCCTAAGAATAAAATTTTGAGGCCTTAATTGAACCAAATTCCAATTGGCAAGTGCAAATATGCCCTGGGAAAAAAACAATTTGATCCACAGAGTTATACTGTTATTCAGACTATAAGCCATTAGTAGTTTAATCATGCAACTATGAACCTTGTTGAGTCGTCTTTTCTCATGCCAGTCTTTTCATTACAGCTTACCTGTGTCTGCAAGACTGAATTCTGATCAATTAATTTATTCCCCCATTGCTATAGAAGATGACCTTAACTTTAGGGAATTAGTAAATATCAGGTTTCCTCAGCATGTAATTGTAGTTCTTCCACTCTCAGTACAGATTACAAAATAAAAAACATAATGAAACAAAGCAGGGAACTCAACAGTTGGTAAATCTACATAATACACTCTACTTGGTATTCACGCTGCAGCAGTAGAATGAGCAGAAAAGGAACTGAAACAAAATTGCTTGACCTATTTTAATATTTGATGAAGAAATACTAAGCCTAGAAATATCATGTCTTCAGGGACCTTGTAGTTGATATTATTAAAAAACATTTTAAAAGGAGGCTCCTATAGTCTCTCATAATAAGCTTTGGATAATACTTTAAGAGTCCATTAACTTATGCTCAACTAATCTTGAATTACAATAGAAATCCTTTGAAAGCACGTATGATAGTCACACAAATACCACATAAATTCATTTCCATCCTTTTGTGAATGTTTTCCCCCAGACACACTATAGTTTTTAATCCCTTTGTGTAATAGTCCAGAACTTGACATTTTAACATTAACGGAAGTCTGATCAGTCCTAAATCTGAAAGAAGAATCCGAATCAAAACTGCTTGTGAAACAAATCTAATGATTTTTTGAAGTTATTTATCCATAACTTTGAAACTACAATAGAGTAAAAAAATTACTTTCTTATATGAGTAGTGTAAGTGTACTATTTATTATTTTCAGTTAATATTATTGTTGCGGTTTAAATTATCTGAGTACTAATACAAGCTAAAACATTTTCCAGAGAATCACTATCTGAACAGCAGCCTGGAAGCAACAGAGCCTTTCAAATTTGTGTGGGAGAAGCAAAAAATCATGAAAAAAATTGTCCATGCAAGGCTGAACTATTGAACTGAGAGAGGAAGAAAAATCTTTGAATGAAAAACATCTTTGTCAGAAAATAAGACTTTCAACTGAAACTTAGGAGACTGTAGTTCCATCTTCACAGTTTTTCCAATAGCCATCCAAAATCACTGCACTTTACTTAAGTTTCTTTACTAGAGAATATTTTGTCAACAAAATAAGGCATTTTCTTAAATTCTAAGTATTTGCGGCAGTATCTTACTCTTGACGAGGCACAGTCATTTCAAAGGAAAAACACACCTGAGAAGCTGGATGATTTCAACATCAGAAAATAAATAATTCCCCCTCTAAGTGCCTTTGAATACATTTGAATGCAAACAAATGCTGACATCGTGGTCGTGAGTCATCATGGTTATGACAAAACAGAATTACTGTTCTTCAGCGGCTTTATGCTAACCCCTCTCTTCTTGTTACTGCTGAGATTTCAAGTTTTTTGAAGGGAGAGATCCCTATTATAGGTTAGTTCACTACTAAGAGCCGAGCTTAAACCATATTCTACTGAGGCCTCATATACCACAGTAATATAATTATCTGTGTCTTACTCCTTTGAGCTTGGATTTTTCAGTGTCTTGCCCAGTTCATCGGTGCAGATACTAGGCTTGGGGGAAACACAGATCAGAAATTGAGATCCATGCCAGCCCAGTGACGCAATCTCCCAAAACACACCCTGCAGGGGATCTTGGGCAGGGTAACATCCAGCCACAGGCGCTATCAGGGACTGGCCCAGGCACACGGACACTGGCTCCCCAACAAGCACATCCATTAATGCTTCTAGTGCCATTGCTACTTTAGAAACTGCCTGTTTCATTCTTCTTTCCAGTGTTTGAGAATTCCATCATCACTTGTGTTTGGGAGAATGAACGGCTGTGTACACATAAAGGAACAGAGCTCATCACATCCTCTCATCAGCCTGTAATTTACAGCCAGCACTGAACAGTTCGAGCTACCTTCTACATACCTGGCAGGCCAGAACCTTGACTTCTCCATGTGGTAAAAGGTCATGATGACATCGCTAATTTGAAAATAAATAGCTTCCTGTAATATTATAG
This sequence comes from Larus michahellis, assembly GCF_964199755.1. Lineage (NCBI taxonomy): Eukaryota > Metazoa > Chordata > Aves > Charadriiformes > Laridae > Larus > Larus michahellis. The sequence continues at coordinate 138,598,814 of NC_133897.1, read as the reverse complement.
AACTACTGTGGCAATCAGGCACATAAAGATAACAGCTTATATAGATAAAAGCATATTAATTAGCTCATAAAGCCTTATTAATCAGGCTTGTAATAGTAGCAGTTTAAAACCATAAAAGAAATGTGTAAGATATTTGTCTGCAGGCTTAAAATTGGGAAAAGAATGAAAACCCACCCACACAGCACGATGTGACATTAGCACCCTGCTACTGGGAAACGGAAGATACAGTCTGAGAGCAGCATCTCCTTTACAGAATATGAATGATCGAATACATTTGCTCTAGCTGAGGAATAATAGGAAACTACTTCAGACATACCCAGACACATTAATCTACTTCTAAAGTAGCTTGACTACCTTAATCCATTGCTCATGGAAGTCAGCGGTACCCTGGCTGAGAGTGGGATTAGAGCCTACGAGATCCATTTGTAAAGAAGAAATCCTATCCTAACTAAAGTCAATGGATACTGACTTCAAAAACACAGGATGCCAGTGTGTTTTCTGATCGCTAAGTCCTAGGCTTTCTTCAGGTGAAATTTTCTACTCAGATTGAAATCAAATTACATTCAAGGATTCTAAAAAATAAATAAATAAATCTGTTTTTTTGATGAAAAAGCTCTGTTCCCATCTTTATTTAGCATCTGATATTCCCAACCAAAGGCAGCCACTCTAATTCCGTTGAATTTTCAACAAAAACTGAAGATCAGAGACATGTAGAAAATCGTAAACTCTTGTTTATTTCTCTGTCACACCCCACTAGCCCTATCAGTTCCCAACAAATCTTCCTTCTTCCAAGGAAGACTTTCTGCACACAGTTCAGACTGGCATCTCATTTTATTGTAAATAACTGGGGCAACCACAGCAATTGATGCTTCTGAAAATACCCTCCGTCATCACTGAATCTCCATTGATTTCATATATTTGTCCAGAAGATAGAACTGTTTGCTGTGCAACAGACTGCAAAAGAAGAAACAACAACCCCATGCAGCATTACAAGCTTGGAGAAGAGTGGCTGGAGAGCTGCCTGGCAGAAAAGGACCTGGGGGTGTTGGTCAACTGCCAGCTGAATTAGAGCCAGCAGTGTGCCCAGGTGGCCAAGAAGGCCAACAGCATCCTGGCCTGTGTCAGGAATAGTGTGGTGAGGAGGACTAGGGAAGTGATCGTCCCCCTGTTCTCCGCACTGGTGAAGCCCCACCTTGAGTACTGTGACCAGTTTTGGGCCCCTCACCACAAAAAAGACATTGAGGTGCTGGAGTGGGTCCAGAGAAGGGTGACAACGAAGCTGGTGAGGGGTCTGGAGAACAAGTCTTATGAAGAGCAGCTGAGGGAGCTGGGGTTGTTCAGCCTGGAGAAGAGGAGGCTGAGGGGAGACCTTATCACCCTCTAAACTACCTGAAAGGAGGTTGTAGAGAGGTGGAGGTCGGTCTCTTCTCCCAGGTAACAGGTGACAGGACAAGAGGAAACGGCCTCAAGTTGAGCCAGGGGAGGTTTAGACTGGATATTAGGAAAAATTTTTACACTGAAAGGGTTATTAAGCATTGGAACAGGCTGCCCAGGGAAGTGGTTGAGTCACCATCCCTGGAAGTTTTAAAAGAAGGGTATACATAGCGCTTAGAGATATGGTTTAGTGATGGTTTTTGTCAGGTTGATGGATGGACTTGATGATCTGAAAGGTCCTTCCAACCTAGGCAATTCTATGATTCTATGATTTTTCCCTTCCTTCTTTCTGCTTCCTATTTTGTAACAAATGAAGAACAGATTTACTTGGGAAAAGTGAACTCCACTCCCCTCCTGAGCAGCCATGAGCAGCAATGGTAGTGTGTGGTCCTCGTCACTTACCCACCTCCTCCTCACACATTTCACCATTGCCTCTGACTCAAATAAACCAATATTTACCCTGGACACAATCTGACATGGTCACTTCAGGGTGATGAAGGTTTGTATTCCATTTTAAGCCTTTCCAAAGCAATGCGTTTTGGGACACCAGAGAAGCTGATTTTCATCTAGGAAGAAATGTGTAGGGGTTTTCTCCTTTTCACCTAATATTAAATGGAAGTAAGCATTATTTACACATTCAACTGTTCATCCCTTACACTGAAATGATGGTATCTCTTAGATTTCCAGTGTATTCAGCCTCGTACTTTTAACAAACATAAGATGGTGAGGATTATACCATTTTCATTTTTTGCTTTGTCATATAACATTGTTTATATTACTGCAAAACAACGACATCCACAGGCACAAAAGCCTAATCAGAATATTCATTATCCACGACGATGTGTTCAAAATCTGAGTTACTCAGGATTTCAACAACTTTGATTCTTTGCAACTCTATGAATTCTAGAAGCATGTATAGTACGTAAGGAATGCATGTAAACTTTTCATTTAAAATCTGTCCCCACACAGCCTTACACTGGCCAACATTCATTGGATTATAGTTGACTGAGACAATGGCACACAGGGCTGTTACGGCCCATCTCTGATAGCTGTCATTGATAAGGCTCTGTGTGAAAAGTTTTGGCCCCAGATATGTTTTTGCAGTCATTTTGCTGGAAAGAGTCAAGATCAAAAGACTTTCAGATACTTCCAGCTGAGGCACAAGAATACTTAAAAATTGCATGCAGTTAGACACCTTCTTGGAGAATCAATGCTGTTAACGTACAGTAGGTTGCTAAAAGCACACCTACCAGGTCAGCCTGTGACAGGGTATTAGGCAGACTTCAGTGCACTATTTCACTTCTGGGTCATGAAAGAGAAATTGTAAAAGCCCACTAGGAGGAGTGACCAGCTTCAGCGTACATTTACATGCACGGCAAATGCCTGGTTTCCACACAGAGTGTGAGTCTGTAATGAGGCTGCAAATTCACTGAAATCTCAGTGCTGAGAGCTTTGCCAAAAAAAGGACTCACAGACTGACAGATTGACTTTTTTTCTAATTTTTTTTTATATTATAAGATGCCAAGTGGGTCACAAAGGATATAAAAATATATGTAGTCCTGAACAAAAAAAATAAAATATCCCCAGCACTTACAATTACCTTAATCTTAGAAGAGCTCAAGTCTCAAAGCACTGCACTTATTGACCAGCTCCTTTGCTGGTGTGAATCATAATAGTTCCATTTATTTCAATGGAGCTCTGTGAGGTTACATCAGCTGAGGACTGGGTCCTATCGGTCTCCTTCTTAATGTTCGTGTCATTCCCAAATGGATGTAAGTGCTTACACCCAAATGAGTGTAAGTATATAATTTTACAGCTCTTCAGCTCCTCACATATGTTGAACCTGTGCTTGCAATATGAAGATAATTGCATATATTTACCGTTTCTGTCTACAACATTGGAGGAAAACGCAGGCCTGTTTTAAATCTACACATTCATTTCTTTGTCAAGGAAGAGTATTTTAAAAGATGCCTTTTAAGTTATCTTTTTATACACTGAAGGAAACAGCTATTGTAACAACCACAGTACCATTTTAGCTTTCAATAGAAATTTTCTCCTAGAGTAGCTTCTGGTTGTAAATAATGCATGTGAGTAGGGGGTTATCTTCCTTCCCTACCAATACAGCTCCCACATTACATTTTGCCCAGGATTTCATTCAAGGGAATAAAGTTTTTTGAGGAAAATACTGTTCAGTTCTCTCCATGTCAGAATAGCAGTTGACGTACCAGTGAGCTGTTTATAAAAACAAATGCTGCATCCTGTATCCAGCTGACAAGACTCCTGCGGTTGGTGATTTATTAGTTATTCTTGCTATGAAAGAATATGTGCATAATCTTTATTACATTCATTTTTGTGTAAAAGACAGAGTAGTTATAATTCCTTTATTTGTGATCACACAATTCACATAGTTCAAGTCATATAATATAAAAACAATTTACTGATGATCATGTGTGAAATGCTACTGTATAAATAAGAATCTTTCCCTTTGACCACTGAATCAGTTGGCCTAAATGAATCTTTTTTATTATTATTATTTATGGCAATATGTCTGTTTCTGAATTCAGAAATTCTGAATTTCTGGAACTAGCAGAAAATTCTTTTTAAAAACTAAAAAATGGACTTACAGTATTAGTTATATAGCATGGTTGAAAAGGAAGACAAAACTGGAGCAGAAAAATCCTTGAATACATTCACTAGTGATGGAGAAAGTGGTTTATAGGTTAACATTTTCTGTCTTGGGAAATAGATGTTCAGCTAGCATAAATCAGCAATGGCACATCCCTTATTTTCCCGAGCTAAGGATCCAGCCCATGTGCTCGACTAGTACATAAAAACGGTTTTCATCCTGATACAAGAAAGAAACAATATTTGCACTCATTTTATAACTTGAAATAATGGGTTTGGGGTGAAGGATGTTAAATAGCATGGCACAAAAACTACGTACCCAGGTCAAGGCTGCCTGAGCAGTTTGCTTGTCTCTATAACAATATTGCCCTCGCTAAAGTCACTGTATTCAAATTTTCAAAGTAGGGTGACATTGGATTAGGCACCAAGGACTAACCTCTTAGTATCATAAGTACCCACTAATTATTTAACATGCTTGGCAACTAAAAATGAAAGAAATCCATCTCACCATATTTGGGGATATGAAAAGTTTCCTTGAAAAATATCAGGTTGAACTTATCCTTGGATTACCATCGTGTCGCAGATGGGCAGAGGAGGCACAGAGAAGTGAAGAATTTTTGTCAAAATTGCACAACAGATCATTTATCATCATGGTCCTTTCTGGCTTAAGGTCTGTATTCCTGTGAATCCGTGGCAGACATAATATTATAAAGGAGGGTCCGCATGGTGCTGTGCACACCTGCAGCCCAAACTTCAACCAGCAATCATCAACTGTCTTCCATATATGTTAGTCATAAAATAAAGGGAGCTGATGCCTTGCAAATACAACGACATGTTACTCGGACTTCTGTCCCAAAATAGATATCTGGATAGGAACTCACAGCTCATCACTAAAGAAAATTTGGTGCTTGACAAGGGCATGACCATTTAGCCCCAGACAAAGCAAGTGCACCAGAGTTTCAGACCAGCATGGCCTGGGCAAATGGATGTACATCGCATTCAGTAGTACCCCCTAAAGATCCTGCAGTCTCTTTGTCATGGTTTCAATTGGGATAGAGTCAACTTTTCTATCAGCAGGGTTTGGGATGAGAAATACTTTTGATAGCGCAATGATGTTTTTAGTTGTTGCTAAGGCCTTTTCTGCTCCTCACACCGCCCTGCCATCAAGTGGGCTGGGAAGGCACCAGAACTTGGGAGGGGACACAGCTGGGACAGCTGATCCCAACTGACCAAAGGGATGTTCCATACCATGTGATGTCATGCTCACTATATAAAGCTGCGAGAAGGAGGAGGAAGGGAAGGGCATTCAGAGTGGTGGTGCTTGCCTTCCCAAGTAACTGTTACGTGTGATGGAGCACTGCTTTCCTGGAGGTGGCTGAACACCTGCCTGCCGATGGGAAGCAGTGAATGAATTCCTTGATTCAGTTTGCTTGTGTGTGCAGTTTTTCCTTTATTTATTAAACTGTCTTTATCTCAACCCACGAGTTTTCTCACTTTTACTTTTTCAATTTTCTCCTCAATCCCAACTAGGGGGAGTGAGCAAGCAGCTGGGTGGTCCAATCTGCTGACTGGGGTTAAGCCATGACACTCTTCTTGACCCTACCAGGCAAGCCATCTTTGGGAATACTTTTCAACCTCCTCTAAGTGGAACATGTGCATGTAACAAAACCCCGAAATTTGTAAATGGTTCTATTGATTTCATTAGCAGAGAAGCTGAGGCTTCTTTGGTCTGTCTTCCCAATTCTAAGGTCTTCTTTTTAAGAATGATTCACACCAAGAGATTAATGTGAAATTAAAATAGGAGACACATGAAAGCTTTGCACCATATTCCTCACATGCACTGAAGTCAGTTGTAATCTATTAATCTCCAATTTGCATGTGATTAAGCTTCAGGAGTATTCCCCATCTGCCTATGCTGTATCTCTTTCTTCAGTGCCTATTGCCAGGCATTTTTCAGAACTGATAGTGGCTTATCACTATCAAAAAGAAGCTCAAAGTCCTTAGGAATACCTTCAGCTTAGCAACCATCCTTTTAAAATTGTAAATCGTACCTGTTTTCCTTCATCTTTATAGCTATTAATAGGCATACTTTTCATGACAACAGGATTTGTTTGCAGGGTTATGAGATATCATCTGCTCCTTCTCTTTCCTCCTCTCTTAAGCTGTAATTTTCTGTCATATCATAACAGGTTGTCCTGGAAATAGCTTGTCATAAAATGAAAGATTTGTTGCTACTGAAAGAGCAGAAACAGCTGTAAAAGAGCAAAACTTAGATTTCAGCCAAATGTTCTTTAAACAAATGAATAGGAAAAAAAGAGACCCTAAACAAAGCTTACTTAAGCTGTTTTGTTTCTCCAGACAGTCTTTGCAAAGTCGGGGAAGATAAGAAGAGTCCTACAAATGATTGTAGCTTCAAATAGATTGTGTGGGTGGATAAATATAGGGGAGCACAGTGAGTGATGGAAATAGGATGGTCTTGGGTCTGTACTCAGAAGGAAAACAGATTTATTTTCCAGCAGAAAGCAATTTCCATAAGTAAATAGGATGGCTCATCATTACCTGCTTTAAGCATAATTAGGCTAAGTATATTTCCAGCAGTCAAAACAAAAAAGAGATCTCAATTAAGTCTTCCTGTTCTCTGAAAAGGCTCTGCTACACTCCGGAGGTGTCAGGCACAAGGACAGGAGGGGGCCGGGGTCCAGCTACCACTGTCTGGTGTTCAGTCTGTCTTTGGTCCAGGGTGTAGGGGAGAGAAACGTGCCAGCTATTTCCAAGCGGTACTCTAATCCCCAGGGTTGTTCTGCCACCAGGACATACCAGAAGTGTCCATGCTAGAGTCCTGGTATGTGATCAAATATCCCAGTGTGTGCCTTTTACTGGTTCCAGTAGGAGGAGCAAGCAGACTCATAGCCTGACAGCTCTGTGTCCGTGTGTCTGTATTTTTGTGTATACACAAGACTCTCAGGACATCGCCAAAACAGCAGTGACAGACAGCCCCTCTTTCTTCTGTTCTACAGGAGCAGAGCAATGGGCCGAAACTAGAGGTCAGCGTACACGGCACACAGAAGTTAAGTCTATTCAGATTTTTGCAATTGAGCACCTCAGAGGAGAAACGAACCCATTTTTCTCAGTTACCCAAAAGTCAAGTGATTATAGCCAGTGAAATCAGAAGCATGGTTGAACCCTTCTAGCAGAAAGACAACTGAAGCCTGTAAATATTCCCGAGAAGGTGGGTTTTTAATCTACATACTGCGTACAGCAGTATTTGGTTTTCCAGTAGTATTTACTCAACTTTACCCAGAAAATTATACTCAATCAACACAAACAATAAATAATTGATGTTTCAGTTACACTTAGCATGTACAAACAGACGTAAGTTTCTGATATTGCCTCTGGATTTAAAACGTGGTCTTATTCATTGCCTTCAGTAAGAGGCTACATTTTTTAATCCTCTGAATAATTATTGTGGCTATGCCGATAATTTCTGGTAGTGGCCTGTTGTCCCACCCATAAAAGCCATTGTTATGCACTGCAAATATATGATAAAATATTCTACCAGATGATGAGGAGAAAAATTATTATAATTTTGATTTACTTGTTCTAAAGTAAACATCTGTAAACTAATTACAAGATACACCTTTTTTACAAATTCTGTGAATGGAAAAGTCTCACTGATTACCAGTTTTGTCTTCAGTTCTATTTGATGAATCACATTTAATTACAACATAATTAGGTAGCACCTCTGGAAAAATATGCCATGTAATGGTTATAAAGAATGAAAAGAAGTGATCATACTGTAATTTCAAAATACATCATGGCAATTCTTTTCATTAAATTTCTGTGCAAAGGATGTCACTTATCTTAATTGTTAGTGTCAATACCATAGTCCTAATATTACAGTTTCCAAAAAACTAATTTCAATCCCAAAGTAGAGTCTGTGTTTACTTAAGGAATCATCTCAGACCCATTTAACTTCAAACACTCAAGGAATCCCATTAGACTATTAAATACAAGAAAGTATAGCAATCTCTGCTTTCTAGAAGCTTTAGATAACATCGAAGTCTAGCATAATTCTGGTTTAAAACAATGCATTATGCGGGTTTGCAGATATGTTTTGGTCTCCAGCAAATAGAAATACTGCTGAAAATACCTACATTTATATTATTGCAGCTTCCACTGACTTGAGGCAGGATCAGGTTGTGATGTATCATCATTTAAAGAGAAGTGAAAACAAAAGAGTCCTTGCTGAATTTCTGTAGAAAAGAAACAAACAAGCAAAGAGGATTTATGAGGCAGAAATCTCAACACGGCTTTTCTTCTTGACCTGATGACTACGTATTGAAAGTCACAAAAATACTTGTGTATAGTCCAGTAACCCCGTTTTCAGAGGAGCAACCTTCTCTGAATCAGCTAGGTCCATCCCTAGCTATAAAATACCGTGCATATTGGCAGTGCTATATGTGTTCTGCTGGCACGTGAGCTGCCTTTTCATTTGCTATGCGTTATCCAGGCAGTTCTCCATCAGCCTGGTGCCACACTTGCTGACATCTGCTGTAGGGACTCACATGACATACGTTGCCTGGAGCACTCCAGCCAGTCTTAAGAATCTTGATATGGGCCTGAATCATCGCTTTGTTACTCAGACTTTACCCAGTTTTATTTCACAAAAGCTTATTAGCAACTAGGGCTGTCTAGATATTTCTCATGTCCTGCTGGATCCTTCAGCAACAACCAGGATGCTGAGTCAGGCTGAGGGAGTCATCAAGAAAATATCCATTTACTAAAACAGGCTTTAGTAAGCCCTTATTTTGCATGCTGTTGGAATGGTCTTGTTATTTGACTACCTGCCAACAGTGATCTTTGAGAGGCAACGAGGCAGTCCTAAAAAATTCATGGCTTGGCTTAAAAACCACTGACTCTTAAAATTGCATATTGAGCCTCTGTTTATTTGCCCACTGTATTTTTAACCTATGGAGTTGGCATCTTTACATGTTGCCCTAGCTCAAAAGGCTAACCATATAAAGTTTTGATGTCTTTTTTTCAGTTTCCTGGTGTTTTTTTTTTTTCTGTAGAAGCTTGATTTCTTCCATACCACAGGATACCCTGAGGTGCATTTCCAGGTAAAAATGTCAGATGCTTTAAAATGTGGTAGCAGTCATGGAGGTTACCAATGTTGCAGGCTGAACACCAAGGAAGAAAAGCAAGCTGGCTGAACACTTGCCCTCCCTAGCATGAAATATTTTTTTTCTGTGGTGTTTTCTATACAGAGAGTGGCTGGGGTACTAAAGGAGGCTGCACCATGTAGCTGCCTGTGCAGCTATCGGGACAGCTGAGAACCTCCCAGATGATAGCTCCTGTGAAAAGCTCCTGTGCTAAAAAAGTGCTGTCTTCTCTCCCTCTCTACAGTTCCTAGAGAAGAAAGACTCAAAAACAGGGCTTTTGGGTTTAATGGGTGCTGCTGTTTTGCCAGGTTTCTGGGACACTTTGGACTGATGCAGTGAAGACATTTTTTAAGCCCAAAGTCTTTCAGAGGAACGGGTGGCTGCGAGTGGGCACCAAGTCTGCAGTGCAGTTACACAAGGAAGTAAACTCCAGGCCACATATTCCAACTAAATGTGAAACTGCTCTTCAAGCTCTAGCCTAAAGGAAAAATAATTTAAGAAATGTAAGGATTATAATTTTTTTTTTCTTTCCTTGCTGTGCAATTCACAGTATGAGCTGGTGCCGGCAGGTCACCCAATGCCAAGGACCACGACCGGCCCTCCACAACCAGAGCTACTCATCTCTCCCAAGGGCTGGCGCACGGTATTATTTTCCATAAACTCCAGGTCCTGAAAAAATGCCTGAAGATTGCCTACGTGTCACAAGGAGCATAAAATAAAGAAATGTTGTTATGGGCTTTTTGGATAAGTTTAAACACATTAAAATTGCAAAGGCTCTTAGATGTAAAAACAGTAAGAAGAAAACCAGGCATGTGTAATACTAAAATTTTATTGCGTTACAAGAAACTCAGTAGTAGGTTGACTTTAAGTACCTTGGGCTCAAGTGAACATAAATGCGTGGTTTATCTTTTGCAATTGCCTATGTTTTTAGTACCATTTTGTTTAAAACCTTTTATTGTTATTTGTTGTTATTGTTAAACTCCTATCTAAGAAATACTATCCCAAAATCCCAAAATGTTAAAATTAGATATGATGTCCAACTGAGAGCATAATAGAGTCAATTGTGAATATGAAATTGTATTTTCCAAGTTTTTAACACAGATAAATAATGCCAACAGGGAAGAGAGAATATAGAATTGTTAAAATTTTTCATTAAAATTATTTTTTCTTTTTTTCTCGTGTGAAATCGATGGAATTTTTCTGACACGATCACAGAAATTCTTGAAGAAATTATTCTGGATGGTAACTCCAAGATAAAATGCTGAGATCTATATAGCATGGAATATAATTATGGTACAGGAAGGAAATGATCACAGCCATGAAAAAGAAATATAAGCTGCTTTAGAGAATTAAGTAACTTCAACCCCAGTAAGTTCAGTACATTTCTCATCAGCGTTAAAAGGAGTTATACCTGCTCACAGTGTAAGTAAATTTAAACAAGTTAATTTTATCCTTCTCAATCCAGGAAGACGATTTTAGGAAATGAAAGATGAAGATTGCTAAGATATTTGTCTTAGGATGAAGATGGCTATCTTGTCCTTGTGCAAAACCCATTAATTCCCTTTCCTGTGTTAGCTTTCTGCCAAGTCAAATATTTTTGAATGGCTTCTCCTTGTTCCAGCATAATACTCAGAATTATATTATAATATAGTATAGAGTCTAAATAAGAAAAAAGTAGTAATCTTCCAAATCTGAAACAAAACAAGTTTTGAATGAACAAAACTATTTTAGAATGTAATCTATCATCATTTTGGGAAGACCAGCCCCACTGACCTTATGAGATTTGTCTGAAGCAGGATCTTGTGTTTCACATTTTGCACCACCTCTAGGTCTATATTCATTAGACCTCTGTCCTTCATTAACAACTTTGCAGTATCTTCGTCTGAGTTCTTATCTCTTTATTTTTTATCATAGCACAAATAATTCTAGTCAGGTTTACCGCAGTTGGGAAAACAACTGTTATTCAGGGTTCATAATCATGCCGGTGACAACTAACTTTTTCATTCCATTTAAATGACATTTGCCTTTCTCACAATTACTTCTGCCAGTAGCTTAAAAAAAAAAAAAATTCAACTCCTTATTGGCAAAATCACCGCAAACCATAAAATTTTCAACCTATATTACAACAGACCCCTATTCTCTCTTCAATTTTAGGAACTTCAACTTAAAATAGATGCCATACACACCATACCTGAGAACTCAGAGGTAAATACAAAGTTCTGGGCCAGATTTATCCCACTTGGAAGAAAAGCAGTGCCAGTGTTTTAGCTTTATGGCTGTGTTCTTCAAAAGCTTTCTTTCCTGAGAGGCTAGCTCTTTATGAGTCATATTAATCCCTGCTGCAGCTTCTGTGTAGGTACAAAGAAAAATTCTGCCTTACGTCATGCAAAAATCACATTCAATCAGAATATATTCTGCAGGTGTTAAATATACAATATGACATAAAGCGGTGGCAGTCTATGTAGAGCAATATGTGTTCTCAGAGTAAGAATTTAAAATAAAGATATCCTGGTTTAGCTTCAGGTAAGTAGCAAGTATAACAGGAAATATAATGGCCAGGTAGTGCTTAACAGTGTGTACTCTAAAGAACTGCTTCCAACTTAGAATCAAATTTTAATGAGTTAAAGGTTAATTGGAAAACCTACCTTTTCTATCTAACCTTCCAAATTTAATTAAATATCACAAAACCACCAAAGACTCAGTATGCTTTGTTAAAGCAACACTAGTCTGATTAAAATGAATAGTCCTTGAGTTCAGTTCTGCTTTCATTTTTCTGAAGTAATTCTTCTGTAGCCAGTTATCTCTCACTATCAATAAAATCTCTTCCTTTTTCTGAAAGCTCCCAGTTATATCACCCAACTAGTCTTTATAAGACTTTTATAAGCTGAGCCTGCTCCAAGCTGGGAGTTCAAACACGTCTATTTGCGTCTGGAAGCCAACTGGAATGGGAATTGTCTTTGCAGTAGGCCTTGTGTCCTAAGAGGAAAGAAATAAGAACAGTATTTTTCACCACCAAAGCTTCAGTGTTCCTGGTCTCTGCAAGATGAGGGAAATGAATTTGCAGCATCTAGTAGACAGATCTTTTTTTCAGACTTTATTTCCTGGAATTTAATAAAGTCATGCTGAAGACTGAAGTTCTGTGATTTGGGGTATTTAGAGACTTCAAACTGACTTTTTTTAAATACTCTGTTTAAGTACGTAGTAATTTAACATAGAAAGAAGTTGCAACAGTGATAACAAAATAAAATAAAATAAAAATAATTACAGAAATATTGAATAGTGAATGTTACAAAGCTGCATGAATATTTTAGTTTGCTCAAACTCTCCAAAATCAAAAATCTGGTTAGTATTTTAGTGTGTTCATTTTCGTGTGTTCCACGGGAATTTTTAATTTGCCAGAGCTTTGCTTTTCCACAAAGAAGGTTCCATTAAGTTATTTACCTCCCAGCTTTAGCATCATCTTGGAGCTAAATTGTAATTTTTCTATGACCAAATAAAGTACATCAGGATTTTTACATGCCTCTAGCCCTAACCTTGCAAATACTTCTGTGCAGCTTTTACAGTCACATTCCAGCTCTCTCCTTTTTAGAGCCCTGGAGAAGTAACTTACAGCAGCCATTTACGCCAGGGCAGACCGATGTCCGTGATGACGCAGTGAATACTGTGCAGTGAGAAGGACCGAGCCAAAGGTCCCCTACAAACTCCAGTCCATTTTAGCTGCTTCTGATCTACCACATTTAGAGAGTAACTGTGCAGCGGAAACTACCATTGCTTGCACTCTAAATAATTATCAAATAGGTTCTATATCTTGTATTACTCTTCTCCATTCCTCTGAATGTGAATGAGCATCACGCTTTGATCCCCAAAGCTGTGGAGGAGAAATTGAAGGAGTCAGAGCAGCAGCTTACCTGTGAGTATAGAAAAACTTGATATCTACAGACTAGTAAATTAAACATGGCAGTACCATTCTATGACACTGAAATCAAATGCCACAGACCAGCTCACGTCCATACTACTAAACTCCTCTCCCCCCTCAAGCAGCATGGCCTTACCCAGATTGTCTGGTAGGACTGGTCCCTCCCTTTGGCGAACACCTGAGCAAGGCCCCAGCATGAGCTGCGAGATGGCTGGTGAGGGCAAAACCACCCTGGGGACCGCTGTGACAAGTCAACACTGTAGCTGGTCAGGTTCCAGGCACCAGGAACGTTTCCTGCCCAACAGTTGACTTACTCGTATGGATACAGTGATAGCAGCATCCAACAAGGCAGGGGCAGCTTCAAATTAGCAAGGAGGTAACCAGGTACCTGTTTTGACAAAAGGTTAAGGAAAACGCAATAGCAAGTAAGTTCTGAAACCATTAGGCTGTCACAGGTCCACTGCCAAGTCACAGCATAGGACAATTTGTTGTAAGTTGTCCACAAAAGGAAATTTAGCTGAATTCATCCCGTTTTGTTTTCCCCCATGTTCAGTGTAAATTATATAGATATGCATGCATCCTTTAAATAATTCAGGAACTACCTTTTTAACCTTAAAAAGAAATTGTTATGTTTTGCTGCTCACACATTTCACTAAGCTCCTCACCAGTGAAAAACTGTAGAGAAATTTTTAAAAAGCATTTCCAGTACAAGGAGTCTTGGAAGTATGTCAGAGCCTTTCCCCCCGCCATCCCATCTCTATTCATGATTTAAACCATACACACTTAATGAGGCTGAGATTCACCTCAAAAATTCTCCTCGCAGCTGTCAAGCATTCCTTGCTCCTTTTCCTTAAGCTCATCTGAATTCTCCGAGTAGCACCATTTCTGCAGTGAAGTTCCCTCCTGACACGCTGACTCTCTGATTGACAGGCAGCACACAGACGCCAAGCAGAATGTCAAAGAACACGACATGATAAAACCAAACATAGCTTAATACAGTTATGATAATGCCAAACTGCTTAAAATTCTCTGTACCTTTGACAGACTAGCCGTGTAGTGTATGTCTTTCAAAGCTATGCATCTGCCTAGAAAAATCTAGTTTCTCCGGCCCTTAAAGGAGGTAAATACCACTTGCATTTTAGACCAGGTTTAAACTAAAGCTAAGTAAATTGATTTTTGTTGATGAAAGTAAGATGCTTATTGTGATCTTTCAGACTTACAAGCTTGTATTTCATTGTATATCTAATTCGTGATGTGAGGCTACCTGACTTCAATAGCACTCTTGTTAAAGTTTGTTAGGTGGTAAAGATCTGACTTATAAATATTTTCACAGTTGAAATCTGCAAGATAAAGTTACCTGTAGATGTATTTGCAGACGGTAACTGGGAAAAAAAAATAATAATTCATTACTTCCTAAGAGATTATTCTTCAAAACTTGATTGTAGAAGTAACTATTTCAGGTTTTCCTGTCATTCAAGCAAAGAGAAGGCAACTAAAAGACAACTTCAGCAGGGAGCACAAAACACTGAGAAAGAACAGTTAAGCAAACAATTCCCGAACAGCTCACAGACTAAAAATTATTCACTCAAGCAAACGTATTTCTCTGTCGGCAAAGTTTAGGAGTCATTTAGGGCCACAACTTTGAATGCTGGTATATGAATGGCTTTCCTACCTAGGGAAGCTATCGTGCAGCACAAAGGGCATGAATCTACAGCACGTTCGTTACTCCTGCCACCCTTCCCTGGCCACATCTGAGTTGACACTAAAGCCACACAGTGTACCACCAAACGAAAGAGGGCCACAGCCCTGTTTAGCACCCTTATGGCCCTAAGACACACCTGATATGGGGGTAGGGGAGTTTCTCGTTCTGAAGTATCTGAAATAAAGCCTGTGCTACAGCCCATCAAAGAGGTGCTTTTTAGCATGAAACCATGTGGCGTGCCTGGCAGCGTGTCGCGAAGACATGTGAGGGGTTTGGGAAGGCAAAGGCTGCTGAGAGAGTGCTGGAGACATTCACGGTGGGAGCCAAACCCCATAGCGCTGTTGGGCACGGTGTCCCCCATCCTCTGAGCTGTAGCACCCAAAAAAACCATCTCAGAAAGTAGCCGCCAGCACAGCACATTTAGGGGGGCATGCAAGGGGCATAAACAGTCTGAATGGCCAGTAGACCAGTGTTTGAAGTAACTCCCTATCTCTCCTTTATTTAGCAGAACAGAAAGAGGATGAGAACTCAAAAGTTCAGTGGCCGTTGCAGAAAAGTGAGCACAAAAGCCTTCTCCTGCTACCCATGCACAGCAGCTGCAGGAGGGTCAACCAGCTGACCAGCAGCACCTTGACAAGGTTTGAGTTTTACCTGCTTCTGTCTTTTGAAATAGTCCATCACCAACTTTATTGTTGCCAACATCTTTTATACCACAAACTTCGCTTACTCACGCATCCTCTCTCTGCTTCCCTTTTAAAATCTGAGGAAGTGTTCATGTGCCCCAAGATTTTTAAATAGTACAAGATATACGAGCTAGTAATAAACTAAATTACCTCCATCTATGTTCTGGCTCTGGCTTTTGTCTGTAGACTATCATGACTAGAACAAAATATGAAGTCCAGTTAAGATTATTCCTTTGCTCAAGAACTCTCTTGTACTTGTAATAAATGCTGGTTTTTGAGCAGACGACAGTAGAACAACAGCACTTCTGAAAGAAAAATTAAAAAAAACAAAAACAAAAAAAAAAAAAAAAAAACCAAAACAAACCTCAGAGCCTAGCACTTGATGATTAATTTTTCATCCAAAATCAGAATTTTTTCATTTGAAAAGTGGAATATGGTAGTTTTCAGTCAAGCCAAACAGAACTTCCTCATATTGTAAACTTTTAGTTATGAGACAGTTCACAGTTCCACTGTTTTTTTTATGATGTCTTAAGGGAATTCGAAGTCTCCAAAATTCTGCCTGGCAAGACATCTTCTATGCGGGAGCACAGCACTGATCTTCACTGTCTTCTCACAGCATCTCATCCAACATCTCTCTCCCCAAGACATAACTGAGTACAAGGCTCTGTGAGAGTTTCAGTAAACCATTAGAGGACCATTTGAATTCTGAGAGGAGCCAAAATGAAATAATCTACTTGGGAATTAAAAAAATGTAATTTTCTTGATATAACAAAATGCTTATCTAGACTTTTCCAGGTGAATTACATCTTCTGCTAAAAGCACATCACATGTGCATTTTTTAACTTGATGGGATTTCTTTGCTTGTTTTACGAAACATTACTTTTACTAAACAGGACATTACTAAGCATGATTTTTACCCTGAAAAATTCTACTGAATCAAAAAAGAACAAGTCTTTGTTGCTTACACTGTATGAAAAATTGGGCACCTCAATACACTGCGGTCTGCAGTGTTGTTTAGAAGTCATCCGTCTCCCTGCCCCTGAGTCTATGGTTAGTTTCTCATTCCTCCCATCATACTTGCTAATTACCGCTGCTTTTACCTTAGAAACATTTAGAAGATTCATCTTTTTTCTTTACAAGGCTGAGCCAGTTACTCAGAACACAGCGGTTTCCAGACCTATTCCTTAATTACACTCATTGCAAAAATAATGGCTTAATTTGATAAATATCTTTAATTTGAAACTTCCATGTCTCAATATCTGCACCAAGGGTAAAATGCTGAATTCCCACTGACAACCATGGAAGAAACATGTCTAACAATACTCTCTGCAATGAAGAGAATTTTTTTTCTTCGTTCATTACTATTCCTTAATTTCTGCTTTGGGATCTGCTGCTACTCGGGTGAAAGAACAGCAAAAAATGCAGAGAGGCACGATACACAGGCATGGTATGAAGCCACAGACTTTGCTTACTATATAACAGGGGATTTTCAAGATTAAGAAGTAAAATGATGGGGACAATGAGAGAACCCTTACAGATTCTTTGTGGAAATTGCAACCAGCATCTTATTCAAATGAAGACCAAGTTCAGCACGAGGAAACTGCTGCCTAAGAGAGCTGGCGAAGATTAAAGCAGATCAGCTAATACTAGCTGAAACTGCAGTATTTTGAATTCAGTCGGGTTATTCTTGACTTGTGCCTTTAATGGGTTATGTTCACGTTTGTTCTTTCTTGCAATCTGAGTTACATAAATTGCTATGCAAGCACAAGATAATGTTTTCAAATAGACTCATTGGCGCATTAATCTATACCACGATAATCGGCCTGAAGATCAGATTTTTTTTTTTCATTAAGCAGTGAATGTCAGCTCCTTTGGGCATACAAGGTGTCATCAACTTTATGCCAGCTTTGCTGACTCATATAAACATCTACACTTGTAAGCATTAATTTTCTTAGAGCTACAGCACATTATGTACTAAAGAGGATCAGAAGTAAGCAAAATCATCTGGAAAATATAGTCTAAATTTATTTTGCTTCTGCTGAGAGGATTAATTTAACTGTCTGGAATTGAATATATAGTAAGCCATTAATGTTTATAAATCTAGAGACACAAAATAACTCATTTTACACCAGCTATTATTACCATGCTCATTTTGTTTGTATGTGCTCAAAATGCTCTGTTACCTGAGTGTTGAGAGTACCCTGAAATTATTAAGTAGCTCTATGTTCAAGAGCAAACACATCTTGTGAGTTCGAATTTTTTGAAGATCTGAGAAAAATCTAATGTTTCGTTTGTTAGTTGAACAGCACACGCTGACAGAAAACAAACTGCAGCTTCCTTTTCTCAGGAGGCGCGCGCTTACCTTTTTTGATGGCAAGGTATATACTTAGGAATATCTGAACTTAAGCTACTGTTTCAAAGTCTCAGCTGCTCAAGTGCTATTTCGTCAAATCCCAAGTGGCTCCCTCGTTTACTGAATGCCTCCCGAGGGTGTCAGAGAAGGACAACTCTCCTTTCACTGCAGCATAGCACCAGGGGCAGAGTACGGGTCGCATTGGCCGCCTCCCTCTGCTTCCCAAGACGTGCAGGCAGCGAAGAAACACAGGAAGAGACAGCAAAACCGAACCACAGGGAAAGGACCAGGAAAATTCGGATTCAGTCTTGGCGAGAGCTTTAAAATATTGAAATAGAATATTTTATAAAGAGACTTCTCCCTTGAGAAATAATTGTTTTATTTCTTTGTCTTTGGAAATGGACGTGGACAAAATTTAATACACAGATTTACCTCTCTGTGGGAGAGGGGAAAGGCTGAATTCCATGTAAATTGGTAGATGTCTGGGTTTAACATGTACGTGTAGATTTATTGATGTGGGTTTATGATGCTTTCACTACCTCTGAAATCAAATTTCAGTAAGTCTTGAAAGTAAAGCTTTTGAATTACGTACTGTGTCCTGCTGCACAAAAGCCACAGTAGGCCTACTTGGTTAAGTACTGAAGACAATGAGTTACTCAGCTCACCCTGCCAGATGCAGAACAGGTTTTATTTTTTATTTTATTTACCTTTGTTATTGCATTGACTTCCTTCATATTTATCATTAAAAACGACGTTAGAAAAATTTTGAGTGCATTTAGCTGGTTCAGGGAAATGGTAATGGAACACTGAGCCATCTCTTTTTAAGGTCACCAGAATAAAATTGGCATGGGTTAGCCTTTATTCCTCACAGCTATACAAATTAAGCTGACAGCCTCCATCTTTTACAGGCAGACTCCCTTCTGTGAGCATCAGTACTGACTAGAAACATCTGGTAAGTATGAATACCGTCTCACCTGAATTCCAGCTTTTCTGGTATTATTGCAATAGTTCTTGATTTGATAGCTCGCTATAATTTTTTAGATTTTCACAGCTATGTGACTGTAATAGAATAAAAATATCTAGATTCTCGCTGCTAAGAACATTTAAACTGACATTAATACCTGTTCTTTGCACGCTCCTAATGATAAGCTGACTGGAAAAGCAACCAGCACATATATGCCTTTTTAAAAAACAGCTCTTTTAGCAGCAAACATCTATCTATTAGATATCTATTAAACTGATTAAATGCAATTTTAAATATTTTCTGAAAGGTGTTTAAGACTACACAAGGTCAGGAAAGTGTCATAAATTATGAGAAATACACTTTAAACTTTAAGCAGTATGTTAAAAGAATTCTATGGACCGACAATAACTTTCACTGCATCTGTACAGCAAGAGAACAAAAATGAAACTATAAACACTGCAGAAGCATCTTTGCAATTTTCTCATTTGAACCGGGCAGCTTTAATATTTTTTGAGCCCATCTAATGTTTGTATCAATTTATACCACTGTTTGTAAATCTATACCGTGAGGAAAATACTAGAGCAGCGTTAGAATCCCAGTGTTTGCTTTGAGAAAAATCAACCCAGCCTTGGCAACTTTCCATTAGGAATTTGGCAAAACAGTATGCTGGGATTCACTGAATAACAGGAGTGCCGTTCTCCTACCAACATCTTGAAACAGAGGTGTCGTGTCCAGTCTGTTAACCATCACAAATTTGCTGCTCTCAAAGAAGCAGGGAGCAAATGGAAATCTGAGTCACACAGAAAACAGAGCTTAAGCTGAATTGCCTTCCAGTCTCACTTTTACAACTAAGCAAAGGTGAATGCTGTCCTGAGACCCAGTACTACCCCACTAGTGTCTTATCACCTAAGTAGTCCTTTTAAAAGTCAGAGGAGAACCACTCAGTGTGAATTCCTGTGACCACATTAAATGTTTCCTTCCTAAGACGAGACACGCAGGAACCCAAGTGCCGCAATCTCAGCTTTGTAATATTCACAGCTAAGATGCCTTGGCACATACAGTCCCATGCAGGGCGCCTAAGCAGCCTGTTCAACACAGAAGCTTACAAGATAGGAAAAAAAAAGGTTGATGCCCAACAATTTATTAATAATGTTCATCCAGAGATGTGACAGAGCAGATCACATCAAAGGACCCCAGCTGTTGGAAGATCCAAGTCTTCACAGACCAGATACCATTTTATCTGGCTAAAAGATCTCATGCGGTTTCTCAAAGTGTTAGGCTGTGGGGTGGGGGAAGGGAAGTACCATTACCTCCTTTAGGCTTAAAAGCCATGCTGCAATCTGTCAGCTTGCCAGGTCACCCTGCCAAGACAGGAAAGAGGATGCATAGTTAGTGAACCCCAATACAAAGCCACCAAGGTACAAACATGAAATTCTCAACACTCTCAAGATTGAGGCTGCTGGGGAAAAGTGCTGGCAGAAATACAGCCAGAGCCCCAGGATGCCCTGAGGATTAGGCAATGACTGACCAAGGCTTTTGAAGGTCTAGCTGTGAGACTACAGTGACCAGTGTAGCATTTAGACACTAAATCCTTGTTTATCCCTGTTTAGATGTATTGCTGGTGGTGGGTCGAGCAAGAAGTTTATGGACTGATGTACAGCAATCCCTGCAAAACTGAAATGTCAGCTACCTTGATGAATATATTTGAAAACAATCTTCCACAGTCTCAAACGAATGCAGCATGGACATACCTCGTTTTTCTTCATACACTCATTTCATTGAGGATTATTATCCAATCTACAACAAAGTCTGCAAATTAGGGACCATACCAGAGACCAGTACAAGGGACTAAGTCGATCTGAGGTAACCTTTGGGATAAACTGAGATATCTCTGGTTTACATCAGTGCCCTCAGAGGAGGGTTAGATTGCCAGAATACCTGTGTTAACTTCGAATGTACATTAACCATAAGAAACAGAACACCGATATAAGTAATTCTGAAGGAAAAGAGAACATTTCTTCAGGCAGTTTCCTGATAGACCGTGAAATTTGTTTCTGCAGGGATTACAGTGTTTTATATTGGACTTTGAAAGGAAGTGATCATTTACAGGAAAAAAAAAATTAAAATTTATTTCTGATGGGAAAAATGATGGGCAGGAGCTGATGGTGTAGGATTAAAAATGAAATTTTGCCCTTATGGAAACCTTCATAGTGTTGGCAAGCTATATTATGTCTGTCCTCTCCCTTCTGCTGAAGCATTAGACAAAGCAACTGCTGGAAGTAGAATAATGGACCTGAAGGACCAAAAACCCAATCTGGTGGAGCAGATTGTGTTTTTGTATTCAGAGCTATTTAACAAATCATATTGTGAATCGAGTCTGCAAAATCAGTACCTTGATAACCTTTAAATAGAATTTTATACCGGCCAGATGGATCATGGCAGAGTCTAGTCAAGACTGGGGTCTCATTCTGCTAGGTAATCAACAAACGTGAGAAATTAAGCTTGGCAGGGAAAACAAATATGGCACTTATAGTGTGCTATTAAACACCGTGCAAAAGCTCCTGAACAAGCAGAGAGAAATCAACCCTCTAACTTGAACCACAGCAGCCACCTCTGCAACCTAATGAGAACTTATGCCTACAGATCTCTAATCTCTGAGGCCCAGCTCCCCCTGGGCTCTCAGTCTGCTATTACAATATATAAAATACAATATATAAAAATACTAAGGGAC
The DNA here is from genome assembly GCF_964199755.1 of Larus michahellis. Classification (NCBI taxonomy): domain Eukaryota; kingdom Metazoa; phylum Chordata; class Aves; order Charadriiformes; family Laridae; genus Larus; species Larus michahellis. The sequence goes on along the minus strand of NC_133897.1, from coordinate 138,577,244 downwards.
ACAAAAGATTGCCAAAGTTTATGTATTTGCTTATCTGGCTCCTGAGCATCTACCACAAACAAATTTTTCTACAGCTTTCATATCCCTTGCTTCCTCCTTCATCGGGCCTTTAATGCTCTTCTTCCAAGGCCTTTCCAAGGAGCAGGTTCCTAGAGCAGCCAGCCAGGTGCTCTGCTAGCCCTGGCCAACAACTTGCAGGTCCATTTGTAACGTGTCTGGCCTCTGTCTTTGTTCTTTTGGATGGAGATATCGCTACGCTCCCTGCCTTGTTGCTTGCTACAGCCATCGCATTTTGACAAAAAATATTGAGTAGACCATTAGAAGGATCTGCCATTGCAATCATAAAAATCAGCATAATAAAATATGAATAGCATTTTGAACCAGAGCAGTAGAAAGAAACTTTAGCAATAAAAATTAACAATGTATCAGTTTACTGCCTTATGGTCCATTGCTTGTTGAGTTAGTTCAGTTTCCTCTTCGATGGAATTGTGAAGGCTTCCAGTAGAAAAATAATTTGAAAGACACATTTGTTTATGATATTTCAGTACCAAGAGAGAGATCAAACCCATGGTTTTGAAACCATCTTTCAGAAAGAAGTGCAGTGCAGAAAACAAGCTGCCTTCACTCAGCAGGGTGTGCCAAGCGTAGGGGAGCATTGCGAAGAAACTCCGCGGAATATGCAATTTTTCAAGGTGAAAGAAAGTCCTTGTCAAATCCTAGCAGTGGAAGAAAATGAGAAAGTATGATTAATAGCACCATTGGAAGTAACAAAATAAACCGGGATAGCTAAGCAACCTAACCATCGTGCAGGGAGCCTATGAATACGAAGAATCTGTTCTAATTTATGTATGTTTGGTGGTTTGCTACATTTCTAAATTCTAAAGGGTATGCGCATGCATTCCCATATTGACTGAGCAAAGTTTCCAACACTGGACTACGCAAATATTCGCCATCTCCCTTTACATTCCCACTGGTACAAATAGCGCATTCCACGGCTATTTAGGAGTTGTCAGTCCCTGTTGCTCAGGTATTTGGGGGTTTTGGCTCCAGTTTGCAAGAGTGAGTAATGATGACTTCAGGCTCCTGAAGGAAATATACATAGTTTAAAGAAGAGAAAACCTACATATAAACTTTCTTTGTTATGTTTAGGTCAAACTAGCTGTTTCTTCCAGTGTTTTCTTTTAGAAATAGCGACAGACAGGTTTACAAAGAAAAGTAAAATAAAGCCCTTAAGTAATGCCTTTATGCCCTGATCCAAATAATGACAAAACGCTCTCAGCTTGTGATCATTTTGCATGAACTTTGAACAAATACTTTTAATATTTTTCATATTAAATATTCATTTCATATTGATGAGCCTGCTTGAGCTGCAACTTATGAAATAGAGACAAACAGGACTCACCAGTACCTCTGCCTTACATTGATACACTAGGTTGGAAAAAGCCACATAAAGGATGCTCATTTTATTTTGCTTTTATGCCATAAAAGTGATAAATCTGGGTAAACACCTTAACTCCAAGAATATTCCAAAGAGAGCCACACAACTGCTAGATCAGTGCAACTTTGTCCTGCTACTATGACCAGTATTTCTAAATGTCTAGCCAAAATATTATGTATCTATAACTAGACTCCTGCAAATCCACATTCCTCTAGCTCTGACTCACATCCATTTTCCCAATATAAATTTTTTGTTTAAAATTTATCTCAACTTATACAAAAGAAGAAGACACACAAGGCATTGTTTCGTAAATGATCTCTGTCCAGGTAAGACACTGCCTAGTTCCACAGAATGGAGGAAGAGGCAACTAAATCAGTCAAATTAAGATCTTGTTCTTATCTTAAAATTCATTTCCTGACACACAGATCCTTTCCAGTCGTTGCTTTCAACTGCCCAACCACTTCCATGGAGGAAATGCTTGACAAAAAATTGGCTGTACTGCAGGATGAATCTTCTAACTCGGGCAAGGCCAGACATCCCACAGCCTCTCATTTAAATTTCACACCTTTTTCATGTCTTGACTCTGGTAGTATCAGAGAATTTCTCTTACTACTAAGTCATAAGTCACTCACGTCTGTCATCATGCTGTCATGACCAATCTTACTTTCCTCTACCTCACAACCACACACAGTATTTTCTCTTTCCACCTCCCACTCTTTTTCATCTTTATTTTCTGCTGGTTTCTTCACTAATTCCCTGGAATTTATTGCTTCATTTCAGCATCCTTTCTTCTTACCTCTGAAATGACTCACATTATTAGAATTCATAAATGTCTATTTCATAATTCATGATAAAATAGACCAAAAAAACCCAAACCCCAGATTTTAATAAAGCAGTCTTGCAACTTTATTGTTATAGAATGGAAAAGTCTAATTTCTATGATATTTTTGGTTTTATCACTGAGGCTGACTGCATTTGTGCCATCTACATGGTGGTGGTTTAAGATGACCAGGGCGTGTTCCCCACTAGGTCAGTAGATCAGGTAACGAAGCTGCACGGTGTGTTTGACCGGAACAATAAAGTCAGCATTTGTGACGCAAATGGACATTTTTTAATACTTTAAAGCATTATCATGATGAAACTTCTTTTATCAGTTAGGTCTTAACTTGATGTAAATTAGCAATGATTAACTGATATGACTTAGGGCACTTTCAGTTTAAATAAACAGATCTTGTCCCAACTAGAGGCTTATCTGACTGACAGAGTTAAGGAGGTAATCATAACAGGCATGATTTCTTTGGGGCTTTGTTATTGCTTTTATCTTTTTGCTATAAGCACTTGGAAGAAAATAGATCTTCTAACCATGTAACCTTTGCTTGTGCTGCATCTCAAAAGTACTTACTGTATTTGAAAGACTGGTGTATTTTTCAGTCTACAAACTATCCTCCCGTCCCTTAGGTTAACCAGCTGCAGTGTTTCGCTCGTGTACCATATTGTGTATTTATCTCTAAATCTTTGAAATCATGTAATTTTATAGATAAATATCACATCTGCAACATACCTGGCAAAAGCTGATAGCAAAAGCTGATAGCAAACTGCTGATAGGGAGGTCAGTTATCCCAGGCATTTTCATATGCCCTGTATTCCTGTAAAGGTCAAGTTCCTACTGGTTTGAAAATGTAAAGGTTGCTAGAGGGTACAGTATATAAGACAAATGTTCATCAGACACAGAGCATTGTATTGTGGTGCGGAAGATGTCTATCTTTTTTCTCTTAGTACAAGCTGCATCAGTTATTTTAACACCCTGAAGTTGAAAATTAATAGTTCGTGTTTGTCCTTATCAAATCCATCCTGTGAGACTACGCAGGATAATTAAGGTGTACAAGAGGATTTTAGAAAAATTAAAGGAGTTATGTCAAGGCTGGCAGGCTTAAAAATTAAGCACACCTGCTTGGCTGTTGTGAGAAATCGTGTTTCCTTACCACACTGCTCTGCCTACTAGCAACACTCTTTGTGAGCCTGTTGGACCCAGAAACATTGTGAATCTTTTGTCAGTCTCTCTCTGCCTCTAAAATTTATAAAAGGTCAGGAAAATGACAGATCCTTACATTATTACGAAGTAAATTAGGATATTATTTAAATAATCGACTCACAACATATGACTTGAAAATTAGGTTTTTCCTTTAAGTCTTGTGAATCAGTCCTTCGTGGCAGGTTGGGTGCCTAGGCTGTTCCTGGTGGGGTTTTCCACAAGCTGGCTCCAGGACACCTCAGCTCGACTTCTGCTGAATTTAATGGGAATTTGATCATGAAATTCACGTGACAGCAAATTTAGCTAGCTGTCCATGAACACTATAAATAATACTGCTTTAGCTTCTGAAACTAAAAAGGGTATTAGAAGTGCTCCTGAAGCTGTAGTTAATGTTTTGTAACAAATATTTAGGTAGTTTCAGCCACTTCCCTGTCAGAATAGCATACACCCCTGGTGCCACATCCTGGCGGTGGGAAGTACTGGCTCGGCTGAATGAAAGCAACTGAGCCTTCATCGAGCCATCCCAAACCAAATGTATTCACCATTCCCATGCCCGAACCTGCAAAAAGGGGCTCATGCAGTGTCTGCCAGAGAGAGACATATGTCTGCTGATCTTACTTCAAAACTACTGTCACAAGGTGGCTGATCCCCTTCTCCCGAGTCATACCTGAACTGTTGCAGATGGCTGTTCCTAGTTTCGGCCATCTCAGCAGGGCTTCCTGGTCAGGCTGCATAGCTGGTCCTCCTCTGGGACAGGAAAACTGGGTTTCCACAGCCCTCTCCCCCCATCCCAGCATGTTCACTGAATGTCCCACAGCAGCTACAGCCCTCAGGACATGCAGAAGCAGCTCCATCATGCCTCTCCCAAGGCTGCACCTAACCTCTGAAGAGAAGACAACAGAGGTAGGGCAATAAATGGATTCATCTATGCACCTGACTCTGAAACAAAATATAGGCAGAAGAAAACTAGCTGTACATAGTACTACAGGAGGCGGCAAACTTCTCCCTGCATGTTAGGGCATCTGTTTCCTCCTGGAAAGAAACCTTCAGTTTTAAGCAAAGCTGCAATGCTTTGTTTCAAACTACCGCAAAAAAAGTCTGTGTTGATCTCACCGAGATAACACCACATAGAATAATAGAATCATAGAATTGTTAGGGTTGGAAGGGACCTTTAAAGATCATCTAGTTCCAACCCCCATGCCATGGGCAGGGACACCTCCCACTAGATCAGGTTGCTCAGAGCCCCGTCCAGCTTGGCCTTAAAAACTTCCAGGGATGCAGCTTCCACCACCTCTCTGGGCAACCTGTTCCAGTGTCTCACCATCCTCATGGTGAAGAACTTCTTCCTAACGTCCAGTCTGAATCGACCAGTCTCTAGTTTTAATCCATTCCCTCTAGTCCTACCATTACCCGACATCCTAAAAAGTCCCTCACCAGCTTTCTTGTAGGCCACCTTAAGACACTGGTAGGCCACTATAAGGTCTCCTCGAAGCCTTCTTCTCTCCAGACTGAACAACCCCAACTCTCTCAGTCTGTCCTCATAGGAGAGGTGCTCCAGCCCTCTGATCATCCTCATGGTCCTTCTCTGGACACGTTCCAGCACGTCCATATCTTTCTTGTAGTAGGGGCTCCAGAATTGGATGCAGTACTCCAGGTGGGGTCTCACAAGAGTGGAGTAGAGGGGGAGAATCACTTCCTTCGACCTGCTGGCCACGCTTCTCCTGATGCAGCCCAGGATACGATTGGCTTTCTGGGCTGCTAGTGCACACTGACGGCTCATGTTGAGCCTCTTGTCTACCAGCACCCCCAAGTCCTTTTCTTCAGGGCTGCTCTCAAGCCAGTCACTGCCCAGCCTATATCAGTGCTTGGGATTGCCCCTACTCAGATGGAGGACCTTGCACTTGGTCTTGTTGAACTTCATGAGGTTGGCATGGGCCCACCTCTCCAGCCTGTCAACATCCCTCCAGCGTGCCAGCCGCCCCACACAGCTTGGTGTCATCAGCAAACTTGCTGAGGGTGCACTCTATGCCACTGTCCATGTCACTGACAAAGATGTTAAACAAGACTGGTCCCAGTACTGATCCTTGAGGGACTCCACTTGTCACTGGCCTCCGCTTGGACATGGACCCATTGACAGCCACTCTTTGGGTGCGGACGTCAAGCCAGTTCTTTATCCACTGAATTGTCAGTCCATCAAACCCATATCTTAGTAGCTTGGAGATCAGGATGTCATGCCGGACAGTGTCAAAGGCTTCACTCGGGTCCGGGTAAACGTCAGTTCCTCTCCCCTTCTCTATTGATGTTGTGACCTTCTCATAGAAGGCCACCAGGTTTGTCAGGCATGATTTGCCCTTGGTGAAGCTGTGTTGATTGTACCCAGTCACCTCTTCATTATTCTTCTGCCTCATCAGTGCCTCCAGGAGGAACTGCTGCATAATCTTCTAGGCATGGAGGTGAGACTGACAGGCCTATAGTTCCGTCGTTCCTCCTTCTTTCCCTTTTTGAAAACGGGGATTATGTTTCCCCTTTTCCAGTCAGTGGGGACTTCACCAGACTGCCATGACTTTTGGAATATAATAGAGTGCAGTTTAGCAACCTCATCCGCCAGTTCCTTCAGTACCCATGGGTGTATCCCATTGGGTCCCATGGACTTGTTCACTTTCAGGTTCATCAGATGGTCACGAACCTGATCTTCACTTACAATGGGCAGTTCTTTCCAACCCCTGCCGTTGTCTTCTGTGACTCCGGGAGTGTGGCTGGAGCCCTTGCCAGTGAAGACTGAGGAAAAGAAGTCGTTGAGAACCTTGGCCTTCTCCATATCACTTGTCACCAGCTCCCCCGTTTCCTTTCTGAGGGGGCCCACACCCTCCCTAGTCGTCTTCTTACCATTAATGTACCTATAGAAATTTTTGCTGTTTCCCTTAATCTCCTTGGCTAGATTTAATTCTAACTGAGCTTTAGTTTTTTTCACCAGGTCTCTTGCTGTTCGGACAGCTTCCTTCTATGCCCCGCATTCTAGCTGTCCTTTCTTCCACTCCTTATAAAGTTTCTTTTCGTGTGACAGTGTGTCCAGGAGCTCCCCGTTCATCCAGGCAGGTCTCCTAGCATTCTTTCCTGCCTTCCTCTTTGTAGGTATAGTTTGCTCCTGGACACGGAGAAGGTGATCCTTGAATACTGACCAGCTGTCCTGGGACCCCCTTCCCTCTAGAGCTTTGTCCCACGGCACTTTGGCCAGCAGACCCCTGAAGTGATCAAAGTCCGCATCTGTATTCAATCAGGTGTTCTCACATCTTAAACTTACCACTCACCCTTTAGTGCCTGTCTATAAAGCTTTATTTTTCATACTTTGACCCTTGTAATGGCCAGTTTGTAGAAGGCATACACTTTTTATCAGCATGATACAGCGCATTAAAGAAATACTGGAAGTGGCATGTAGTGCTTCCTTTGGTCAAAAATGCATGAATTTATTAAACATAGAGTTTGAAAGGGACCACTGAGGTAATTTTCTAATATCCAGAGAAGAGCAAAAGAAACAAACCAGTATATAAGCATTTATTTTATTTTTAAATAAAATTTTATTTTTAAATATTTCAATTTTTTTTATTTTAAATTAACACTTTTTTGGGGAGATTCAAAATAAACACTACTATTTCTACAGAGTAAATCTGCATTTAAGAAGTACTGAACACATACAACTGACACGAACTGCCAAATGTCATTTTTTACCATATGAGATGCCTGTATCAACTAATTGTATTGATATATCAAGTGCTGGCAAAAGGAAGTCAGCATTTAAAGCTGATAAATTAGAAAAATGTATTTGAAATCCATAAAAACTTAAATTCATCATCAGACAATAAGCAAATAGCTAGATAATGGAAGAATACATCCCATTGCATTCAGAGTCATTGATGACATCCAAATGGAGGATAGAAATTTGTGTCACTTTTAAGGCATAGAGTATTTTTGTGCTAACAGCCCTTTAAATCACATCATCATCATTTGTACAACTACAGCAATAAACATAAACGTACCTTAAATATAAAAGCTGTTTTGTAGAATTTGTGTTTGACAGGCTATAAGCTTTCTTTTTTGCATCTTTTTCTTCATTGGTAGGTGAACTCTACAGGCTTGGTTGAAAAAAGGAGTTGTATTAACAACATGATCTTATTTCTTAATAAACTGGCAACACGTATTACCCAGGCAAGGTTCAAGGCCTTAACATGAAATAGTAGGAATGCTTATACAAGGAACAATGGTGTGTGGTGCCGGCTTGAAGGTGATTTATCAGTTGGAGGAAAGAGGATTCTCCCTTCCCAGCTACAATGCTCAGAGCGCGGCAGCAACATGTGCCGAGCCAAAGGGTCTTTGAGACCCCTGAACTGGTGCCATCCTAAGCCAGAACATCTGCATGGCAGTGTTGCAGGGAATACAAGGACCCGGACACTTTACAGCCCTAGCAATGCCTTGGTGGGCTCAAGTTCAGTTAGTCCTACTGAAAGGAGACACCTGCTGTCCCTGGCTCGGTGGCGGACTGTGTTCTTACACAGCTGATCTATTGGACTGTGCAGCTTCCAGCCTTTAAGTCAGGTGGGTCACCAGGGTCATTCAGGACCGTCAGCATCACTTTCTTCTGCTGTATAAATGTCCTACAGGGGTTTTAGCCTCCTTTAATTTAGATTGCCATACAAGGCTTTTAGAGCACTCCCAGACCTTCGTGCTATTGAAACACAACTGCTCTGCCAATGCAAAGCAGAAATTTAGGTAAATGAAGAGAAAGGATTCCTTATGCAGCTTAAATGTGGCTCCCTTCTATACAAATTTGAAGGTCCATCCACCAGCAGAGAAAAGCTAAAAGCATCTGCTGTCTGGCCAGCACCAATGCATCTGGGATTTCTGGCCTTTACCACTTGTGGCTTTCACTGGTGGGTGAAAGGTGTTAATTCACATCTTCCCCCACTGCTGTGGGAACTTTGTAAGAGAAGGTTAAATAAACACTTCTCAAAATAATTCAGGCAGCGTTAATCAAGCCTCAGCATGCAGACTCTGTAGATGACCTCTCAGAGCCTTGTCTGGAGCTATTTTCTGTAACCTGTAACTGTGTCAGGCTGTTGCCTTACAGATTCTGATCGGTGCTGCCACAAGCCCTCACATCTTCCCATGCTTTTTTTTTTAATGTCACGTCTTCTGTAATGGAAGCAGAATCCATTGCATAACCTGGTGACAGAAAATGGATTCAGCCGAAATCTTCAAAACGCAGAGAGATCTTGGAATATAGCATTCAAAAGAACACCTTCCATCATGGCCAAATATGTTCCATTTAATCTTGGTGAGGTTTTACTATAATGGTATATATGTAGCTAATAGAGAGACTGAGGTCACACACTGTTGCTGAAAACATCAGCTTGAAATCACGAACACCAAGGCATTTAAGTACTTCTGAAAAAGCTGCTCAATCGTTTCTTTATCAGGAGGAATCAACCAATAATAGCTACCTCCCTGATTCAGAGAGATATAACAAGACCTAACTTCACAGACTGCATCAAAGCAGATTTCACAGAATTAGTCTGGGCTGTTCTTCAGATGCAATGCTGGTGTCCCTCTGGACAGATTATTTATCACAATATATTACAGCTGATTCATGGGTACTGAATACAAACAGCTACGCTGATGTTAAGGATGTTGCAAAGCTAATAATGATAGCTATGAATCCTAGTTTACCATCACTGCTCTGCAAGCATGTAATTCATTTCAGGAAGGTGAGAAAGCTATTAAAAAGTAGCATAATGTGACTCATTCTGTCAGCCAGTATAAATAGCATAGGAGAATCAGAGTTTGACAGCACCTCTCCTGGTTTGAATGTCTCTGAATGGTAGTTCCCTTCCCCTCCAGGTTAGGTGGGTGTCTTGCTGCCTGTTTCTTATTTACCTAAAACTTAGCCACCTGTAAGAGGAACTACCTTTTATTTTGTTCGTGATATAAATTTGGGGGTTTTTTGGCTAGTATTTTACTATTTCATAGCAGAGGGACCAAACATGAAAGCTGCTTTGCTGCTAAAAAAAAAACCCCATTAATAAAAAAAAACAGCAACAAAAAAACAACCCCACACCTGACTCACCTGCTCAGGGTTTAGCCAAAGGAACAGTAAAAGAGACTAAATCCCTCTGATAACACTCAGAATGAATGATTTCCTGAGCTTCAGGAGTAGGTGCAAGTTTTTACATACTGTCCGGTCTGAAACTGCACTCTATTCAGATTATAATTTAAAGGCAGAAATGCTGCCTTTTTAAAGCGGGCAGAGGTGGATTAAGGCAAAGGTACTATAGATCGGCTGACGGTGTTTAGAAAATCTGCAGACCGTGCTCAACAGTCCCAAACTGTCTGAGCTTCCCTTCCTACCCTGTGTCATACGCTGTGGCCCACACTGTACTTCTCACTGGGAAGCATCCCTCAAAAGATTTGTCTCTTCTGGATGAGTCTGTGTTTCTGGGCAAAGTAGAAGCCCGTGACTAGCCCAGCTCTGAACACAGTAACACTAAATCACAGTCTCAGTTTCCAGAAGAGAAAACATTTCTAGCCTGCATGAAGGCAAAAAAAAATATTGAATATGTGAGTCCAGGGTAATAAATACCTATGTAAGTATGCCTGAAACAATAATTTTTGTCTGAATCCTGAAGGCCAATATTGTCCCAAGGAGTAACAAGAATATAAGGAAGGGCGAGCCCCCATAGGAGTCTCTTTTGCCTTAAACCCTATCAAAGCCCAATGCTGCAACACTCCTGCGCAGTCTGCCAAATTCTGAGTTCATAACTCCTACTAAGTTGCTCAAAATCTTGCAAATGGACCACAGAAATATAAAAAAATAGCACATGTAGTCTTCCATAGGGTCCCATATTCCTTAGCGGGAAATCAGCCCCACACCGTCCTCCCCCATCCAGAGATCACAGAAAGATAGATTTCCCTTCTTATTTTAAAACGGCTTTGTCAGTTCTTAGAGAATGCAAATAATAGTCAGACAGGATGAGAAGAAATGATGGTAGATGATAACATTCTGTAGTAAAATGTGTGAAATTAAATTTAAATTAATTTTAGTATATTCATTTTAGGTAAGAAATAATTATTTCTAGCGGTTAAAAAAATTCTGCCACATTTCTGACACAATAGTTATTAAATCTTTTCAGAAATAGTCAGTAGACTTTCAAAGCTATAATGTAAGAGGTCTTTACCTTAGGAAGTATATTCAGTCTGAAATAGAACCTGTAAATGGATTTTTCTTATCATCCGTGAAGAAGTGTAAACTTAATCTAGTTGCTGGTTCTTTATCTCAATTCCTTTTTAATTGACATCCTGCTTAAACTAATGAAAAACCACCCTCTCTAAAGTCACTGCCATTAGTACCTTATTCTGGCCTTGTCAGGAATGACTGACAGAGAGGTGAAGCTTAAACACTGATAGTCGGAAATCTTTCTGTTAATCCAAAGTCAGTAAAATCTTCAGACTCTTCAGACTGAACATATAGCTATTATTCTTTGTAACTAACTTCAAGAGGATTTGAAATGGTAGATAACGTGATTCAATAAGACCTTGGTACACTCTTAAAACTCCACTTAAAAAGCCTCACTGAGTTATTAGATATTGTGATTTATTCCAGAAAATGCTTTCAACGAAAGCTCAGGGGGAAAAAAAAAAAAAAGAAAGCTCTATATTTGAAACATAATCTTTCCTACCTTCCTGTAATTCAAGTTGCCAATTCTCCTTGAAAATGGCTGCTAGTCAGAGCCCAGATCCAGCAGATAAGACCACGATTGAGAGGAAGCGAGGACTGGCCAAGAAAGCCCAACCTACAATAAGTCTCTCTCCATTCCCTTGACCTATGGCAAATGTATATTTGCTGCACAGAAACGCAACTTGGTGACACAGGGCATTATACCTGTCAGAAGCGCATTATTCAGTTTACACTACCACATGATCACTCTGTTAGACCATTGGGTTGGAGGACGACTTTCCAGTGAAACAGGCTGAGGTAGAAGAGTGATCGCTTCTACTGACATCCAAGGGGTTTTGAGTTCTTGGACAAAATATTTCTTGTTTTCAAAATTTTGGGGCAATTAGTACAAAAAACTAGGTTTAATTCTTTATACTAAGGTTTTAATTTAGGGAGAAAAAAAAAAACATTTTGTGTTGTCATATAGCCATTCTCTAACCAACTCTATTCACCATTTAACTACAGAAGTTCAACATTGTTAGTAAATTAAATACTGGCTGAGCAGAAGATTAGCATTTTTATTTTCTTGAAAGTCCTATGAGTGTTTACATACATTTATGTTTTCTATATGAATATTTTGCTTTTCAAGCCATCCTGGGGTGTTTTTTTGCTGTAATCATTTGAGCTACAACTATCAATGTACTTCTTGGAAACCAGGGCTGTAATTCATTCTTGTCAGAAACAGATGGCTGAGAAAATGAAAGCAACAACAGCAGTGAAAGACAAGGCCACCTGGGTCCATCAAGCTGATGAGAAAAGCCTGTGAAGCTAATGCCAGTGGTATCTGGAGCCAACACAAGTAGGCTTTCAAAACGAGAGCTAGGAATCAGTCAATAATAAATAAAAAAATAATAAAAAAAGAAAACCCCTATGAAGTTGTAGGGGAAGCAGTCCTGTGAATTTCAGGCATAGTCAGCATCAGGAAACATCCCAACTTTGAAGTGAATTAAAAGGTGGAGAAAATGGCAATCGAAGCACTAAGCCGTGGGGTTTGTCTGGGACCACGTTTCTGAATAAGGTCAACTTAAACTGCTTGGCCAACCTCCCCTGATGACACAGGATGATTTCTCCACACCAGAGACCCTTTAAGTATTTTTGTAGGTTATGCTGGAAGAATCTGAATGACCTCAAATTTACAACGAACGCAGGTAATAGCAAGACTTCTTTTTTTTTTTTTCCTGCCTGAGGTCCCATTGCTGTCTCTCTGCACGTGCCCTTGGAGCTGAGAATGAAGCACTGCTGGCCCAGCAGCGCTGTTCAGTGACGGTCCAGGCTTTATTTCACAGGATCACAGAATGGTAGGGGTTGGAAGGGACCTTTGGAGATCATCTAGTCCAACCCCCCTGCCAGAGCAGAGTCACCTAGAGCAGGTTTCTCCCAGAGCTGCTGGGCAGCACCAGAAAGGACCAGTTACTGCTCTGTAAAGTTTCTCCCTTTTTAACAACTTCAACCTCACCAGCTGCTTCTTCATATTCTTTCTGGTTTATTGTGATGTAATGACTTTTTTAGACCTATAGGTACCTCCTGCCATACAGAAGTGAATGCTACGTTGAACAGGGCAAAGGAAATCCATTAATAATGCAGGAATTTTTAAAATTACTCTGCTTTAAACATGGTCATGCCCCATGCATGGAGCTGGCGTATCACTGGAAACAGGTGCTACTTGCTATGAAGTTCTGGACTAAAAGCAGAACAGTAAAAGTTTCAGTGATTCCTCTGGGGAGCATTAATATCAGGTACTTTCATGTTTTTTACATTTCTCCTTGATTACACCTATGGATGACCCCTGAAGTCAGATATCATGATGGACACGATCTAATCCGTGCATTTTCTGGCTGGCCACACATATAAAGAGCGCAAATTGTTAGAGAAAATTAAGCCACCAACCTGGTCTAAATAATTGCACACAATGGATGAAGTAAAGGTGTTTGCCTGAAAACATCCTCTGGAGTTTGGTGCTTTTCACTTACCTATAAAATCACATGAGTTCACAGGGAAATTGGTCGCTCAGCCCTTGTTACTGCGGTTATTTCTGCTCACAGATATAACATGTGGCGTGATGCTGAGGGGCATACATGCATAGCAACCTACGGAGACTGGAGTCCCTGTGCTGTACTTAGCAAAATTCACAAGGATGCCCATATTTCACACGCAAACGATAACTCTGTGAGGCTTAAAGGTACAGTACTGTTGAAAGATGTGGAGGTACAATCATAAACCACAATATTTATTATAGTGAAACAAAAGCCTTGTTCAAATGGAATCACTAGTCATAGGTTGCAGTAGCAGTTATCTGCAACTGCAGCCACTTTGAGCTTTTGGGTTTTATTTAAAAAGCTTAATTGGAATTTTTATTACTCCCAATTAAGCTTTTTAATTAAAAAGAAAGTTGAAAGAGGCTGGAGGCAAGTATTGCTGAAACTCATATCTGCATAGACTCTGAGGGGAAAAAAAGGGAGTTTTGTAAAATTTGCAACTGTCAGCCAGCTGCAGCTTTCAGTAACGCTTACTGCTGATCCCATTTACCTTGCCGGTGGCACACTGCAAATGCAGATACACACGTCTAATTGGAAAAATAGGCTTTCAGCTTTAAATAGCGCTATAAGAATATGAATCCTGCTTCGTTCCTGCAAAGGACACACCACGTGAGTAAAAAAATCCTGCTTACTCCCCCATCTCCACTTTATTTATTCCATTAGCAATTTGACCCTGGTAGATATTTTCCTTTTCCAAGACCAGGGTAGATTTACCACATAATGAATTTAATGACATTCCAACAGACATGGCATTACCTGCACATTGCTTTCCAGACCTCTACGGGTACAGACAGGACCAACAGATAACATGTTCATAAAACAGCGACCCTTCTGGCCCTGCCTTACAGAAACCAATCGATATTTTTGGCCCAAAATTTATTTCAACTTTTCCTTCAAACTCAGTTATTCTATGTAGCCTTTAACATTTTATTTGGATTAAGGAAAAAGCACTGATTTAAAGAAGGGGTGAGAACTACTATGGAGATATCTGCAATGTTCAGCTGGCAAAGCAGAGACTGGGAAACCTTCACATATCCAGACCACTGGAACTTTTTTTAGATGATTAATATTTTGGACAAAATCTCAAAAAAATCATATCATTCATTCTTGCATGTTAACTTCTCCACTCTTTGAAAGCAAAGATACCTCATATTTAGCCCTGCTTGAAGTTTGTTCATAGAGTAAGATAATATTCTGACAAACAGGGATGTTGGATTAGCCCTTGGAATTTACTCTATTGTTTCTAGAGACTATCTGGTGAAAATATTTTCAAAATATACCGAGTGACAATGAATTGATTTTTATTTTAGTATATATATTATCAAAGTGCAGCACAGTTAGACAGTGGGTTCTTAGCAAACTGCTTTTGAAGGTGTAATTTTAGATCTGTTTCCCAGATATAAATCTCAACAGAGATGCTTTTTACCCCACCTTTGCCTTAAGTAAAAATCTTACTGTGAATTGCTCTTCAAGTATAGTCATGCTTTTCATAGGGCTTAGAGGACAAAGTTGTAGAAGCGAATGACGATTAGTATTGTACGCTTTTTTTTTTTTACATCGTTAAAGAGTGAAAAGTGAAGGGATTATCCAACCTGCAAGCTGAAACATTTTTCTCATGAGAAAGAGGCATTCAATTCCACAGGAAATTAAGGATTCAAGAAAGGTTGATTTCCTTCTTGTTATTGTAGCTAAAGCTGTGTTTTGAGCAAAGACTAGACGGTGAAGTGCATGAGTACACATATACCATTTTTCCTAAAATGACATAAATCAAAGATTTAGGGATGTTCACTTCCTTAGATACAGTCCAGACAGTGTTTTGATATTTTTAATAGAAACTATGAATCATTCTGGGTAACTCTTGAAACAGATAATAGAATCACCTGAGTACATAAATCTAAGAACTTTTATGTTTTCCGTGTTCTTTATCTTTCCATCTCTTCAATATTTAATGCTGAATATTTGCCTGTTTGTTTGTACATCAAGGTCATTACCAAACAGCTTACTAATTTAAAGAGAATATGCTGCACAGATACTAGTTGTCTGAGGACCAGAGATAATGGTCTGCTTATAATGCTTCAGTTTCAAAAATCTTAGGACTGATCTTATTGACCTCAGAACACAATGACGTAAAACCCCATACAACACAGCTAGACATCGAAAGCTTTATACTGAAAATATACTGCTTTTTTTTTTTTCCCCTGTGACTTCTTAAGCCAAAATGTCTGAGGACTGACAACACAAAAGGTTTCTTCTAGCCAGTGAACAGCCCTTTAACAGCCATGCTAGAAAGGGCACAAATGGCACCTCCCACGCTGTGAATTGTGAGTGATGGTGAATTTTGCAGGCTGCTCACCTCAAGGTCCCCACAGAAGCTGTAAAAGAAAGCAGCCACCTCTAAGCATCGTTTTCCTTTGCTTTCTTGCTTACACACATAAAATCCAAAGGCAAGAAAAGGGGAGAGCTTTGGTTCCACCTCCCAAGCATGAATTAGTGTAGCTGATCTATAGGGCAAGCCCCATCGAGGAAAGGAGCTCTGCTTCTGGTCTACACTGGACAGAGACATCTACACTGTGTTTGATCCTGGAGCTGTACAGCTGTAATACTGACTATAATTCAGAAGAGTCTATGATATCGCAATTTACATTAAATGCTTAACAGTAGCCATTCCAGGCTACATAAAGATGCCAGTCATTTTATAGATTCTAATCTTTCAAAAGAGAGATAAACACATAGCATTGTTTCTCCATTTTCAGTGCTTCATTAACAATGTTTTCTTTAAAAAAACACTGCTGGCAGTATTGTATTTACATTTATTCTGATTCATCAGTGAGCCCTGGGACATTTTTTTCATGTTTATGGATATGATTTTATGTATTTGTTCATGAATATGTCTCTTAGATATAGGCTGGTAACATTTTTATATGAATCATTAAATATTTTTAGCAGGGATTACAATGAATTTATCTATTTCCATATAGAAACGAGGTTATTTTGTTTGTTCTGCAAAATGTTACTATTACTTACTGAGAATCTGCTGGGGCCATACTGATAAGATGGGGATAAAGGTTTCAAAGCCGATTTCATTTGTTTTAAATGGGTTGTGTCATCTGGTATATACCAGCAAACGTCTTTAGCAAGTAAGAAACGAAGGCAAATAAATCAGGCATAAATCTAAATCACTGGCTTTATTGCAAGGAGAATTGCATTATTTTCTCTGAGAAACTTGGTAGACTTTCTTCTTTAATAAATTATCCCTCCTGCAGGGTGTGATACTGGCTGTGGGAGCAATACCAGCACGGCTCCAGCACCGTTCAGGAGTGGCTGGAGGGATCCTCGCCTCTGCTCCAACCAAACGAGCTTGGATCCGACCTAAATACATAACTTCGGATAACATTCAGGATGCATCCTCGACACAATGCGAGGAGGAGGAAAGGGAAAAAAACCCACCTTATTCAAATGAGTCTACATTTTTCCTTTCTTCTTACCAGGTTGGCCATAAATGTCTGCCTTGCCTAATCTTTCTATCAGTCAATCTCAGTCAGGGAAGTCAGGGCACTTAAGAGCTGCTGCGGTTCCAAGTAATTACCTGAACAAAAGACCGTCTGGGATTGGACTAACTATTGGCTCATCTGTATTCAGCAGCATTTTCGGATCATGAAAGGAGAAACCTGGAAAGTACAAGGGAGGAGACGCAAAAAATGAGACAAATGAAAAGGGAAAAAATACACTGTAAACGTACACCAGAAGAAAAAAGGTAGAGGCGTATTTCTGTTGTTTGATCAAAGCAAAGATTTCTGTGAGAATACAGAAGTTGCAGGGGAAAAAAAATAATTAAGAAGGCTTCTCTGCTTCAGCATTAAATTTCTGCTAAAAATAAGAAATGAGGAGACAACGGACATTTGAACTACAAATAGCCAAACGCTCATTTGGGCTGTCTGAAACCCAGAGTCAGCTGCTATTTCAAATCATGATGGAAACTTAATCTTTGGTCTCTCGCATAACTCTCCTGATCAACAAGCCATTTAATAAGCTGCGGAATTTCTTTTTTCTTTCCCTTGAACCACTTTGAAAAGTCTGTGACTCATCCTGATGTGAGGTGGAAAGTGTTATAAGATAAAATCAGAAAATTTTGTTTCGTAAGAAAATTGTTGGCTACCCAGCTGTAATTGAAGCTGAACCTTAAGCCAAACTCTGTGTTCACACATACCAAGTTTAGTGCTTCACTCAGGAAAACTCCGGTGGGCAGTGACCTTGTTTTAAATGTTTTGGTAGGGACTGCCAATGATTTTTACCAATATTCTCAGGTGGAAACATTTTCATTTTATTATATATGGGTACAGACTATTCCATACAGCAATGAACTTCTTTAGGGAGACATTTCATTCAGAGATTCCTAAAATTTACCATTAGTTCACCAGACCTAAAAAAAGTTATATAAGCCATAGAAGCTGTCCCCATTATGCTGAGCTTTAGCTTCATCTCTTTCCTGCATTTTTCTTTGGTTTGAATCACTTCTTATTACTTTCAGAACTACACTCCCAGCTCCTAATTTTTTTAGTGGTCTCATGATTGGCAGTAATTGGAAGCCTTGATTGCAGCCTCAACCTGTAGGCCAACTATTGATTGAAGATGGAGTCAGAGCTCATACTCCTTTCCTCGCTGTCAGGTGGTCTTCCCAGAAGAAGAAGATTTGCAATGGGTGTCTCAGAAGATACAAGGACACAAATGTGAATTACCAGCTTTTTGAACTTATCCATATAACAAGTTTGCTACAGCTAACCATGTACTAAAAAGCACAAGCTCTTGTTACTTCCACACAGCTTTAGCCTGGCTTTCTGTTCTGGGGATTAAGACCTTCATATGATGCCAATCTCCAACTCTCTTGGTCTTGTAAGTCATTGATGATGCTGCTTAAACAGATTTTAACTCTACAGAAGCCCAAATGTCCAAAAAGCAGTTGCGTTCCTCAGAAGTGAGGCATTCTGCAGAATAGGAGGTTATCAGCCCAGTAAGTAACATAACATTTGCCTGCAGTTGGAATGACTGTCAAAGCAGCAGTGGCATCAGTTGTGCACTCCCACCAGTTATGATGGACGTTTTATACGTATATGTGCACAATATGCAAAAAGGTCAAAATTCTTTAAGATAGACAAAGCTAGGTTCCTATTAATAAAAAAATATTGCCCTAAAATTGTAAGAAATAATATCCATAAGAAAAGGAAGAGCTATGATGGTGACCCACAGCCCCTCTCACGGTACATGGTATAGAGTAAAGCAGAAAGGATGTTGGCAGCTTTGTGAAAACTCTGACGGCAGCCTTTGGAGAAAAAGCAATTGGATGAGGATGAACATGGGCAGAACCTATTAATAGCTGTAAAACGAGAACTTTCCTAGAAATCACCTGTGGTACTCAGAAAAGCACCACGCTAAAGACCTTTCTTTTGCTGACTGTGCTTTGTATTTCTGTAACCATAGCAATGAGTAACTTCGGAAATTCTCAAAAAACTCCATATATTTCAAAACAAAGATTTAGAGCCATATGTTTTAAAGTCTTTCAGCATTATCTCCATCTGTGGGGCCTGGAGATTGTATTAGATTGCATTATTTTAGCGCCCAAACCAAGAGATTATCAGTCTTAAATGCCAGAAGAAATTGCTGCCCAGAACACCAGCATGGTCAGTGGTTCCCACATGGCTTTGAAAACATGGGGTGGGGTGGAGGCTGCAGGCTGCTCTCATGTTATTGTTAAAGTATGTTTGTCTATAAAATGAATAAATACTTGCTGAAAGCTAAAAAGATTTGTGCTGACTGTGGAGGGTTTTTTTGATACTGTTCTGAAAATCTCTTTAATTGAGGAGGCCACAAATTGACCAGAACAGCCTCTAACTCTCATCTGACATGTAAGCCCATCAGCGTAGACGGGGTTTAGTTATCCCTTTATAATATTCTGCCACTTTCTAACACAGTTTAAGATTCTTCTTTTCACAGTAACATGCACATTACTTTTCCTGCCTTCATTTTAATTCCTCCCAAAAACTAAGGTTATGAAGTGTTTACGCAGATCCACTGATGCCTTGAGTTTGGGTTTGCATTTCAAAAACAACCCTGATTTACTCGGAAGTGATACAGGAAAGCAGGAAAATCATTCTTCGTATTACAGCAGGTGAATACCACAAGAGGCAGGACAAACATCGGACAGACTACTGCAGTACCTTAATCATAGCAAAACAGAGAGGGGCCTGTGTTCTGAATGACCGACAGAATAGGCAGTGCAGGCATGTGATGTGCTGTGTTCAGTGCTGTGAACAAATGAGAGTATTGAGGATTTGGAGGACTTTAGCACAGGCTGAGATTGTAAAGGAAGGAGAACCTTCAAAACCAGCAAACTGATACCATCTTCTTTTTCTTGATTTCTCCTGTAAAAACTGAGAGATATTAGTCTCCTTGGAGTCAGTCACTGAAATCATCGGAAATGTAAGCATGACCCTCTACCCCCACCCAACCCCAGAGAATTACAGATCTGTACCAGTTGTGGCATAGTCCAGTGTAAAAATATGTCAGTCAGGAAATCTGTAGCTTTAAAGGACTGCGCTAGATTCACCCCTGCTGGCATAGAGGGTTGCAAATAATTTGAATAATTGCTGCAGAGAGCAGATGGTAGAAATACTCCATTAGAAGAGTTCCAAATATAGCTTAACTCAGCAAGGGGAGTGGGAAAAGTAGAGAAAAAGTTCAAATGCAATCTGGCATCATCATCATCAAATTACTATTTAATAATAATAATAATAATAATAGCCGCAACACAACTGAATGGGAAACGGATGGGAAAAAAGGATGCCAAAATTGCTCTTTTGGGCTATTGTGCTCTAATGGATGCCACCAAACAAGAGCAGTCTGGTTTGCATCACCACCACTACTGCTACGGCTAGATACCATCAGTCTGGTGCCACATTACGTTATTTCTGGCTTTGGCCAGAGCACTGAATCAAAGGGATCTCCTGAGTTTCCCAACTCTCTCCTGCCTGCACATCATTATTGGATGCTTGGGTGCCTCTCAAGGATGCGAAATACTCAGCTCTTTGCAATGCAATAACCTCCTAGTTCAATGTCTTGCCCCAGGGCAAAGACCCATGAAACTCAGGGTTGAACTGAGTTGCTGCTCTTTACGCTCCTCTTTTTCCAAGGGTAAAACTGCAAGACAGTGTGCCCTGCAATGCCTGGGAATCCTAGACAGATCACAACAGCAGAAATGGGTCACAGAACCAGTGCTATAAAATAATAAATCACCAAAGCTGCAGTTCTCAGGCGGAACTTTGCTGTTGTAAAATCAGGGATCTGAGATTGAGCGAGCCTTGCTGAATGTCCTTCCTCATCACTGCTGTGAATGTTCTTCATACTCGTCAGATTAATAAATTATGATAAAACAGCAGAAGAGACTACGTCTGAGAAGGACACCATAAATACATTTTCATACAGGCGATAAAAATACACTGCATGATGAAGAGTAATTTGGTTAAATTCTTTATAGACTACCGATGATTAATTCGAACTTCTTTCCGCTACTCCAAAAACAAATATGAAAAAGAGAGATACATAGTTCAGTCAATTCATTAATCACCTCATATAATCTTGGAAAAAAAGCACAAATCAGATCCAAATGTGGCAAAGGAAGTTGAAAGTGACTAAAATTTGTGACATTTTGCAAAAGTAAAAGTCAACAAACAAGGCTTTGTCCGAAGAAATAAAGGGAATGACATAAAATGATACAAAACCCACGTATTTTGAAGGTTCCCTCAAATTCTGGGGTTCACCATCCTAAGTATAATATCACTTAAAACCCTGTTTAAAATAGCTCACTACAATTTACTTTGCAGCCTAGTTTAGATACTTTAAAGGCAATAATGGGCATAATGGGTGTACATACATTTCAAGGAAAATAAAAATCAGTAAATCAGAAATGTTACCAACTACATTAGAAAACATTTGAACCTGCTACTTATACCTGCAAAATTTAAGTCACACTCATGGCTTTCCACCCAGACATGCAAATCACAGTATTTCTAGAAATAAACCTGCCTTATTTGCATTTGTTTCTCTTTGGAAATAATAACTTCGCACATGTAGCCTTTTCATTTGTGTGCATATTACACAAGGCATCATTTTAGAGACTTTGCACTACGAGAGCCGTGCGTATCCGTTGCCACAGTGCATACTCACTACCATCTCTTGCCTTACTAAGGTTTCTAAGATTCACAGCCAAAAAAAAAAAAGCTGGAAACAATACAGGCTACAAAAATCCAAGGGTTTTCTGATTTCCTTAAGCACTGAAGAAGGCTTAAAGAAGATCAGGCACTTCAAATACTGCAACCTGCTTCGCTGGAAATATTTCTAATCAAATCAAACATGAACAGAATAAAATTACATGAAGAGGAATGAAGTCTCTGATCAAGATTGCTGGATTTCAGTGAGTGGTCTGCTACAGCTTCTCTAGTTTCTCTTTTGTAAATGTCACTATTAGCTGCAAAAGTAGCTCAAATAGAAAAAAGAATTATTTTCTGTGAGAAAAAAAAAACTTGACAGTGACTGTTTAAAGCTGAAGACACTCATATTTTACAAAGAAAGTGCATTGCAGAATATTCTTACTGTATTGAAAACATAAGCCCCCAGTCAATGGTGAACAGCTGAATATTAAATAAATACTGTGGTAACAAGACTGGAAAACGTGGTCAGTGTTTGAGTTTGTAGTGAAACAGCTGGAATGATCTGGCAGCAAAATGCCCACCAGAACCAGCCGGAAGGATACCACAAGGAAAGAAACCCTCTGTGGCACCTACAGAAGCTATAAATTAGCTTGCAGGTATTTTACAGCCTTCCCCTTCTATAGGTAGCACAAACAAAGGGAGAAAAGATGACAAATGGAAAAAGGGAGGGAACAGGATCATCAATGCCTGTTCCCGACCCAGCCTGGAGAGCAAACTGCAAACATACAGCGATCCCAACAATAACTCCAGCGCTTCTTTCCCCAGGGACTCAGATTTATTCTTGGCGCTAGCAAAAGCAGCCGGGTGCACCAGTCAGAAGCACAAGACGGCATTTTGACACACATTTGTGAAGCAAGCTAATTTTAACTTTGCGTTTTCTCCGCGTCCCTCCACCAAGCCGTCTCCTTGCTGTGCATTGCCACCTGCAGGACAGCCAGCTACAGCCAACGCCGCTGACGCGGCTCTGGGAAAAGGCTCAAAATGCCGCTCTCCTCGCAGCTTTTCACAATCATTTGTTTTCGTGAAGCAGTTAAAATCAAGAAGCCAAGTGCACGTACGTTTCTGTGACCTCAAACATGTATATACGCTGCTGAGAAGAGTCAGCACTGTTACCTCCCGGCCTAAAGAGCCAGGGAGGGGGAACGTTTGAGATCAGTACAACTTCCCTGTCTGCAACGCTGCTGCAGTTGATAACTCCCAGGCAAAGCTAGGTAAATAAACCATTTTAGAAATTAATAAAAGTCTCACTTTCATTTAATGACTGTGAAAGGGGAGGGAGGAAGATGAGGTACTCGTATTTAAAGACAGACACAGGAAATACAGGATTTAAAGGAAATACTACATTAGTTGGCTTTCAAAAAGTCTGATTCCCCAGGATGACTTAACTAACTCTGCCAACCAGCTTCATGTCACCTGGAGACACCAGATACCTTTTCCGTGCTTGCTTAAGACAGTGAATACAAAAATGTACTTTATGATATACCATGTGGAATCCAGGCCCTATTGATCATCAAGGCAAAGCTTTCACTGATCCATATGACTATCCTGTTATATCCACAGTCTGGATATAATGAGTATGTGAGATTTTTTTTCCTAATTGAGGCTTTGTAAATGTCAAGGGCAAAAATGAATCTTGCAGAAAGCAACTCCAATGATTTCAGGCTGCACACGGGGGGAAAGCGCTACCTTCTGAGGACGTGCTGGATAAAACCAGCAGCAGTTTCCTTCTTACAAGGAGGAACTACCTGCACACATTTCCCAGAGAATTGCTCCTTCCAGCTGACTATTGTTAACTACTGGAAACAGAAGGAGGCTTAATACAATCCATTCAAACAATGAGGAAGTTAAGCTTCAAGTAGTAGACATGAGACATGGTCTCAGCTGAGCTGAATAAGTCATGAGCACTGTACGGTTTCCTGGTTTGAGGTAAAACAGAACCAATTTTCTGTTCAGTAATTTTACTTTGCAGCTAAGCCTCTTCTACCTAACTCACTCTCTGAAATTAACAGCGTATTGTCCAGACACTGTTTGCTCACAGAGTGATTTAACCTGATTGTTTCTAATTTATGCCAAGGAATGGTATGCAGAGAGGCTCTTGCTTATACTTATTGCTATAACAACCAAGTGCAGCTCACTTTGTTGTGTACCAAGTTGGAGGATTGTAAGCGGAAAGGTGTAGAGGGGTCGCACCTGCAGGGATGAGCGGACAGGACAGGTGACAGTGACCCAAAACTCACCAACAGGGTGTTCCATCCCGTCTGCCCCATGCTCAGTATAAAAGCTGAGGGATCGAAGCGGTCAGCCTCTTTCTTCAATGGCCAGTGTCCAAGGAGGACTCTGTCTGTTCTTCTGCCTTTGATCCCAATCCATGCATTCCAGAATCCAGATCCAGAATCCAGTTCCTGCCCATTGCTGAGTCTGGTCTGGGACTTTCCCAGTGCCTGCTCTGGATGTGATCATCATCCTGGGAGCTCGATACTGGTTTTGTATATATTGTATGTATTTCATTATTTACTTTCTATTGTTTTATTAATATTTCATTAAAGTAGTTTAGTTTTTTTCTAAACTTGTAAGTCTCTCTCTCTCCCTCCTCTCCTTGGAGAGGTGAGGGAGAGCATCTGTCATTTGTTTCAGTGGCCAGTCCAGCCCAAACCACGACCTAGAGCAAGGAACCATCTCCCTGTCCTAGGGAGCACAGCGCTGTTGGGGCTGGAGAAGGCAGCGGGATCTGCCTGGAGGCAGAGCTGTTCTGGTGTGTTCTGCTCATACAGCACCTCCCACAGTCAGGTCCTGTTCTTGACAAAAGACCAGAGGTACCTCACATCCACCACCAGCACCAACGCAACTGGGGGGAAAAAAAAAAAAACTAGCAAAAGAGGACAGAGAAGCTACAAACTGCACCGTGCAACTGCACAACTGTGCAAACTGCACTTGTGCAACACTGATGCAAAAAAGGCAAATGTAAATCTGGGATGTATAGGTGTGGGTGCAGTTCATCAGACACAGAGGTGGCAATTTAGGAAATTACGTTCACCAGAAATCAACAAAGCCGATAAACAATATATGAGGAGAGAGTATAGAGCAATGGGACTGGCTTAGTTTCAAACAGAGACGAGGCATAATAAGTGAAATATTGTCATAAACATGACAGTGATTGTTTTCTGTGTGCCCTCTGTATACAAGAAATTGGCAGCACTGGTAAAAAAGAAGATTTGTGCGAGGTGTAGGGAAAATCTGTTTATAGGGACGGTTAAGTCCTGAAGCAGCTGGGGAAGTTAAGAAATCCTTGCATTCAGGGGTTTTTAAGAACAGATGAAATTTTATTTGGACTCTTGCCATTTGGACTTGTTCTTATAGTCTCAGCTCAAGAGATTCAATGATATCACAGATTTCTCTTGCTTATTTCTTATCAGTATCTCTTTAGTCATGGGCAGATTAAAAAGCCACGACCATAATGCAACTATAAATGGAATACAGAAGGAGAACAGACATGCATTATTCTTTTTCAATTTCATGAAGCCAATTCTATTTCCACAACTTCCAGTTTGACTTATGATTTTGAACACTGAGAGACTAACCCCACTGGAATCAGGACAAATAATAAAGATGAACAGCAAGAAACACCCAACAATATTTTAATAGGCAAACATACCTGAAATGAAGACATATGTACTGTTAAGCATGTGTAGTATTTTTACAACTGTATATTTCAAATCAGAGTAATGCAGTAATATACTTTTATAAATTCGCAAGGACATCCAGAGAACTAGATATGATTTAATAAAATCATATAGCTTGAAATAGACAATTTTATAGAAAATATATTATTTAATCACAAGATTAAACACTAGGGGTAAGTGAAGGTACCAAAAACAGGAACCACAACACAACACGATTCATTCTGAATTGTGTACAGCAGCCCACAGATGTCTTCTGCATTGGAGGCCTTAAATATCACATGACTACAGAAAACAGATGTGCCCCATGTTTAAATCACAAAACCCAGCATTTTGTGCTATTTGGAAAGCTCAGACAGTGGGCTTCAGGCTATTGGAAAGGTACTAGGAATTATCTGAATATGAACTACTATATTGTATAAGACTTGTCACAGTTAATGTCCAGAAACAGGGAATCAACACTAAAAGTGTTGATTCAAGAAAGAGGGAACTCTAGCAAAGATTAGTAAGTGATGTATGTATGAAGTCTGTATCGAAAATATGTACTTTGGACACTTTACCTTCCGGGCAAATTTGGGGTTCTGATGTCTGGGTCAAGGCTCTGACCCAAACTAGCCCTTTTTGCTTTGAAAGTAGGAATTAATTTTTACCGACTCAAATGATCTGCAAGTCAGATGTACGGTTTAAGCAAGTCATGTAAGTTGCCTGTAGACACAACGAAAACAGATAGGCATTTGCAGGCCTATCATGGGAAGGTTCATCTTACCTTAAATTATTCCATTATGGTTCATTTTAATATTATACCAAGACGACCTGTGTCCCGGAGAGACTTACTGGTCTGCTTAGGTTATAGAAGCACCACAACAATGGAGGTTCCAGTTCCAGCTCAACCCTGCTCCTACACAGGCAGTTGGTTCAAATGCCAAAAATTTTCTGTGTTTGTTTTCTGGACCTGAGAAATAGCATGGGGCATTTAGACATCCTGATAGGCAATTGCTTTCCCTTCATGAACATCCCAGCCTCTTCGTTGCTTTGCTATAGAACTGGATATTCAGAAAATGGAAGATGCATTTCCGATGTGTAAACTGATTATTTAGGGCCTGATGTGGTGATTCATATTTAAGTACCTTAGTACCAGTTGAGACACGTTAGAGGATCTGACAAATCCCTGCAGAGCTGGTATATATTTTACAAGACCTCCATGAGACCCATTCCCTTCTGGAGGCTGCTGGAGACATCCCCTCAGATAGCTCAGACAGCACTAGATGTTTGTGCATGAGCAAATGAATCAAGCCCAAGGACACCAAATTTGGACTTCAGCCCTCTTGACTTAGCCACCAGTCTGAAATGTTCAAACCATAAGAGGAGATGCTGACATAAATACCTCTGTACTTCCTTGTTAAATCCTCTGGCGGAGCAGGAACAGTCATGAAAAAGGGTGAGGGATGGTGAAGGCAAGTCGGCATTGCTTGGCTCCAGGGACAAGCAGCCCAGAATCTGTTGCTCTGGGTAGAAATACATGGTCTGAATGACAAAACACAACATAACACGGACCTCCTCCTGTGAAGCCTCTTGAGGATAATAATGTGATCACCTTTTGCTCATTATTATAAATAGGTTATTATGCAGCCCTGACTTCTCTAACCTCTATAGCAGTATTACTCTACTAGGAAAATAATAACCTAGTGGTAAATTATTTTATTTCTACAAATAGTGTGAGAAAATGTGGATAACCAGAAAGGTTAATCCCTGTTTAATCTTCAGTTGCTGTGCTAGCATGGTATAAATCTGACGGTAAATGGGGGGCAGGAGAGCAGAATAGAGCCCTCGTCTCCTACATACAATACATAGCCATCTGAAAGTTTGCCTCTTGCTTTGCTCTAGCACTCTAATCTCTCATAAAAGGCTTGTGAACCAACAATAATTGGAAAATAACTACTAAAAAGAATGGCATTTATCTGCCCTTTCTGGCACATTCTCTTTGGATGCAAGAGCCTAGGGACAGAAAGGAATACTCCAGCTGAAATGCAAAAACCATTTGTTTTCAGTACAGGAAAAAGGTTCCTCAAGGGGTGACTAAAATACTCAAAGGATGAATCTTCTATAGATCCAAACAACCCTTAGATAACTGTGCCCATAGCACTGCAACACCAGGTAAGGAAGCTACTGAAAACAAGTATTTATTCTCTGCAGGGTATTTTTTGTCCCTCCCTGCTGCTAATATTATTCTTATGACACCAGACACTGCATAATTTGACATTTCAAATGTATGGCACTGTGACAATGATATATGAGGAAACATTTACAGAGCCTGGCACAAGAAGCGAAATTAATACTGAAAAGCAAATGACTTGCTTAGATTGGCTGCTATTTCTCAGTTTGCAGGGTAAATAAGCAGTGTAACAGTTAAACTTGGGAACACAAATAATTGATAGCTTTCAAGCAATGACTGTAGATATTTACAGCCTACCTGCTTAACTACCTGTTTTCTGCCAGCACCAATGTTATTTTGCTGCAGGCATGTCTGGCTACGTGATCAAATGTGGCTAAAAATAATCATGCAATATGAATTCATTATGTTCTTTAGGTAAATAAATTACCTTTAAGATTTCAAAGAGAAAAGGTTGCAAAAACACAACTGAAGAAAACAGCCCATGGAGGTCACTCAAGAGAAATTCCAAAAAATGGAAATTAATAGAGTAGCACTCCCTATCCAAGGTATTCGGTCTTCTTCTGAACAATCTTAAAAACAGTTTGTGGAAGGAAAATTAAGAAATATACTGAATTTTTCTGCTAGGCTCCCTTCCCCCTTGGCATTCCCCCCTCCCTTGGGTAGCACCTCCCGCTCATTCAGGACACATCCTCACGCTCGGTTTGCCTTCAGCTCAATCATCTTAAAAGAGTTTTCCTGAAGGTCAAGAAGAAACAAAAAGCATATATCAACATGAAGGGAAGAGGAATAATCTAAGCGTGGGTGCCAAGAAGGAATCAGAAAGAAACCAATCATGTCCTGGGCAGCAGAAGAAGGACAGAGGGAAAAAAAAAAAAAGCATCATTCTTTAAATTCCAGTCCCCCGACCATGCATTTAGTTATAATATAAATTGGCAGAATAGATTATGCAAAAATTATGAAACCACCAGTAATATGTCCAATGATCTCATTGCAGTTAATGTTAGTGCAAGGAATGCTTGGTTCTACATTTTCAAGTGGGTAGCTGAAACGGAGAGCTGTGTTGGCAAGGACTAAGTACCAAATGGGTCTTTCCTACATCCGCTTTCTAGGGTCACCTGACAAAAGCAAGACTCCTATGGCCTTGAGCACTGCTAGATTAACTTTTTGCGGGTGTCAAAAGGTTTGTAATCTCCACAGAGTGCAGCTGACTCAGCACCACTACAACACGTTGCTGCCTCATACAATCAAAGCTAGGACTTTGAAATGGCTAGAAGGCTATCAGCCAAGATCTTCCTAATGTAAGATCAAGTCTCAATATACCTCCAGCCTTCTGCATCTAAAATTCCATTTGTCCAAAGGTGTTGGTATATCTACTTGGTTGTAAGAAGCTTTGAGAAGCTTTTGCTCATGTATGACTCTGAATGCAGACTTTCCCAAGTGAAGGAGGTCAGAAAGCAAGGACCGCATACTCTGTTTGGCTTGGTCCCAAATTAACAAAATCCTGATGTCCAGTTTCAGGGCCAGTGTTAAGTTATATTACCCTTCATTATGTTAAGTTTTTCTGTAGTTAAAGAAAAAAAAACAAAACACACTGGGATAAACAATTTTTTATCATTCTCTAGACACTCAGATCTACCATCAAATATCAGACTGGGTTTTGAAATCCTGATAATAAGAAAATAATCTTTCCTTTAAATCAGGTCTTTTAATGTCCTTTAGTAAGGTCTTAATTTATATTTTCAGTAACTGCTGAAGAGCTCATTAACTCATCAGTTCATTACATAATGACAATTATATGATTTATTTCTAAAGTGGAAACTCAAAGGACAGTAAATCTCAGCCACAAATTCCTATTAAGCCCTAACCCTGAATATGAAACCACCTGGAGAAAAACTGATTTTAGGTAAAGGAGAAGAAAGAAGAAGTCAGTTTTTATTGCGGAGTGGAACACAACTGCTTCACCTGGTCCTGTGTTGAAGGGCCTTTTGTGAAGTCTCTACACAAAGTCTCTTTCTTCCTGTAAAAGGAATGATCAATAAATATCAATTTGCTTTAGAAAAAATTCTCAATCTATAAGCAATTTCTCACTAAGCTGACAGCCCTTTTTTTAAAATCTGAAATCAGAGCTATTATGCTGCATTTTGGCGAGAGCTGTGTCCTCCAGGAACACTTTCAAAGTCAAGTGGTCTCTCACCTAGAAGTTGCATCTAGGACCAGCACTGAAGGGATTTAAGTTGGTAGTAAAGGCTAGCATCCCCAGTTAGATCCTGCAGCGTGGATGGCTC
This sequence comes from Larus michahellis, assembly GCF_964199755.1. Lineage (NCBI taxonomy): Eukaryota > Metazoa > Chordata > Aves > Charadriiformes > Laridae > Larus > Larus michahellis. The sequence goes on along the minus strand of NC_133897.1, from coordinate 138,547,577 downwards.
CAATGAGTTCCCGCCCCAGCCCTTTACTGAGACGAATGCGTCAAGACAGTATCTGTTCTCTTCTTAACTCAGATGACTTCCACATCAGCTTACCAGCAGGACAGATTCCAGCTCAGAAGCTTGAGACTGACATGTATTCTGAGATAATCAAGAGAAGCAGATGAATAAATGTATTATTTATGTTTATTTTTAGCAGGTTGATAGTGTTTGGCACTGCAAAATAGGAGTGTTGTGGGAGGGAAAAACAAGACTTGCTTTCCTTTGCTTTTAAAACGCTATGCTGTCTTGTTGGACCTCATCAGAAGTTATGATTCATTACATTAAAAAGACTATCCTGGATAAATAAGATTAATAAGAAAGCCAGTTATGCACCTATCTGAACCAAACAGTGAGACTGAAACAATTACACTGTTTTACATTATTATACAAGAAAACATTTATAAATGCTGTCACTTGATGTGCGACAGTCCACGTTGCAGTCCTCTCCACAGCCAAGTAGCACGGTGTTCAATCTGGCAGTCTTGTTGCCCAACAGCAGAGTCAACCACAGCCATATACCGCTGTGAACTACATTGGAGAGTGCTGGAAGTACAGAGAAGGAGATTGAAAAAGGGATCTCCTCAAGCCAGGGAGAGGATAAGTTTGGGAGAGAGCAAGAACATGGACCAAGATAGTGTTTATTGCACGACATATCCTAAAAAAAAAATGTTGTAACAACTCAAACATACAGTTATGCTTTTGATTCAAAGCTGTCTGGTGTAAGTGAACAGCTTGTATTTTGCTGAGGGATAGATCATCTCATCATAATGGTCTCTTCTGAACAGGGAAAGCCAAACCAGAAGTCAGCAAGTGAAGTAAGAAATTAGTACTGTTTACCTTGAAAGAATTCAGAATTTGCCAGGAGAGAAGCGATGTGCTCCCATTCCTAGCTCTGAAATAAGGTGAAACTGTAGTTTCCAAGGTAATATTGAGGGCCTAATATTTTGCATGTCTTTTGCAACCAATTACTTCCTTAAAACAATGCAAAATAACTACCTAAGTGAATATAGGCAAAACCGTGCACTTGGAATCATAACAATTAATAGCTTTCATCATAATCTGAAAGAATAATAAACTCTTTAACAGCAGACATGAAGTAAGACTGATTCGTTCAGCATAACTTGCTTGATGCCGTTAAAACCAAGCTGCATGAAAAAAAAGATAGATTTATGTATTCTTCAGTATGAAAAATGTCCAAAAGTATTGGGGAAAAAAGCTATGTTCAGTCTCGCAGGAACATGATTCACCATCCACCCCTTGTAGTCACTGAAGTCAGACACATTCATTACCCATTATGCTGAGGAATTCTATTTTTTCCCCCTTTTGGTGAATAAGCACTGAATTACCCGTATCACTGAGCCATCTCACTAAATGCGGCGGCTGTTGCTCACCAAAATAATCATAAAATGTTTATCTGTGAGGGATTTCAGACATTTAAATATATGGAAACTGCCTCTGCTAATAAAAGAGGCATTCCATTCTGAGAGGGGTATACAAAATTCTAAAAATCACCAGTTGACACCACATGCAAATAGACATGGTCAGTTAATGCTTGTGGTTTAAGACTCTTCCATTCACACCAGAGAAGCATTTAGCAATCTTCAGGGGCAGGGTCAAGGAAAATGTGAAAGATCACTAGATAAGGACTTCTAATGTTCTGAATCCTCAAGGCCCCAAGTTCCATACAGAATGGATTTTGAATTGATAGCAAGATGCTGCTCTAAACATCGAATTTACTATTTTCAGGTAAAATTTAATTTTGCTTTTTCTCTAGCTTCGCTTTATTGTTATCAATTTTCTTCTTTTAGCCAATTTACTCAACAGTAGTAGAATGGAACCAGTACGCTGGATTTTTACCAGTCTGTCTTCGGATGTTGCTAGCTTGATAGTATGTATGTATTATTGTGTTCATATTATGAAATCTACTTAAAATAAATAACCGTCACTCAATTAAAATATAGTGCTGCCATCACCAACCTGTATACTCTACTGTGTCATACAGACATCTGCTTAGTAATGTATCTATCTGTGGAGCTTGAGAATAAACCCATTTACATTGTATGGTTGTTATAAAACTGTACAGAAGAATCCTCCAAGCTAATATATAAAAGGTTCTTCATTTATTTTATTTGCTGCTTTTATATGGAGTTAACCGCTGAAGTGTTTGTAGAAACAGGGACAATGAGGCAGGTTCAGTCATTCTATTAAAAATAACAGAATAAGAAACAGTTATTGTCACCAAATTTCACCCGTGTAGAATTTTCGATAATTGGGTGTGCGATTGACTATCTCTTTTTACTAATCACTAACTAATCACGTGTGTTTAAGCTTTGATAAACATAGCCAAGAAAAGTACCCACCAAGTCTAAGTTTTTTCAATTGTCTTCACATTTTTGGCCAGCTATTTTAAATTTCTAAGTGGCTTTTATTCTGCGCTGTTTAAAGCCAGAGCTCTACGCACCCATCCAAAGCATGCCGGGATACCTGCAGAGGCAGTGGTCGGGGCAGGCTTTCCAGAGCTCAATAGTAGCTCTCCATCCAAGTTGTAATCAGAGCTAACTCGTTTAACCCGACCCCAGAGCATTTGGGAAAAGAAACCACCTAAAAGCCTAGGTAAAGTCGTAACAGCTTAGCTCTTAATGTTTTCCTTTTTCCTCCTGACAAAACAAAACAAAAAAAAAAACACCAACAGAAACACCCAGACATCTAACAAATTACGTACATCTATTCAAAGTGTATAAATACTACAAATCCAGAAAGTACCCACAAATATTGAAATTACACTATACACATGAAATTGCTTTGATAACAGGTTACAGAAAAGTAATTTCTGTTTGGTCAGAAAATTAATACATGCTGATATTTTTGTGTACTGATTTACAAAATTAAGTACTCAATATAAATACAAGAAGCTCCAGAATCAGATTGGCTCATCATTATTCACATTGTCCTACACTTGGAGAATTACATAGAGCTTTTTGCTGCCATTGGCACCACAGTGTAGTAACTGAATGCAGTGTGTGATTACTGTACAAGAAACAGGTAGTTCACATTTTCCTGACATTTTTATATAGTTTGATTAATGTCAATAAGCTGCAAAGTCATGTATTCAGTGCTTTCAAAAACAGTAGAAAAAGCAAGCCCTAATAATTCACCCATTTGCTTGGTAACTGGAACTAGGATGGGCCATAGAGGCAGGTCAGATCTTCACAAAGCAAATCTCAGTCCAGACTCACTCCTGAGCATGCTGCAAATTAAGCTGCTGTTTGCTTTGGTCTTCAGGCAGTTTAAGGCCCGGCAGCAGAAATGCAGATTTCAGTCATTTGTCAGACTCCCGTATCGAACTTCATCGGTTGTGAATTTAGCACATTTCAAAAATAACTCAATCATTTCCACTCAGTCAGATTTTGTCATCTTTTATTTCAATGGAACTGCTTGCCAAGTAAATGACTCCATCATACGCGGTACCTTTCACCTCACAACTCCTGTACAGTCTGAAGACAAAAAGAACATTAACAGTCAAGCCATGAATACGACATCACAGCTTTCAACTCACTGGTGCCATAAATATATAAGAGGGACTGCAACTATCACTAAAAGTATTTAAAAAAGATAAAAATGCTAAGGAAATTACCTTTATTTTAAATCTTTTCATCTTGCCCTATTCTACTGAATATCTTGCATACTTTCAGAACACAGACACACATGAAGATTCCCATAATTGTTCTACGGATGTGAAAGAAAACTGACTTCTACGCAACTGACTTCGGTTATTGGAAGTGAGGTGTTTGTGTACAGCATGCTGCCTCTGCCAAACTAAGCTGCAGATGGTCTTAAAGAGGAAAAACGCTGTGCAGGAATCTCAGATAATTATAAGTGACTAGCAACTTTAATTCTGAGCATATTGAAAGACTTACAGCAGAAAAAAATTACCTAAACAAAAGGCAAGACTACAGAAACTATTCATATCAAAACGTGTGAAGTATAATTAGTATTTTACATGGAATAAATGCACATCATGACATAAGAATGACAATACTCACTTTCCTGTTTCAAAAACTGCTTTTTCTGCCCTCTAGGAATCTGTCTGTTCTCTGGTAACAATGTTATTTTTCTCTGCATTTCCCCAAAATCAGCTCTCAATCTACTCAAAAAATGTTTGAAAAGGGTCTGTTAGGTAGCTGAAGCCGAACAGAAGCTGCACACGGTGGCTCCCACCTGGTCCGTACACCCACAATCACTTCAGGAGGTACCTGGCAGATGCATGACCACGTACACACTCCAATTCCGTAGCCTGAAACTGTTGCTCTGTCACAGTCGGGGTGTGCACCAAACTCGGGAAATCTGGCAAATTTGGTTCAACAGCCCAGACATGGTCTGTGGGGGTATTTCAAGTCATTGATGCTTCTAGCTCCTAAAACAACTTTTGAGTTTACTTTAATCAAGCTTCTGAGGAAAATGCACTTTATAATGCTCTCTTTGAACTAATGAATTTAACGTAACTTTAATCTACAAAAATTGTCCAAGAAAAGCCGTTTTCCTTTTCTTTTAGGTTTTTTTTTTTTAATTGGCTCAGTCTCAAGATAAATTCAACCCTTTAACAATGCTCCTCACAAATTAGCTATGTGACAAAATCAGCATGCACTGCAACACATTAGAATTACACTGAACTTTCTGAGTGAAAAGGAGACGTTTTAAGGTCCTCTTGGATTCACATGTACATTGACTGAAAAAAAAAAAAAGAAAAGAAAAAAATACTCTGTGTGAACCGCTGCTATCTATTGGAAATTAAATAGAAAGGCATTTGTTATATAAATAGTTAGATTAGGAGTCAAACCAAAGAAAATAAAGAGGCATACTCCCTAGAATACTATTCGTTAAATGTGTCCTGCTAACTTGATCTAATAGGGTGCTAGTTTTAGCTACTCATGCAATTGCCCTAGCTAGATTCAACTACTGATTTGGCTGAACTCCTCGGCTTTGTGGGATTTTTGAGTTTGTCTTTTTCTTAAATGGTGTCAGATGGTTTATTCCCACATCTCACCTTCTCATCACTTTAAACAAGCTGTTATTTGCACTAGATAATTCAGATCCTCTGACTAGGAACGTGCCTCTTCTTTTACTATACCCTAAACAACAAATGTTCCAGCTCATGGCTTAGATGCAGCTTCAAACACCAAGCAATGCACCTCATGGAACTTCAGTTGTCTAAAAGACCAGCATCGAGTTCAATTTAATCATCTTCTGTGCAGTCAATGGAGAAAGACAAACACCTCCAGAGTGTGATTCATCTCATCTATTCCAGGATAAGATAAAGCATCCACTGGAAGTACCTGCCTCTCTCCTTTTGAGGCAACCTACACAACCAGTCCAGAGCGGATAGCTAACTTTCCATCACTTTCAGTTAAATGAGATGAATCCCCACCTTACTGCCTAAGGCTGTACCTAATTATCAAGAAAAAACAGAGCATGCTCCAGGATTTTGATTGCCTGGCTGGGATCCTGCTGGAGCTTGCCTGGCTTTCATTTCTGCAGAAATCAGAGCAATGGGATGCAACGAGGAAGCAGCCTTGTGCACTCCAGGGTCGCAGCCTGAACAGGAGCCAGGACGCTGCCTCAGACGGCACCTCAGTAAGGTTAGTAATGGCAGCTTACAGCTGTACAACCTTTCATTGCTGTAGATGTGCCCACTCAGCATGGTGCAGTGCTGCAGAGAGATCCTGGAGGCTCCTTGGAACAAGCTAGTCCAGAAGCAAGGTATCTGCCTTGACCCAGCCCCGCGCATTGGCTTTTCATCACAGCTAATTAGCTACTTTAATTCAGCAGTGTCCTTGTTATATGCAAGTTACATGTTTCAAAGCCAGCTTGGTTATATCTTCATTTTAGACATAGCCAGAATGCCTAGAAACTTACACAGATTTTACTAGTTTGTACTTTAAAAGTTGCCTCTGCAACTAAAGGATTGGAAACACATTTTCCCCACATGAAAACTTACCTTCTGGATCACAGTTCAAGCTCAAGGGAGATAAGGGAGGAGAACTGTACAAGGACAAGCCCTGAACTACAGGAGACAGTCTACCAAACCACAGCAGACAAAAAATATTTCCATATTGAGGAACCTACATGACTCCAAGGTCAACCTGTTTCCAGTGCTTATATGCTCAGATAAGCTTATAAAGTAGAGGTGGAAAACAAGTGTCCCTTTCTATCCCTTCAAAAATTTTGAATGTTATAATTTTCAATCACATGTTGTAACCAGGTATTACGCAAACACTTGTACTTTTTGATCTATGTTTCAGCGAAGGCTTTTTGACAGGGCAGTCCCTTTGTGACTTCCAGCAATGACAAAGCTGCCCCTGGATGGGGGGCAGCTCCACACTTGTGCCTGGGATAGCTGAGGCAAGGGCACAGGGTCACCAGAATGTGACTGTCCCATTCTGCACTGCTTGATTTCTTCCAAGAAGTGGTATAAAGAGTAAAATTAACTAGGGGCTCATCTGACAGCCAGTGAATACAGTGCTCAGTGATGAGCAGGCTGAAGCCTTCAGCAAGGCCTGATCCATCACCAGGGAGAGCTTGTCTTCTCCTACCTGGAGGATTACACTTTAACTTTGTAAAAATACCATTTGTCTGCAACTACCTCAGCATCTTTATTTATCCTGTGCCCCTGAGATTAAAGCAGCAGGTAAGCAAGGAGCTGAAAATAATGTATCTTCTTTGCTGCATTTTACCTGCTTTTCTTGGGACCGCAACCTGCTCATACACACACTGGAGAGCAATGGCCTTGACCTCCCCGCAGGATCATGGACAGAGTGAGGAGCTGCTGCCGCAAAGTCCTTTCCTCCCAACAGTATACTTACTCCACAGCCTTCAGTCCTGACACAAAACACGAACACCGAGCTCACACCTCTGCCGCAGCAACGCTTTGGAGTAACAGCAGCTGCATGTGGCACAAGCTGCAAGTAGCTGAAAGCCTCAGCAGGACATTGGGCAAAAAAGAATTTCCAACCACAAAGCAGCAATGGAGGGATGTGTTCCCATACCGCACACATTCACTGGAAAAAAAAATGATTGAAATTATTGCCTTCTTAAGGTCTGAAGACTGGGAATTTTTAAGTAATTCATGTTTACTCAAGCAATACCAATGAAGAGTGGGAACTAACATCAGCACACATCTGTCATCAACGTGTCTGCTTGGTATATATATGGCATGCCTTTTCCGCATGTTTTCATCTCTTCCTTTCGTTGGATTTAGCCTGTACATTGCTTGGGAAAGAGACTCAGTCTTTCTGTACATCTGCTATCTCCAAGTGAGGTTATTACCATAAAATCATTAGCAGGAAAGGCGGATAGAATCACCAGGGAGACTTCTGACTCACATTTTACACTGAAAGTCAACGGTACAATGACTTTTCAGGGTATTCACAGGCAGACATCAGAATGACGTGGAACTTAACTTTGATATATGTATTTTGTCAGTATCTGAGAGCAAGGAGCAGCTTAATACAACTACAGCACACAAGGCCAAATGCTCTACTTCCTGTAGCGCTTTCCTCTAGAAAATGCTGTTCACGGTGTGCAGAAAGACCAGAAATGAGCTCTGTATTCCCCTTCTGGTAATTGCCCAGGCACAGGGAGCTCTCAGCAAAAACAGACCTTCAGCATCACCTTTCCAAAAAGGTTCTAGAAACAGTGATGGGAACTGACAGGAGCACAATGCTTTCTGGCAGTCTCCAGCTGGCATGGAAGCTATTGCAAACTGGAAAAACTCTCATCTTAGCTTTAACCTTCATATTGCACCATCGCTAATAATGGCAGCTGGGCCACTTTTTCCACAGCAGAAGAGAATCCATACCAGAAAGATCTGATCCTTCATCCACCAGGAAAATTTAAAAAATTTGCTGGAGGTACATGTGGGCTTCTGATGGTTCACTGAAGTTATATCGGTGCAACAAAACCAAATATCTTTTAATTTTGTATTCTAAAGATGATTTGGTATGATAGGTATGAAAAAAAACCGGTATTGTTCTATGGGCTTCTGAGCACAGTAATTCCACAACATGTGCTAAAATCTTCCATTTTCACTGTCACAATAAATACATTAGTCCTCTCACTGACATCCACTACTGAATATGCGTAAGTCCTTAACAAAATTTACCTTGCTGAAACCTGATACACTATGTCAGTGAAGTCCCAGTGCAGTTTATTTAGGACCTGTAAGAAAGGATTCTGTGGTACATTAGCATGTTGCTGCCTTTCAGCATAAACACAAAACTCAGCTGCTGAATAGAGTCTCCCTCCCTCCCAATACAGTCTTGGAAATAAATGTCAGGAATGCTTTCATCTGTACTCAAATCTGAATCAAGTTATCCAAAGGGACAAAATACCCTTTCACATACCCGTTCACCTAGAATAAAACACTTTCTACAATGGTATATGAGACTGGGGAAAAAAACACGAACAAATGAATTACAGTCTTTTTTTCTTTTAATTTATGAATATGCACACAGTAATCTCTCTGCCTTGTTTTAAATGTCTGATAGAAACTGGCTTCACAGTTGATGCCACATCTTGGTCTCATGGGACATAAGGAGAGAACAGCTTGATCTACAAATGGAAGTGCAATTAAAGTTCGTTACATCGTGCTTTAATTTTTAGTAACAGGGGAGGATCAATGACACATGGTTTACACTGGAAAAGAAACACCAGTGAATATAGGTGAAAAATGATGCAACTAAAAAGAAACAGAGGGAAGCCTCAGTACCTTCCTAACCAGTTTGGGGTGGGGGGTTGATTCGCAATAGGGTAGAAAAAGTAGGCTTGTGTATTGTCTTCCAGAAGGATGCCTAGCTGCACACATAGAGATGATCCAAATCAGAGTCAATATACACAGTCCCTGAAGCAAACACTCAACTGCACCAACTATAACTCAAATTTTGTAAAATACAAATACTAATAAGATTTTTTCAGGTTTTTTTACAGTCTCTTCCCTGTATAAGTAATATATAGAAGATTTTTGTTTTTAATTCAGCTACTGTTTGGATAATTCTAATCCTCACTGTCCTCATATGGCTCCTACCAATCATGTATTAAGGAAAAATATATGTTTATAAATTCATTCAGTTTATCAATGTATTTCTTATAAAATTATAAAAATACTAGCTCCTCAACATTCAGGAGGAATGCCTAGAAGCAAGCATTTTGTTTATACACAACTTGATTAAAACTAAATATGAAAGCAACTGCTCTTAGGTGATGAGACAGCTAAAACAATCTGCAGCTCCCCTCTGAGCAGTGGCAGGAGAAAGGGGATTCAAAATGCAAAATCAGTTTCAGACTTAAAAATGAAATTAAGTGAGCCATTCAAACACAGTGTAAATGTCACTGAATGTTAAGCCAAACAAACAGATAATCTTCCCCCAGGATAAAACAAAACAAAAAAAAAGTTTAAAATTAATCTCTAAGCATGGGATTAATTCAGTAAAATTACAGTCTAGCCTCCCTTCCACCAACTTCAATCATAAACAGCCCAATTCTGCAAGTGACCAAGTGTCCTCCTTTCGCGCTGATTGCCAATAACGTCAATAATGCTTGCCAGTCTGCTTCTAGGGCTGTTATTTATACCATGTTTTGCAATAAGGAAGTAATCATACTTATAACAACATACAGAATCAAAATACACTTCTTTTGCATTTCAGGGATGAACACAGTAAAAATATCTTTTCAGTACAGCTTTTTCTACAAGAGTGAGAATTTTAGTTAAATAACGGCACTTCTCACAGCCAGTCATGGTTAGCACTTACTGTCAAAGACACCAGACCAGACCTGACTCTTAACTGGGCTGTTCAGCTTACTATTAGCTTAGCAAGACAGAAACAGCCAAGAACTCACTGTCCCAGTTTCTCAGACAGCCTGACAGTAGCTGCTGACTCCTCCTTTGCAGGACAGTGAGACTGTCATTCCCATTTTAATAGGATCACAGAGCAGTTTCAAATGCAGCCCAGGTACAAGCATACTGAAATCAAAGAAACAGACCATAAATGAATACTTTAATGTGAGAAGCAGCAACCTCGGCCCATCCGCCAGACAGACTCTGGTAGCAGAACTGCTGCAGGTCCTGTGAGCAAGGGAACAGTTCAGATAGAATCATAGAATCGCCTAGGTTGGAAGGGACCTTTCAGAACATTGAGTCCAACCATCAACCTAACTCTGACAAAAGCCATCACTAAACCATATCTCTAAGCACTATGTCTACCTGTCTTTTAAATAACTCCAGGGATGGTGACCCAACCACTTCCCTGGGCAGCCTGTTCCAATGCTTAATAACTCTTTCAGTGTAAAAATGTTTCCTAATATCCAGTCTAAACCTCCCATGGTACAACTTGGGGCCGTTTCCTCTTGTCCTATCGCCTGGTACCTGGGAGAAGAGACCGACCCCCACCTCTTTACAACCTCCTTTCAGGTAGTTGTAGAGAGCGATAAGGTCTCCCCTCAGCCTCCTCTTCTCCAGGCTGAACAACCCCAGCTCCCTCAGCCACTCCTCACAAGACTTGTTCTCCAGACCCCTCACCAGCTTTGTTGTCACCCTTAAACCTTCCGAGCTCTTCTCTCTGGTGGGTGCCCCTACATAATGTACAGACACAGGCATACTCTCAAGGGTGCTTCTTACCTTCAACAACCTTCAGTCCATGATCCTGGTTCGGGAAAGCCTGCCTCCATCACTGAACAAATGTGAAAGCCAACGTAAATGTTTTACTATGGCATTCCCATTTTATGATGTTCAGCCCACTGATCACATGGAAAAAACTACTACGAAATCATTCAACAGGGGAAGACTGTAAGAATTCAAAATCATCATTATGATTTTCAAAATTTTACTAAAAATATTGCTATTTAAAGATTTCTGAAGTATGATATTAAACATCTGTACTACTGTTGTGTCAAGAATCCAAAACTTTCTTATCTGTATAGTATCTCAAGTAAACAGAAAACCACATCAAGGGAAATAACTGACAAAACCTTCCAAGTATACAATTTAGTCCACAGATACACTTTTACTACTTTTTATTCCTTGCAACCTGTTAGCAAGTTTTTGATTTTAAAATAAATTGCTTCAGAACTTGACTCTATCCTTTCACTTCAAGAAAAATGGACAAGAACGGTTTCAGCAAAAGTCCTTTCCATCTGTAAAATATACCTTCCGCTTCAGCTCGAACCAGTAAAAGGATGTTTTCCTTATGTTCAATTTTGCCATAAAAAATGTACCTCTGGCTTAGTTATTTTCATTTCTCTTCTCACCTATTCAACAGGTTCAAATTAACACAAATGGCAAAACTGAGAGTCCTGCTATCTGAGCTGCAGCTCAGTTAGTTCAAAGGCAGCTGGGAGCAACCTTCACATTTTGTTGTGGAAAGCCATTCTGCAAAAGTTTTAGAGAGAATTAAAATGGGCAGGAATAGTGTTTCATTTCATCAGATGCATTTGACATTTTTAAACTGAACAGCAGAGATGCAAGCTCAGGGTTTATTCCTTGCTGCCTGCCAAGCAAGTCAGACCTTCAGCCCTTTCTTTTACTTCAGGCTACTTAATGAATGGCAACGCAACAGAAAATCCCCAATTCAGCTCTGAGCCTATTTACAAACCATCATCCCAAGAAACAGAGTAGATCATGAGGTTTTTTGCTACTCAGCTAAGCTCAAAATAAGCCCATCCTTGTCTTTGACATACAGATGTCAAAGCAGAGAGGCACCATTTTCCCGGGGTAAATACAATGGAAAGGTTTTTTACATAAATGCTGAAGCTGCAATGAGTTTCTACCTACCATATCAGCAAGTCTAAACATCTGTGTTGACATCCATACTAAAACGTTAATCTTTCAAAATCACAAGTTACAACTCTTTTTTACCTCCAAAGCGTCATTAAATGCCTAACACAAAATTCAGTCTATTTGAAGACACAGATCAGAGAGTGGGCTGAAGATCAGGTCAGGCCATATTCTCAGGGAAAACCAAGTACTACGGAGCTAGGTGATATAATGTTAAGCTTAACTTAATTTCTGACAATAGTTAATTTCATGCAAACATTTCCAGAATGAGGCATTTGTAACTTTTGTGCTGGAAACAACTTAGATCTGTTTGCCATTTCGGAGGACGGGTGAAGAATGACCTACCAGGAGAGCCAAATGGCAAATTATGGTGTGTTGGCCTCTGAAGAGAGGGACAACTATGTTTAAGTTCTTGTTCCAAGCCAGAGAAAACAGAGATTCAGACCTTTATTTACCATGATGTACTTTTAGTGCCCTAAATACCTGAATAGCTTCTATTCCAAAATAGCAGGTTTCCATTTTTGCTATCATAATTTTCTAGTAAATTTCAAAATATCTGAAATTTTCCCTATGTTAGACAAAGACCAACAAGTAAAGCTCAGCTTAAATGGTATTTTGCACACTCAGAAAGCTTTGCAAACCCAGCTCATAGCCCACTATGCCACACTCAGCCCTGGCATAAGTGATTCCAGCGACTTGCGCAGATTTGTGCTCAGTTTCACGAGGTCTCATTTAACCCTGATCTCTAAACTGCTCTTGCACAGATCTCAGAGCTGCTTCCATTTATTATTTTGTACCACAAGCATCTATTCCACTATTCAGCATCAATTTAAAATCAATTGCACAGCACCACAGTCAGCCAGTTATCTAAATATACCTCAGATAGGTAAGGCTCAATTACACTGGAGGAGTGAAGAATACATAGAAGAGATTCATCACCAACTCAGATGGATATCAATAAAAGATGTAATCAGCAGGGGACTGCATGAAATATAAGAATGTGGGCACATTTTGTGAGTTAATTCTCTTGCATTTCATTAAAACCAACCTTTAATCTTTTCTTCATTTTTTTCATGGTGATGAATTGGATGGAGTGAACAAGACAAGACTTTTTAAGTAGAATAAGTCTGTGCACGGAGCCCGTGATCTAGCTCATAATAATCAGTGAATGTTTTTGCCTTGTTCTTGGCTGAATTATTCCAATGACAGACTCTAGCCAACACCCAGACCACTGGAAAATTATGTCTTGGCCAGGTGTGGATTTCACTGGTGAACTTCTCCGCATTGATTTCTCTCACCATCCCCCTTGGCCCATCAGAGCAGCCACAGCAGCACTGCAGGTCCCAGGCACAGGTGAGCAGATTCCCATGGAGCAGACCTCAGCCAAACCACCCAGAAGGTCATCAAGAATGGGGTGGAAACTCTGATTTTTTTCTCAAGCTAAGCGCTCCGAGAGCACACTTAGAGCTGTCATGTAAGAGACCAGGAATCTTGACTGAATCTTAACAACACATTGCATATATGATATACTAATGATACTAATAGCAGCTCAAGAGCCACGATGAAGGAATGCACTGAAGGAATATTCCTTGTGATGAAGAACAAACCAATGGAAACAAAAGGGCGATGAATGGGACAGTCAGGGACAGGAATGGGTAAGGTACCATTTTACCCCTTCTCTCTTATTTCAGCTTCCTCCAGGATAATTGTCTTGGCTTTCAAAGGTTTTTGACATATTTGTTCTCTCTATTTGATAGATGCAAAGACAGCTGCAGATACAGATTCTTCTTATAGTGGAATTTCAACTTTGTGCTACGCATAAATGCGAAAAAAGAACAAGTAAAAATAAGAGTTCTGGGTTATCTATTGTCAGTCAACCCTCAAATCCACTGTATTTATACAGTGGCTTGGTTTCTGTTTGGTTGGTTTTGGTTTTTTTTGTTCTGGTTTGTTTTTTTTTTTTAATTTAAGAGCAATGAAAAGCTTTTCTTCTAGATTTAATAATATGGCAAGCTTTGGAACTCAGCATCCAAACAAGTTTTTAGCAATCTAAGCATACATTCATCTTTTATTATTACTGTTATTACTATCACTATTACTATTATGTGCTTTTTTGCCAGAGCTTTGTTACCTGCATGAGTTCTACCTTTATCTATCACGGAATAATTTATCAGTCCTCTACCCATGGGAAAAGGAGAGGTTTCCTTTTCTTCTTTCTTGAATGTTATCTGCTCCAAGACAAAATATAACACCTGCTGTTTTCTATCAATTACTTATGAATAGAAAAAAATAGCACTACATTTGATAATGTATCTCTTTGTGAATAAGTCAGCTAGTAATATTTTCCCATGGAATATACAATTAGTATACACACAATAGAATTGAAACAAAATAAGGAACGAGCTAAATCTGCTCTTGTAAGCAAAAGGAGTAGCAAATGTGAAAACAGGTCACTTTACAGAGTCTCCTGGCCCTAGAGATCTGCAAACAGGCTTCTGACAGGTGCCTCAAGCCCTGCTGGGGGTGACAGGCAGAGGCAGGGACAGCTGGTGTCATGTAGTGACCAGCCCAGCCCATGCTGGGGACCTCAGCCCTGTGGCGCCCGCACACAAGCCAGCCTTTAGGCTAACACATCCTCAAGACTGCTCACTGCTTGGGATCCTCGCCTACCTATAGGGGGGATTACATAGCATCCGGCACCCTCTGTACCAGGAAGGAGGAGAAACAATTTAACAGACATTTAATAAGCAAACTGCAGGAGGGCCAGAATCATTCATGGGCTGAAAAAGAGCTTTGTCACATTCTGTGTCCCATTCTGTCAGAGGAAACATGCTGGACCAGCTGGGGATGTAAGTCCATGCCTCTGCCCGCATCCCGCTTTCTTCAACATGCACAAACACACTCTGGTGTCCTACAACCATTTGCTTGCACTAAGAGTCCTTGTGACTGACATATCAGTGCCAGTGAAGTCCTTGCACAGCTGCATTTATTCCAGAAAGAGCGCACTTTTGCAGAGAGAGCTGAAAGCATACCATAATTTTCTTGTTACAGTCTGTACCCTCAGCAAGAGCTCTTTGATAGCAAAGATGAGCACAACCACACTAGCATATCCATACCAGCGCTACGTCTGCCCTAAGGTCCTGCTGCTCGACCCCTCTTTCCTCTTCAGCTTTTACCTGTCTGGATCACAACATTTCACTTCCTCTTATAGTTTTCTACTTCAACCTTGATCATCAATTTTCCTGCTGCACAAAGGATGCTGAGGCAAGGTAACCTGCACAAAGATTTATTAGCAGGATCCACTGCTGATGACATGCATTGACTCTAACAGACAAAGTAATTTGGGGTGGGAAAACAAACCAAAAGCAGAGGAGAAGGACAGAGAAAAGAGAACAGGAGAGGGGAAAATGCAGAGAGAAGGACGAAAAACTCCCCAGAGGCCAGCCAGTATGGGCAGCCATGGGGTCCCAGGTGACCATCATCCTCTGGACAGTGCCTCCAGTGGTGACAGAGGCAGGTGGTGCTGATGAAGAGGAGAAGGAGGACTTTTCCCCTCATCCTAAATGTTTCACTGAGACCTACTCAAATTCCGTATGGATTGCTCATGTTTATGATGCTGTTAGCACTCACCAGAGTAGGCTAATCAGATGCAAGCGCTGTACCTTGACTTTTAAGCTTTTGACCACGTATATTATTGGATAATGTTTATGGAGCATTTGGATGACTATTATCTACCTTGTTGTGCAGAGTGTTTGGTTTCTTTAACATAAAATAAAAACAACAAAAAGGAGGGAAAGAAAGAGGGGAAAGAGGGGTGGTTCTCAAACCAGTGGTAGCTACTTCCATGAAAGCCTGCCATAACAACACTGTCAGGATTTGCAGGTGTAAGTCCATGCGAATGATACAAGAATAACAGCATGAAAAATATAATGGAAAAATGGTGGCAGAGAGCCTCCAGCTAATGGCTCAATGGCTTCAGGGGGAGGTTACAGAGCTGCAAGGAGCAGGCTCTTGCTAAGGCCAAGCCACTTTGGTACCTCCAGCACTGTGCAACACGCCTGCAGCACAGCACATCTTGAAATAGATTCATCCCCCCAGAATTTTCTTTCTCACGTGGAGTCAAACCAGATCTATTTCCAGTGTAATCAATATGAATAATTTATTCGTATTTTAGATATTATAATTATCTCACAGTCTTTCCTAACATAGTTCTCAACTCGTACAGAAGTTGCAATGACAGAACTAGGCATGGGTCTGCAGATTAAGACAGAATTGAGCTTTCTTAATTCCAAAGATTGCAAACAGAATTTGTACCATCCTATCCTTGAATTAAACTAGTAGGCTCACTCCATTTCTGGTTATTACAGGTAGGGAAGGTTTATGTCAGAAAACAGAATCCAAACCAGCAGGGGAATCTCAGCAAGGAGGCCGAGGACTGAATGCACATGGTGAGTAAATTATCCTCTCATCATCCGAACTGCTCCCTCTGGATCGCATTAATGACATGCATTAGTTGTGTGCACCAGCACAGAAAAAAACTGAGCCATGTTTCTGAACGATAAATGATCTCTTTATCAAGAAGGGATAGGTGGACTACATAGATGGCAGCAGCTAGACAAATAAACTAACTTGTCAAATAAACAATTTGTGAACTTCATCTTACTTCCAAGGATTAACTCTAAGCTCTCCATTTAGATTCCCTCCCTTCTGTTATAGGCAAGGTAAAATTACAAGTGTTTGTGATATGTGCAGCCTTGCTGGACCACTGCCCATGTTTCTTTGAATAAAGAGGAGATTATGTGGGTTAACAGGAGAAGACAGAGGGCAGGAAAATATTCAGAAAGCTCCAGAAAACCCATTGAATGTCCAAGACAGCAATCCAACAAGTTACTTCCTCGCATAATCTATGATTAAGTGACTAAGTACATCTAACATCATTGTAGGCTGCTAGATACACTGAAAACCCACCACTGAACCTGAAAGTGAAGATCCAGGGCACAACAAGACAAGGCAGAGAAGCATGAGGACTCCCCTTCAGTCCCTGAAAAAGTTATGAGTGATTTACTACCATTGGCATGGGAGGGAAGACAGGCCTGCTGCCATGTGTCAGGGCAGTGGGCCAGCCCGTAGGGCACTGTCCCAGGAAGGGTGAGCCCTGGTGCCGGGCAGCAGGATTTCCCAGATGCCCAGTCATTTCACAGGAGAAGGGAACAGGGGTCAGTGAAGTCCATTTGCTGGGAATCACATCTGTGCTCATGTGGTGATCCAGCCACACAAAGTACATGCCACTCCCCAGCAGCAGGGGCTGTAATGTCAGTTTCCCCCCAAGGTGCTCCTTGACTCTTGTGTAAAAGGTGGGTGGCAATGCCAACACCAGACTGGTGACTAGGACTGCCCTATATTCCTGTATTTGCTATATTCCCAGCTGAAGGGACCCAGTTTAACTGAACTCCAGCTCATGCTGAACGTGTTACATTTGAGAGAAAGACGCTCACATTAGGAAAACCAGGTCTTCATTGAATGCTGGTGGTTCTTCTCTTCCCAGTTTCAAGACATTTCCAGACTTACTTGAAATACTCAATGTTCATTTCCAAAATGGTGATACTTGTAAATATTGGTCTCCTGGGTTTCTTCTAAACAACCCTAACTACCGCTGCTTAAATAGGGTATTCTAGCAGATGGAAATGTTTACTGGCTGATTGTTCATGAGCAATCTATGAACTTTATTCGGAAAAGGAATGAAAACAAGACAAAATAATAGGGCAGAAGAGTAATTTCAGAAAGTTGGTAACAAAAAGCAAGTCTTTCAGCTCCCACAAAAGCCCATGCATACAAGAGCCTTAAATCACACACTAAGGCATACCAATAGTTTGCCCTCTCAGTTTTTACCAGTGGTCAATAACTATTTCAGGTATTTCTAAAAACTCTATTTTTTAACAATTTTGAAAATATAATACGTTGTTAACTAAGAAGACTACTTCTATCACATCTTTGGGGGAAAAAAAAAAAAGACCAAACCAAAAAAACCGAACACCATAAAACAGGCATTCATTAGAACAACAATGTAGAGAATAGGACAACAGAATTATATTCCCTGAGCCTGTGGTCACAGTTATAGACAGGATGACCATCCTGTACTCTGTAAGTTTCACCATTACAAAAGTGTGGTATAAACCAGAAAGTGTCACCCAGTTATAAACTTTTATAAAGGAAGTCTTGAAAAAGAATAAACATAAAACAACTTGCAGCAAGCCTCCAGGTCTTACTTAGATGTGCACTCAACTTTGAAGAATCAATCTACACATAGTCCTTGGCCAAATTGTGCTAGTGTTTAAAACTAACAGACCCTTGCTAAAACTGTGTGATTTAAATTGTCCTGGGTTATCTTAAACTTTTCAGCTGACCTCCCACTGCACAGCACCACAGGAGTGAATTGGTTGAAAGCACATGATATCTTCCAAGAAGTACAAAGTTACTACCCAAGCCTTGTTTCTGACCCAGAAACTAAAAGTCTCTTTTTGTTACAGAAACAGATGGTAGGAGGAAATCAGCATTAAAGCTTGCATCTTAGATTTGGTATTTAGCACAGTTTCCAGTTTTTAAATAAGTTTTTCCTCTTAAAAATGCAATCACAGCATTGTGAGAATTGCATTTTTGTCTTCTCTCGTGGATTTGCAGGTTAAATATCTCAATATACCAGTAAAAGGGCTTTTTCTTCTAAAGCTCAAGCCTAGAAATTCACTCTGGGGAACTGGAAGTCAAGCTGGGTTGTTTCCATCTTAAACATTAGTACCAGAAATAAAGGCTTCACAAGCCAAATTTAACTCTCAGTTGTGCTTCTGTAAATTCTCTACTTTTAAATCAAGCTTTTAGTTTCGAACATCAGGTTAATTGCCTTAAATAGTTCTCAGGGCAAGTATTTAAAGTTGTTGGAGCTGAGACTGGAGAGCTAGAGGTTTATCTGAGTGCTGCTGATGCAGGCACTTGGGACCCCGATGAATATTGTCCTAGCAAGGGTCTCTGCCACTGGTCAGCCCCACACTACACACCCTTGCTTGAGCCTCTGAGCAGAAATTGCTGGGATGCCTGCTTAATAAACTCCAAACTCCTTTGGCCCTCAGATGGCTGATTCAGATGCCTCTTCTTCACATTTTTCCCTGAGGAATAATGTGGATGATATCTTTAATAAATAAGATTTCCCCTGAAGACAGGTTAGAGTTGAGTAAGTAGGGAACTGAATTATCTTTTCAGCCCAAAGAGGTGAGTATCAGTGCTTCTGTCCCTCATACAGCAATACACACTGGTGGCGAGGCAGCGTAGCAAAGCCCCGTGGCCATGCCCACCCTGCCAAGTGGCCACTGAACCCAAGAGCGGGCGAAAGCACAGCGCATTCCCCAAGCCACGCTCTGCACACTCACACCGCCTGGGTCACTTGTGCCACAGTCACCTATTTCCTACAAGGGCAAGGACTGACCACAATATCAGTCTTTCTGATCCACGTGTGGCCACAAAAGGTGACTGCGAGTCATTGTGGCACCTATGGCAGGGGACGGAGGCTAAGCAAGAGCAGGCACGCCTAGGCTTAGCTCTCCTTCCTGACACTAAGCACACACTTTGGTCATGCCAAAAACTTGCACAGGCCTGGTTATTATTCTCCATCACTCCTCAGGGCTCACAGAAAGCTGCTTCGCATTGGCTTGCATTCAGAGAATTTGGACAAGTTTGGGATCAAGGGCAAGCTCAGTCCCACGCTGGCAACACAGTCTAACCGCTGCATTCAGCTGCGTACAGAATTGGCTCGTTTCACAGGTAAGCAAGGGAAACTACTGCCAGACCTGCCCATCAGGGACATTTCACCAAAACTAATTTCACCTTTAAGCCCTGTCACTGAGCCTTTTGTTAGCCCATTATTTTCAGACCAGCTCTAAAACACTGCAGCAGAAATTCCAGGAAGCCCAGAAATTTCGGCAACACAGCATTTTTACCCATTTGTGAAATACTTCCTAGTAAAGCAGACAATGCCTTGACTGAAGGAAGCCCCAGAGAAATCTGGTAGATCTCTCTGCTTATTTGGATGCACAAAGCTCCACAGCAATACTGGTACATTTCTGAAATGGCTGATGGCAAGACATGCTTATTTATTTGTTCAGGTCTACAGGTTCAAATTGCCTCAGCTAACTTACTTGGAACTAATGCCATTATAAATGTTTGTAAATGTCAGAGATTATCCTCTTGGTTGATTTTATATTACTTACTCTTCAGTGCTTTAAAATGATACACTGCTGTCCTATTTAAAAGTAGCCTTTTTCCAAGTACATGCAAATGCACCAAATTCAAGAGTTTCCCATTGTTTTGAAGTTTCTCGAATGGCAGAAAAAATTACCATCCTGCTTCCTGAAAGGAAGCTTCATTGTACTTCCATGCATTTGGTTAGGAAAAAAAAATCTGCAAAAAATAATAACTTTAGATTGCAGATCTGGGAATGTTAAGGTTCTTACCTATCTATCAGGGAACAGGCATACTTAAATGTATAACTTATAGCACACAGTGAGATTTACTGGCATTTAACCTCACTTCCCCAGAGTTATCAAGAGAGGAAGATAGAGATACCAGCAGCACTTCCTAGGAGTTAAGTCAGAGTGTTTGCTTTGAAGAGAAAAAAAATTCCCCCTACTATTTCATCTCTAAAATCCCTTTTAGAAGAATACTTAGAAAGGAAAAGTTTATGAAAATTAATACAGAAATTATACAAAAAGCAGTCCAGGTCAGGTAATAATACAATCAATCTTGTCATAAGCAACATCTACCATCACGTAATGGATTCAGACTCAGTGCATATTATGCTCTATTTTCATTTCTGAATTTTAGGTACACTTATACTATGCTTTGCTTGAAATGTAAAGCAATACCTAAGAAGGAATAGGGGCCAGAACTGTCAAAAGACACAAAACCAAACCTAAAAATTACAGAGCTCTTCTGTACTTACAATCGGCATGAGCCTTACTACTTAGAGAATGAGGCTATATCCAAGATATAACAATAGGAATTCATATATTCAGAATTTGTGCATTTTTCTGCTTCTCCTTCCTTTTATGTTCTTAAAAAACCAATAAATTTACTTCTCACCCTAATAATCAAGAATGCGTATCACTGTAAATACTCAGTACTCACCACAACAATACAATTTTTAATCCTGAAATAATGCAAGCAATAATCTAAACAACAGCACATCTATTTTCCTGTCAGACCACTTAAAGAAAATTAGGTTGTACAAAAGCAAAAAGTAGCACTGGAACAAAGGAACAAAGAAATTACTTTGAAAGAGCACATATAGAAAAGCACTTCTATGATTTTTCAATGGCCAAAAATTTGCATTAATGTTCAAATTTATCAGCTAAGGACTAATGTTGGTGATGACATTAGATACATTCTAGAAATAGGACCCTCACTGTTAAGAGAGGCTGAACGAGGTAACAGAGACAAATCGGGGAACTAACTTTGAAATTATGTTTTTGCCAAGAGCACTGAGTGTTCCTATGCCTGAGCAAAACATCCTACTAAACCAATCTCAACGCAACATATCCTTCTTCCTAACTAGGCACAGCTTATGAAAAATCTTGAGGCTGATATACTTTATTACATTCAGTAAGCCACTACATAGTCCAAAGTAATTCCACATTTATAAAATTTTCCCATATGGAAATTCTGTTTACAATGGCAACACTCCTAATCTAGATACCCAGATGTTAAAAACAGTCCTTTGTGAATACAGTTAATTTCATTCGAAAATACAGCTCATATTATGATAGCAAACAAACTTTTTTCCTCGTATAATATACATCTTCCTTGAAAGATTTTCACCAGAAAATCTTTTTAAGTGATGACAGAAAGCAATACTTCTGACATCCATGATAAATATGCAAGACACAAAATAAATCCTTTATTGTCACCTCATGAATGAATGAGAACATGAGTTTTTTACATGCTGGATGAGTTCATAATATCTCCCTTATGGTTTATTTGAACTTTTCCAGAGAAGAAGAATGATTTGCCTGGCCACATTTTATTACTTATAGCACAGATTAGAAGGAATCTTCCTTCCTCCCTGAGACATATTGCAGGTCTCTGCTAATGTCTGCTGAACAGCCTTCTTTTGCGTGAGTCTTTCTTCAAAAACGGTAAAGGTGACCCCATGTAGATGAGGGATGAGATGCAACAAAAAACCTTAAGCATCATTAGCTATGGAGATCACACTGGTTTAGGCAAACTACCAAAGATGAGCGAGCAGTCTGCTGGAATGTTCAATGTACTCTCACCAAATGTAAGTGCGAGTTCAGAATATGTCTATGAGAAATGCACATTGCAGGATCAGCACAAATGCATACCATGCATACCAATTCAAAATGCCTTCCTAAATTCATGAAAAAGCACCTTCCTCATTTGTTTCTCTGAACAAAAATTGTTCTATACAGACAATAACTGATATTAAGAACTTTCCTAGGGACCGCTAGATTCAACATATTATGTAAATGATGGAATTCATAACTTTTCCCCATGTAAAATGTAATTATAACTCTTCTCTGTGATGTAGCAACAGACAATCCTTCTCTGCAAGGAGATGATCCTAATCAGGTTAACCTGAATTTTGACATTGATTTGCATAGGAAAAATATTGGGACCCTGACTACTTATGCATAAAACAGCAGTTATCTGCCTCTAAGACATTTCCTACATCAGTACTGATCTGTCGCATGACTCTCCCAGCTTCCAAATTGAGCTTCTGAAGTGGTCTGATTTTCACTTCACTGTTCCGAAGTCAGCAGCTATTACCCATAACTAATATAATATGACAACACTCCTCAATGTCCCACTCTTCAAATGCCCTTAGTAATTGCCATCATTCAATATTTAGAATTATGTATGCTGGGAAAATGTAGTTGATAAGTATAGTGTTTGTTATGCACAGAGGTTCCTCTCAAACCTTTATTCCATGAATGTAAGTGCTTCAAAACAAATACATTTCAAAGCAATGTTTTCTTCTACAGAGGACATCCTTGAAAATATAATGGAAGGAATTTTGACCAAATTGCCTTCTGTTTGCCTGCTGCCGATAAAGGTAGATCATGCTCAGGTCAGATTACTTAAGCCATTCAGGTACGCCAACACCCTATTAGAGATACTTCCGAGCTCTGCAGCTAACTTTTCCAGCGCCACTCTACGTTACAGAAGAGGAATACTGACAAATAATGACATATAATCACCGCCTGTGTTCTTCAAGGTGTGTCATCCTGCTGACCTGTTCTTTCTCTCCCAGTGTCAAATATTTCTTTTACCACAGCTCTTCTTCCATAACAGAGTCAGTTAATATCCTGTTTCCCACTGGGCTTCAGTGCAAGCAGCCTGATTTTGCTGCCCTTTCTCACACAAATGGCGCTTTGTCACACAAACGGATCCACTGAATCTAGTAGCACCTGTACAGTAAGGTTTTACATGAAATTGAGTCAGGGTGACAGAACTGAGCCCTTGCTGTTTAAATAGTGCTTAATTCTCAGGTACACACCACTAATGCCTGTTTACACTGCTCCAGACCTTGAAATAGGTGCAAATACGAATGTTAGATCAAACCCAGGCCCTTCCCAGTCACATTTCTGTGTATGCATACTGCAAAGCCATTACCAAGGTGCACAGCGTGAACGATGGAGACACAGGTGGTGTTCCCGGGCACAGAAGACAGACGTTGCGTGACTGAACGGCTGTGCGTGACCAAATGGCGTCAGGAGTAAAAGCAATACAGCAGCCAGTGCTCCGCTCCTTTGTCAGAGGTTCAAATGGCCAGCCACAGATCCTTGCATAGAAAAAGGGGAAAGCAAAATGCCCTACAACAGCAGCAACTGCAGCCCTTAGACCACCAGTGGGAGTCTCTGAGACCATATGAGATTTCCTAATGCTTTCTATTACAAATTTTATAAGAGGTCATATTGGTCTATCATAAATGTTGAGACACGGCTGCAGTCCAAAGAACGATGGCTCAAAACTCAGCAAGAGAAAGGTGTCACTAAAAAAAGAAGCATCACCCGAACAGATTGTCTCTGAAGGAAACGAATCATTTTCTGTCAATGATATGCAATGTTATTTTATTTAGATCAAGGCAAAAGAGTTACACATGAACCAAGTGTAAGATAGAAATGTAGCTATGCCTTCAGGCAAGCTTCTCTCTGAAAAAGACTGACTTCACCTGACTTCTCAGCACCTTGAGGTGAAAGAAGCATGAATTGAGGTGAAAAAAGCAATATTTTTGCCTGTACCCTGAAATCTAGTGACTGTGACTTGGTCAGTCATCTGAGTGATCAACTCACCATCTTTTCACCATCAAATATTTGACAGGGTGTTATTTTATCAGTGCTAAGAAGTACTGATGTCTCAATTCATTGCAGAGAGTTTCTGAGGGCAGAAGTCTTTTCAGTCTGCAGACCACGTGAACAGGAGTATCTAAAGAAATCTTGAAAAATTATTAAAGAGGAAACCAGTCAATTTCCATGTATTTGACTGGAGCTAAGTTTTTACTGTCACTGTCCTTGAAAGCCTCCTCTGTTTCCACGGAGGAAAAAAATAGAGGGTATTTGATTGTATTAAATGCAAAATTATATATATCAGTGTCTTTACTCCGCATTAAACTATGTGTTTTTTCGTATTCTCCAACAGAAATAATTGAATGGACTCAAACATAATGAAGTAAGTGAAACAGGAACAAAGAGCGTTTTGTTGGTACTAACACAGCCCCATTTATTTAACAATACCTCTTCCCTTTCTGGGATCTTAACCTATCTGAAGACCAGGTTAATTTTGGTTTGCTTTAGTTTTTAGGAGTTTTTAAAGAAATAGAAAAGAAAGTAGGCAAAATAAAAATATGAATTGTTTAAATGTCTTGAGAAATGGACAAATTTTCAGATGATACTTAATTGGAAGCACAGCAAATGATGATAGAGAATGCAGAAGTGCTTTGAACTGAACCCTCAAGCAAGCAGACAGCACATGGAATTAAATAGGGACAAATTTAGAATGAGACTGACGGGGAAAAAAAAACAAACCTCAAAACTTTTTCTGTTGAACAAAAGAAGTAACACTAAGCTAAGACAATATGGAGAAAGAGATTAAAGACTTCATGAGAGCAAATGTACATTGTTAACAGCTAAGACATCCGAGCATTTTTTGTCGCAAAAATGAAAAGTTATCTCTGTAAGTGGGACTAGTTAGTCAAGATTCAAATTCTACTTGCCTGCATAAATTTATAGATCGTAATGGGAGATGTAGTCTCCAGTCACTAGGGAAAAAGTTATTTTAAACAACAGTGGACATACCGCAGATGAGAGAAATCCAGAAAGTGTTAAAGTAAGTAGAATAGCTATGAAGAGGATCTAAATGTCTTGGAAAATAGCCAAATTTTCCCAGTGTGATTAGATCTAATTAGCGCTAAGCTTTCTATAGAAACCCTTTTTTAAAATAAATAATGTGTAATTTATTACACACCGTCCCTTTTTTTATGATGCCTTTACAGAACAGCTGGGTGCTTTAAATTTATTGCCTTTTATTAAAAAACTCGTATTGAAAATATATGAGCTAGCTTGTTGCACCTTTCAGCACTAACTCAGCTACAGAAGACAGCAATTCTGTCACTGCAGAGAAGTGCTTGAATTATTGCTCTGCTCTCAGTGTGGCCGATCCTGCGTCTAAGTAAATCTCATAGGATTCATCAGCAAATCACACAGCATGCTCTATTCAGTGCCTACCACTAAATTATCATTTACAGACCCACGCTGAGATTTCATTAGTCCTATTTCCAACTTTTAAAAAGTACATTCAGAGATTGCTTCAATCTTTCTTTCCTTTATGGGGATTCACAAATTCAGACATGAGACTTAAAGGAAAGCTCAAGTACATTTGTGGAAAACCTGAGGGGAGACAACAGATTTTTTAGGCCACCTAGAAAGCTGGGATGCTTCACCCTTTTCTTTAACCATACTGACTAAAATCATGCATAACAATAGGGATTTAGCATAGAAAAAGCTAGTCTTCTAATTTAGAACAGCTTTGTGAGAGCATTATTCTTTCACTGTTGGAAAGCAGAGGGAAATGGTACCCACACCATATTACTCCTGCAAAGGTTGCTGAGATACCTGTAGAGATTCACACAATGAGACTGATGTTGTAAATTACAAAACAGTACATCACTGAAAAACATGAAGAGGCATTTCTGGAAGCCAAAGTGAGAACAGACAGTCTTTCAGTGCATTTATCTCAGCAATCACAATTCACAATTCAAGGCAACAGAAGCAGTAAAATAAGTATAATCAAAGAAACTCGCTTGTCACTTGTACAGATAATTTTAATAAATAATGTGAGGGTTTCCTTTCCTAAAGAAAGAGTCCTGATCTGTCGGTGTTTGCCAAGATATTTTCTTTCAGAAGTTCTGGTAGTGGACAGGCTATATTATATCCTCTGCAATACAGAAAAATGTGTATTCTCTGCAATACAGAAAATACACACACCTGCTAGGGTGAGAGGCAAAGATGGACGTTCACCCAGATATCAATCATGTTATGGTTAGTTACCCTTTTCCTCATTAGCAGAACTGGCTGTAGAGCAAACATCTGGTCCAGACACATGGATCTTTAATAAGACATGGCAATAATTTGTTTTCCAATTTTCCATAACATCCAAATATATCACCAAGACCACAGCCTAGAGTAACCCTTCTGCTCTGCATTTTGCCTCTGGGGGAAAAAAATATATTTAAGTCCACAACCAAAAAGGACGCACAAGGGAGGGCTCAAAATCTGCAGCTGAAAAAATTATGTATAGCTTATAACTGTTTGGTGATAGAAATGTGGTAGTTACATATTTAAGCTAAGTCTGTACCATCAACTTCAAGAGATCTTGGTGCCAGTCTGGGCTTTTGAGCACATACAGCACACACCTACCACTATTCACCTGTAATTCAACACTGGATTCTTAATTAACATTTTTCAAGGGAGTTATAAAGTCCTGTTATCCTCATTTTATTGACTTAGAAACTGAATTAGGGAGCTAAGTAAGAAATTTGAGGCCCCAGGAAGAATCAAAGACAAGATTACACTGAAGCAATTTGTGGAAATTTTGTGCTCTGAGTAACGGGAAACACTGCTTTCTGCCTTCAGAGTAAGTTTCACCACTAATACTTTCAGTGTGAATGTTTAACACCCACTAAAACGTTATATTCTCCTCCTTTGTCTTTTTTCATAGGAAGAGCTTCCCAGAATACGTAACATTTTGTCCTCTGTTCATCTCTCCTCTTAATCTTGTAGCCATCATGGAGAAGTTTAACCCACATGTCATTTTACTTAGACTTTTTACATTAATGTCGTCTCTGGGCATATGAATAAAATCAAGACCCAGCCATTTTTGCAGGAGGGGACGACGTGGAGTTCAACATTTCTGAAGAGTACTACATGGGCAACCTGTGCAACATGATCCAAAACTTCTCCAAAATGGTTATCTTGGAGAAACTGAAGTCCTCTGAAAATGTTTTTGTCTCTTTATGGGCTATGAGGGATCCTAGACAACCACCTCAAACATAAACCTAGATGGCAAAACGTGGAAGAAGAAGCCTTGTCCCTGAGTGGGTATTGAAAGACACTCCACTGAAGTGAGACCAGACCAGATGTCACAAGAGTCTCATCAGCAAAAAGGACAAGTTTCCCTACTGCTGTAAATGACTCAACCTGCATTAACTACGATTTTCTCTCTGCAACGAATCCCCAACCACTGCTTAGCCTCTGGTATCAGCTGCGGGGTATCAATCCTAGTAAACTTTTTTTTTTTTTGAGGTAAGTATCTAACAGGAACAAGAATGAAACAATCAACTCATTTCACGTAGACCACTGAACAGTCTTCTGGAAATAATGACTTCAACTCGCTATTGATGTGGCTGGAAAAGGACTAATGACTCAGATAAGAAAGACTCTTTATGACATTGGCAATCTTTTTGCCCTCTACTTGCCCCTGCTACAATCTTTCTAAAACTTTAATCAGGGAAGGAGGTTAAGGAAAGATGGCTTGTAATGCAGTATCGGATACAGTGCTTCAAAATCTTCAGCTTTTAACCACATTTCATTTTTAATAGTCATATCCCAGATTATTTATTTTTCAGACAGCAGCTTAAGTCATTTGAACAACTTTGTGCGCAATTTCCTTTACCCGATTTCTTCAGACATTTGCAGTAATTTGCAGACATTTGCAGAGGTACCAGCTCTTTACATTATTTTCTAGCTCATCACTTTTGCTATCATTTTGACTCAGAGCTCATTTCTTTGATGTGTAATAATTCGTTGTGAGAACACAGGATATCAAAGGACAGAAATATCTTCATCATCTAATGTTCAGCATGATCTACATGTCAGAAAGAAATGGTAAGGTTATTATTTATGCTTCCTCTCAACCATCTTTCTTGCACAAAAGTCAGATTGCTACCATTCAAATTACAGCATACAATTCATTTCACACCAAAGAAACTCTACTTAATACCAGGCAAGGAGAACTCATACACTGAGCTTTGTGGTGTAAAATCCTGTATTCTACACTGTACAGAGCAAGAAAAGTCCAGGTCCCTTTGTCACATGACTGTTCACTGCTCTTTAGATTAATCTGTAACATCATACAGAACATAAGATTTGGGTCCTACCTGTAACATTTCTTGTATTTCTCTTTTTCTTGCTCTGGCTTATTTTTGTTTTTTCCTACTTCTCTTTTCCTCTTTGGTGTGAAAGAAACCTGATTTTAGCCAACCAAGACAGAACCTCTTTTCATTTCATTGTCAACCCATGACCTGAAAGGTGGCTGATGCAGGTTTGCTGGGTCTTGGGCTGGATGCTAAGATGGCACAGTGTGCCTGTCATTCCAGCTCAGGAAGCTACAAGCTAAAAATCAGCACCAAAAATAGAAAGTGCAATGCCAACTTTTGTTGTTCTCTCCCCTTTTGTGTCTGTTTGTCTTGGTTTGTTCCCAGCAAAGCCATATGGGAGCATAAACTTAGGAAAAGCAATAGCTTGAATACACCTCAAATACTTTTTTCTTTTTCCAAAAAAGACATTTGATAAAGTCTTTAATACCAGCTATAATATAGTTTAACAGGAAGAAGAACTTCCATCTAAAATATTTTTATATAGAAAGGAAACCAATTAGGGGATGCTAGTGAAATGAAAACTTTTTACCTTTTATCGTATTAGGTACTTCTATAATTACAGGTTTTATTTTAAAATTTATATTTCAAAATCTCAATAAGTTACATTTCAAACATTCTACTCTACTTTTCTTCTTCTTTCTGTATCTTTATTAAAAGTTTGAAACAATTTTAAGTGGCAATTGTGGACTCAGTGGACCTAGTAGGCCAAGGTCTTCATGTTGAAACTCCAAGTCCTTGGTATCGCACGGTGAGAGAGTCAGGCTAACACCTCTGACCATTTAGGAATGCTTATTGCCTTGAAGTTAACACCATCAAAATTAAAGTGATGGCGTTTTTAAATTATGCAAGTAGTATGCATTTGTGGGGATGTGGGTGTTCATGCCTGTAGTGAAAAAAAGGCAATACTGATTTCTTATTAAAAAATGACCATTTTAATATTGACTTTGTTCCATCATAGACTCTATCTCCTTAGAAAAATCTGTGACAGTTCTGACAGCAAAATTCCACCTTTCTTATAACCGCCCTCATGTTTCCCATCTTACAATGCCTAATGTTTCTTGCAATGCCTAATGTTTCTGTTACATCCAGAATGGATGTATTATGGAATGTATTAATTCAAAAGGCATCCTAAAACTTGTCTTCCTCCTCAGCACATAAAAGACGTTTATTCAGTCATCTAACTGCCCAATTTTCCCCTTCATTTAAAATTATTGAGTTTTTGGGAGTGCTGCAATATACTAGTGATCAGTCGTGTCCAGGTTTCTAGATGATCTATTACTACCTCTAAGCTGTGGTACCTGGGAGCTCTTCCCCAGGCTTGGGTGAAGGTATGAGAGACAGCTGTGTCCTACCAGCACGCTGGCACCATCCCACCCTCTGCTTCCTTCCCATACTCTTACATTCACTGGAAAATAAGATATGGAGACAGTTCAAAAGGTGGGCATTCCAGTCAATGGCACAGTGTCCGGATGACAGTGAGACAAGTTGTGCAGAACTTGTCTCTCAGTTTCCGCGATTTGGAGGTTTCCTACCACGCTCACTCAGCAAAACTTGCTGCAGAGCTGAGATCAGCTGAGGCATTCCCACTAGAGCTCATCTCTCCTAAAAGAGTCTTTGCTCCATGTAATCATCCATCACGATAAATACTGTTTGATAATGAAACATTCTATGTCAAGGCCTAAAATGAGTTAGTGATTGATCTTCATGTGATAACCCTTGTTCTCTCTTCCCAACTTCTGCCTGAAATATCTGTTATCATCACTTGTTTCATCCTGTTCAATATAAAGTTACAAATCCATCCAGAAAGTAATGATGTTTTTCTATATGTCTGCAAATGTTTAGCACGTTTCTGGGCTCTGCAAGATAGCAATAATAATAATAATCACGAAACAGTAGCCTCCAGCCCTAGAAGAGCCTGCAACTAATGCTAAATTAACATGTCAGTGTGCAACATACTCTTGAATTGCAATTCACAAGGTAGAGTTGAAATAGAAAAAGACTAGGAGGCTAAATAAACAGAAAGCAATAGATAGAGTCCTTCTGAAGGACAGAGATATTTTTCTTCTTCAAAGCCAAAAGTCCAAATTATCTGGTGTTTTTTACCATAAATGAAATACATTATTGTACAATATTCATCTAAAAATAACCAACTACATGTTGCTACTGCACAAGAAAAGGGTAAGAGTATGATTCTACCCAACTTTACATGCAAGGATGTCAAGTATAGCAGTATTTCAAAGTCTGCCTCCGCAGGGAAGGAAACGCTGTTAGAATTTTGGCTAGCTGAACACAAGCTGAGCACAATGCAAAAGTTCCTTGAGTGTGGCAGTACGGAACACTGCCACCCTGGCACTTACTGAAGCACAGGGTGTGCTCATTTCCATATCAATGCGCCACATGTTTCTCCAAGACAAAGCTGTTTCACACCACTGCTGCTATTTGAACTTCAGAAATAAAGGGAAAGGTTTCTGTATTATTGTTAAAAACAATGAAACTCACATCTTTTGTGCACAGGATACAGTTAATGAACACGGCCCTTTATAGGGCTGTATTAGTGACCGCGTGCAGAAGGAGCCTATTGTAACAGAGCTGTGTTGTGCAGGAAAGACAAGCATCACTTTAAATTCAGAACACAGGATTGTGCAAGTAATAGTGATGCCTTCCAGATTTAGAAGAAGATTATATTCACTGTAACTTTGTTAGCTTGCTTAATGAGCCTACAGCAAAACCTGGGAATCCAGTAAAAATCGGGAAACCCAGAATCCCAGAAACCTGGGAATCACAGTAAAGTGAAATCGAAGTGATTTGTCCAAGGTCACACAGAAACCTGTGAAACAACAGTCTGTCACACTCATGTGTCCCTTTGTGTTTTAACAAGACCAAGTTTCTTCTTTACCCACAGAGAAAGAAATACTTATGAGACCTCTCACAAATCAATACTAAAATACGTTGTGCCATGCAAAACAGTTAGCTGCAGAGTATTAGGAGGAAAAACCAAAACCTGTTACAAAGGTCATATCAAAGGCCCAGAAGCTTTGCCGTGTCAAATTACAATGCAGGGTACCACCATGTCCAAAAGGTTATTACTGGGAGAGAACCACCTCTTCCTCGCAAGGAAAGTGAGTGAATGCTTCAATGATGTAAAACAAAGAACATTTAAAACCGCTTCTTCTAGCTGAGAGCAAACTAATCATTTTTAAACTTGAAGCTTCAAATGCATGTAATGAAGTCATTATTGCACATGAATATGACTCCTCAATCAAAATGCCTGAAATCTCTGCCATAATAATTTTATTTAGATTGAAAAGAAACCATGTAGTCTACCATTCAGTTAACAATAATTCTTTATGCTCTACTCCCTGGATTTTCCTTACAATGTTATTTTCTTTTCACATTGATTACAAGGAGGAAAAAAGAAGAAAAAAACCCTTATTCAGAAAAAAGTATCAGAAAGTACAATCAAAGACTACCTGTAAACTTGCAACAAGCTGAATTTTATTTCATCTCACAACAGCAGATGAGGAGAACAAATTTTGCTCCCATACTCTTTGAAGAGTAGATGCTTTTAGATGCTTTTAAGAAAACAAAAATAGAAACTATGTCTGGTATCTTTTTGTTCTATAGCAACAGCAGGATGGCAGGCCTCTAAGCTCACAGAATCATAGAAGGGTTGAGGTCGCAAAGGACCTCCCAGGATTGTCTAGTCCAGCCCCTGCTTAAAGCAGGGTCAGCTACAGCAGGTTGCTGAGGGCTATGTCCAGTCAGGTTTTAAGTATCATCAAGCAACTATCTCTCTGGGCAACCTATTCCAGTGTTTGATCACCCCTGCAGTAAAATGTGTTTTCTTATGTTCAGATGGAATTTTCTCTATTTCCATTTGTGCCCTCTGACTCTCGTCCTGTCACTGGTCACCACTGAGAAATCCTGGCTCCAACTTCTTTGCGCCCTCCCATCAGTTATTTCTCCACGTGGCTAAGACACCCCTGAACCTTCCCTCCTCCAGGCTGAACAATCCCAGCTCTCTCAGCTTCTCCTCATTGTCAGATGTTCCAAGCTTGCAATCATCATCATGGCCCTTTGCTGTACTTGCTCCAGTACGTCCGTGTCTCTCTTGTACTGGGGAGCCCAGATCTGAACACAGCACTCCAGATATTATTCACCAGTGTTAAGCAGAGGGGAAGGACCACCCCCCTCAACCTGCTGGCAATACTCCTCCTAATACAGCCCAGGATACCGTTAGCCTTCTCTGCTGCAGGGCACACTGCTGGTTCATGTTCAGCTTGGTGTCCACCAGGACCCCCAGGGCCTCTTCTGCAAAGCTGCTTTCCAGCTGGTTGGTTCCCAGCCTGTACTTGTTATCCCATGGGGTTATGCCTCCCCAAGGGCAGGACTTCGCATTTCCCTTTGTGGACTTCCCGAGACGCATAACAGCCCGTTTCTCCAGCTTGTCAAGAAATGCCTCTGAATGGCAGCACAACTACCTGGTGTATCAACCACTCCTCACAGTTTTGCATTGTCCACAAACATGATGAAGGCGTACTCTTGTGCCATCATCAAGGTCATTAATGAAGATGTTACTTCATCAGTTTATCTGTGAGGATGTTATGTGAGACAGTGTCAAAAGCCTTAACTAAGTCAAGATAAAAAACTTCCACTGCTCTTCCCTCACCCACCAAGTTAATCATCTCATCAGAGGAAATGATCGGGTTGGTCAGACATGATTTTCCCTTTCTAACTAGTACTCTTGATCACCTTTTTGTCCTTCATGTTTAGAAATTGTTTTCTGAATTGCTCCATCACCTTCTCAGGGATTAACATTAGGTCTGTAGCTCCCCAGATCCACCTTCTTGTCATTCTTGAAATAGGAAGTGACATTTTCTTCCTGCCAGTCCTCAGGAACCTCACCCAACATCCACAACCTTTCAAAGATTATTGAGAGTGGCCTTGCAGTGACATTTGCCCATTCCCTCAACATTCATGGGCATATCCCACCAGGTCACTGGGCTTCCATATGTCCAGTTTGTTTAAACGTTCCCCAACATAATCTTCTTTCACCAAGATAAATCTGCCCTGCTCCAAACTTACCCACTGATCACAGGGGACTGAAAGTCCCTGAGTTGATTTTACCAGTAAAGACCAAGGTAAAGAAAGCAGGGAAAGCAGGAACCCAGTGGAATATCATAGTCTACCTATTGTCAAAATTACCTATTTTGTTCTTTTTCCAGAGGGTAGCCAGATGTCAATGAGTCTTTAGTTGTCAATTTCTAAGACAATTTTGCCCAAGGATGAATACGATTAGTTATCAGAATAATTCTGTATATTCTTAATGACACAACATTATTAGCAGTTGGTGATCATAATTACTTGTGTATTTTAAAGCCAAAGCAAGATATACCAAGCTAGGAGAGGAGCTGAAAATGCTGACAGTGAGAATAAAAAGGAAGGAAGAAGGAAAGACACAATTTGCTAGGAATCTCGATACCTGGCACAGGACAGAAGGAAACGTTGAAACTCATATATTATTTTAAAATCCACACTTATAGTTCATTCATCTGAAAATTCTGTCCATAATGCCTGAGAGTTTCTCTACCCAGAAGCAACCCCTGGGAGAGAAAAATTCCCTGCAACTCAAAGTAGACCTAGCCTCTGGCAGGCAGGGATTTCTTAACTTCTTAGAGGCTGCTGCTTCTGCTTTCTTTCTTGAGGACTCCCCTCTAAGAGATAAGCATGACAGGCACAGAAAGCTGCTAAGTCCCATTTGTTGCTCAGTAAATTGCCAGAATAATACACAGCAGCTGAATTATACATGTGAAACTGGTATTCCACAAAAAGTCTATTAAGTCTATTTTCATCCCACAAAATGTCTGTTATCAGGATACCACCTTGAAGCCAACTTGGGTGTAAAACTATATTGTGAATAAAGTTTATAGCAACCATTAGAAGATAATATATAGATGTTAACAGGCTGAGATTAACCAGTTAGGAGACAAAGGGGCAATCAGTATCCCACACCTGAGTGTTTCGAACAATGGTTAAGTCTGAAATTCAAAACCTGAGCTAGAAACCATAAAAGATCTAGAGCTAAGAAAGAACTGGACTTTGGGAGTGCCTCGTCCTCAGGGCGATACTTCAAACTCTGACCAAGGAGTGCAGGCCTCCAGGAGCCTATACTGCACAAGTGAGATATCTCATGATGATTTCAAAGTAAGCTTGAACACAGTCCGCCACAGAGCACTGAATCACACAAAGTCAGACCAAACCTGTAAAGAGCCAGCCAACAATGGATTTTAAATCCCATCTCTTAACCATTCCCTCAGTCCTTTGTTTGACCACTGGATATCTGAAACTGTGTAGTACAACCTCCCAAAGACAGGAGCTCTCAAAGGGTATGTATAAAAGGTCAGCTTTTTCAGCCCATTAAAAGGCAAGGTCCCTCTGAACATGTGCTGTAGTAGCATCTCACAAACACAGGAAGTATTTGAATACAACATATAAACACACACACACTGATACAGTATCTATAAAATGGAGAGACATTAGAATGACAAGGCAACTGCTTAAAGTATGTCAGGATCACAACTCAGGATCTAGATGCCTGTATTTTATGAAATTCCCAGTTTCAATGCTTATGCCTACTTTCCAACTCTCCAGCTGTACTACTTTAAAGTTGTGTAGTTTTTGAACCTGGGAGGAGACCCCCCTGGAGCACTGTGTCCAGCTCTGCAGTCCCCAGCACAAGAAAGACAAGGACCTATTAAAGTGGGTCCAGAGGAGGTCCACAAAAATGATTAGAGGGCTGGAGCACCTCTCCTATGAAGAAAAGATGAGAGAGTTGGGGTTGTTCAGCCTGGAAAAGAGAAGGCTCCGGGAAGACCTTATTGCAGCCTTTCAATACTTAAAGGGGGCTTAAAAGAAAGATGGAGAGAGACTTTTTAACAGGGCCTGTTGTGATAGGTCAAGGGGCAATGGTTTTAAACTGAAAGACAGTAGGTTTAGATTGGACACAAGGAAGAAATGATGTATGATGAAGGTAGTAAAACATCAGAACAGGTTGCCCAGAGAAGTTGTCTTTGATGCCCTCTTTAACCTCTCTTTCCCTTCCCTGAAGATAAGGGAGAGAGAATAAGAGAGAGAGAGAGACTTATGAGTTGAAAAGAAACCAAACTAATGAAACAGTAATAATAAAAAGAAAATATAATATTAATAAGAAAATAATGAAATATATACAATATATAGAAAACCATGTCAAGCTCCCAGGATGACAATCACATCACCTGCAGACACTGTACAAGTCCCAGACGGGACTCAGCAACGTATGGGAATTGGATTCCAGATCTGGATTCAGGAATGCATGGATTGGGATCAAAGGCAGAAGAACAGACAGAGTCCTTCTTGGACACTGGCCATTGAAGAAAGAGGCTAACCCCTTCGATCCCTCAGCTTTTATACTGAGCATGGGGCAGATGGGATGGAACACCCTGTTGGTGAGTTTTGGGTCACCATCACCTGTCCTGTCTGCTCCTCCCCACAGATGCGACCCCTCTACACTCTTCTTCTGACCCTCCAACTTGGTACACAACAAAGTGAGCTGCCCTTGGTTGTTATAGCAATAAGTATAAGCAAGAGCCTCTCTGCATACCATTCCTTGGTATTAACTACAAACATCAGATGTTTTCTGTTAGAAGCAGACACTGTCTGAAATATATGCTGTTAATTTCAGAGAGTTAGTTTGTTAGAAGACACTTAACTGAAAAGGAAAATTACGAAAACAAAAACAAAATAAACACAAAAGACTTCAGCTTTTGCTTCAATGATATTGTACCCTGGATTTGTACTAGGATTTAATGTACAGTAAGAAACTTACTCATCATTTATTATTTGAATTCTTATTCAGTAGACATTTCTCAGCTTCTCCAGGAAGATGACATTTATGAAGATATGTGACAAACTTAAGGCCAAAGTGCTCTGTTGGCTTTGGATTACTCAGAAGACTTGCACTCCATTCCTAGTTCTGCCATTCCATTCTGCCTCAAACCAGGACATTGACACATCCCTGGAAGTGTTCAAGGTCAGGTTGGACAGGGCTTTGATCAACCTGATCTAGTGAAAGGTGTTCCTGTCCACGGCAGGGGGGTTGGACTAGATGATCTTGGAAGGTGCTTTCCAACCCAAACCATTATAGAATTCTAGGATTTTAGAATTACAGAAATTATTGCCTTTAGGAGAAACTCCATCACTTCTAACGCTGAAGACTCTACAGCTGAGAAACAAAATTGGCTTTTTTGTCATAAAACAAATATCCTCCAAGTCATAGATTTCACAGTATTGTGAGAGAGAAAGGCTCAAATCCCATTGAAACATAATGGGATTGAATGCCTGAATTCTTCTAAAATACAGTGGAATTTGAGTGCCTACATCTAATCAAAATGTAATGAGATTTGAGTGCCTAAATCCCATAACCTGATTGAAAAATCTACCCTCAGTGTTTCACATGATCACGGGGGCAGGTGGAACGTTGAAAACATATCGCATTACGCCTCAACTAGCACAGTAGAAGCCACATCTAATTCAATAACTGATTGGCCCAGAGTTCGCACCTGTAGGATTATTTGTTGGGGTTTTTTTCAACAGAAGATGAAATTGCTGGACCACTAGTGTTACATAATTAGCAGTTCCTGCTTTCTTCCCAGCAGAGAAAGTGCTGGGAAGTTCACAGGGGTTGCATAAAGTTCTTTTACGTTAATAGGCTTTTCTGATTCTGCAAGCCCTGGACCCTAAACAAGGTTAAATTAAGCTAGCTAACCAGCTAGCATTAGCAAAAATCATGTCTTTGAGACAAAGAATTATGATGGCCTGACAGATTTTGATCAGGCCTATAATATATATACAACAATCCTCTGGAAAACCAAGTAACTAGTGGATGGAGGCAGAACGTGGGTGACATCCGGTACCAATATGTGCAGAAAAAAACAGCAAATACTTTCCGGGGCAGTCCAGCAAATACTTTCCAGTCTCTTACACATTTAAGAACTAGTTTTGCTGTCCTTTCGACTCGATAAAGGTGAAATGCACGGTATTGCCACAGGGTGGCTCATCTAGCCTGCAATAAAAGTAACAGATTTTCTGCTTGCACAAGCAGCCGAAGCAAGGCAGTCTTGAAGCTTTTTCGGATTGCTACAGCCGGAGTACACAAGGAAGAACTACTATAAAGAGAAAACCAAGAAAGGCACAGACCTAATTTTAATTCACCTTAATCCTGCATAGTTTCTCTCACCCCAGTGAATCAACAGTCATTCCTGATGACTTTGTGAGTGAATAGCGCCTTGTGACGTGACGGCACCGAGCCCACATTCCTCAGCAGCCAAAAATCCCACTGACTTCCTTGGAATTTCCAAATGACCAAAGAAATGCAGCCTCATGCCTTGTTCCTGTACCTGCTCACCTTGACAAAAAAGCATCCTGTTCTCTTCAAAGGATTTAGGATAGCACTCTTGCTTGATTGACAGTGTCACAGTGAAAACTGATCCCACTATCATTGGTGGGGCCTGTTAAAAATTTTACAATTATACAATATACAATATATACAATTATACAATAAATGTCATGTCACAAGCTGTTAGGATAGCTGACTAACAGACTGAAAAACATGCATTCATAATTATAAAATGTTTCTACAGGTGGAAAAAATCTCTTTTGTTTTTAAAAAGTAACTTGGTATAGGTAGGAAACTTTAACTATTTACAGTAAAGATTTTTAAAAAACATAGAATATACAATTAAATTATTATAATGCTCAGACACATTCAACTACTATAGAAAAAAAGTGTTCTGAGCAACTGGAAGTTAGGATTCTCTTGTTTCTAGCAGTTTTTTTCTCCTCGGCCACTATATTAGAGGACATTTTCATCTTGAGTGAGACAAAGTTTAAAGTTCATAACTTTAAACATATGTGTTCAGTATATCAGGTTCTGCAGTGTAATTTTCAAAATGCAATTGGTTACATTTCCTCTGATTTAATATATGCATTAATATAATGCATTTCAAAAATCCAGTGTATTATCTCTTCTGAGTACTACATATTTAAAACAGAATTGGGAATTTAAAGAGATAATTAGATCCAAATAAGTTCCCTGTGGCATGGCTTCTCAACTAGTCATTCACAAATGCTTTTCAAATCTATTAATTCTACTCATGATGAATGCTGGCTACCCTGCCAAATCTGAGGAAATTGCTTGAAAGACCAACATCCATCAAAACCACTAAGTTCCAAATTAATTCCAAACAGTCTGATGTACTGCTTAAACAATACGACTCAGGAAAAAAAACACAGAACAAAATTCCCCAAGACCCTAAGAATACAATTCCAGCAGAAGAATTACACTGCTGTGGTAACAGTAGCCCCCAGAGCAGCATATACTGACAAGGGTAAGGCAACAGGCCCATGCTACTGTTTGCAATCACAGATCAGATCACCTTACCAGCATAGTTTTGCTACATTATTTTGTGTGCTCATGCCCTGCCCAAAGTATCAGGTTTATTATAAACAAGCAGATCAGTTGTGCAGCGTTTGAAGAAGAGGTGCAATATTCTCTGGGAGTATCTAACGGCTTCCAGACCCGTGAACAAGAGACAGATGTCGGGCAGAAGCCACAGCTACTGTTCCAGCAGGATGCTGACACCCAAAAATCCCAAAGTGTGCCTTCCAGACAAAAAATACAAGGGGATGGAGGGGAGAGGTGGAGAGGTGGGGGGGGAGCGGGGGGGGGGGTTGGAGCCGGGGGGAACAATTCCAGGAAAAAAGGTGCATGGTAAACTCCAGATGAAAACTCAACAGAAAGACTTCCTCAGAAATCCTAGGCATCACTTTTTATGTGATGTATAAAGAATGTAAAGCACACGAAGAAAATGTACCTTTTGACACAAATTGTGCTTTCTTCAGAATATTGTACTTCCGTCTACATACATAGGCCACTGTAAAATAGCAAGATACAGTTTTATTTCCACCACTATTTATGAACAGTGATTTCATTTCCCTCTTTGCCCCGTCTCCCGGAAAATCTCGGATCACTTTTATCCGTGAAATTTCATCCGTTTCTCCACTACCACACTGTTTTTGCTGCCCCATGAAAAACACCTGGCGGCACAGCACGACGTACGGTGGCGTTAGGTGACACCGCGTTACCATCCCACTACTTGACAGAGTTCCTGGGGTTTCCGCCCCCGGGGCGAAGACCCGCCGGCCTCCCCCTCCCGCCCCGGGGCTCCTTCCCTCCCCGCTCCTTCCCCTTCCCGGCCGAGGGGCAGGCTGACCCTGCCGAGGGGCCCAGAGACCCCTCACCGCCCTCTCAGCGCGGCTGCCCGGCGGCGGGAGGCCCCGGGGTCGCCCGGGCTGGCCGCACCGCAGTGACGCCGGCCCGGCCGCCCTCCGGGCGCTGCGCCGCTCCCCTCAGCGCACCGCGGAACTACAGGTCCCAGCGGGCGCCGCGACGCCAAGGAAGGGCGGGGGGGGGGCGGTGCCGGCCGAGCGGGAGGGGCGGCCCCCGCGGTGGCGCGGCAGAGGGAGGCGAGCGCGGCGGCGAGCAGGTGAGCGGGGCTGCTAGCCCGCCTCCCCTCACTTGCCCGCTCGGCAGGCGGGAAGGGGCGAGGGGAATGAGGGAGGCAAGCGGTGGGGAGTTGGGGCGGGCGGTGGGAGCGTGGAGCCCTATCGCCACCGCCCGTCCTGTCTCATCCCGTCCCGCGGCGGGCACGGCCGGCCCCCGCCGCCTCCGCGCAGCTCCCGCCCACCTGTGCGGAGGCGGCCGCGGGCCGTTGCGCCGGCCCCCGCCGGTGGGCGGTTGGGCCTCAGCGCGGGCTGAGGCGAGGCACGGGCCGGTCCCTCTCCTGGTCCGTGTCGGGCGGGACGGCGAGGACGGAACTCCCCCTCCCCGCGGCAGGGCGGGGGTGGGAAGACGGTGCCTCACCTCAGGGGTGGTTCCTCGGCCGGTGTCCGAAGCCTTGTGACTGGGCGAGGTTTACCGGGCCCCTCCGGTACCGCTGCCAGGGCGGCCGCTCCTGAAGTTCCCTACAAGGGCGGCAGCGGCCGGCGGCGGCGGGAGCCGCGCACCTGGCGGAGGCGGCCGCCCCACCCCCCCGCCTCCACCCCCGGCCCGGGCCTGCAGCGGGTCACCCCCGCGTCAGGGCCCTGCCGGTCGCTGGCGGGAGGCTGAGAAATGAGTACGGTTTCTGTGTGGTTTTCGTTTCGGTCTCAGCACCGTTAAGTCACAGGCAAAGGTAGGAAACGTAAGCACATCTCGCTATGGAATTTGGGGGAGGGGGAGGGGGGTGTACCTTCAGAGTTGTTTGCGATGTGGTGACAGACTCCTTGGGGCAGGAATTGCTCCCTCTGTGTGCCCGTGTGCATGCGAGGTTTGATAAATACGCCCCAATTTTGAGTTCGTAAACAGGTGAAATACGTCGTTAAGTAACTTTATTGAAGTCGGTGCCAAACGATTGTTGGTTTTTTTTTTTTTGAAGTTTTATAAATCCCGACCCAGCAAATTGTCTCTTTAAATAACCCACTAGTTCCTCAGGAGGCATTCTGCGGTAGCGCTGAAATCCCAAACAGAGGTCAGCCCGACTGCATTGTCCAAACAGAGACGTACTATATGTAACCCCCATCGCAAATAGTATTGCATAGCTAAAAGTCTTCTAAATCCAATTAGAACTGTTAAATAAGGATTGTTTTGTTTCTAATCTACTATCCTCAGATTGTATCGCTTACATGTTTCTCACTGAAGATACAAACCATTAGCTTAAAAGGGTTTGGAATTGCGATAGCTGCAAGCTGGAGGCAAACCCTTTTTAAGTGGTTTTATTATAGCCTATTTGCTTCACCCGCAAAAAGGGAGGTGGCTGTTGTAAACACCCAGTAGGATAAGTTGGCGTCATGCTGTTTTGTATGTAGCATGTGATGGTAGAGTTTCTGGGACTCTGCCCTATCCCATTTCAGATTTAGCAGTTCGGTACTTCCAGCAAATGTTCTCTTCTTTTATATTTCACTGTAATTTACAGCTGGGAATCAAACTAAACCAAATACAGGTTCTGAACAGGAAAGAAATTTCATATAAAAAGTAAAGTAAGTAAATATCTAGACAAGAAAGAGTGCAGTGACTGGATTATCTCTTAGGTGTTGCGAGTGATCTGTTTGTTCTGAAAGTTCATGTGTTGCAATGATTCTGCTGATTTAATGCAGTCACATGTGAGACCGGTTCGTGGTGAAGCTTGGTTAGTAGCAGACTGTGCACCTAAATCTTCCCTCCTTGCTGCACCAGCGTAAGCGAGGAGTGATGTGGTTCGTCTAAAAGTGTTTTATAAGATTATTTTCTGTTACTTTTAGTGCATGAATTGGCAGTAAACTTCTATATTCATAAAAAGGCTTGAGTTCTAAGGTTGTGACCCTCATTTGAGCATTGTGTTCTTTTTCTAATGCTTAGCCTTCATAAAGTGCAAATAAATGACATTTTAAACCCTGTTGTGATTCATAGCATGTAATTATTTTAGGTATTTGGAAATTGTGATGCCTTTACAGTTTAAGATGTATTTACGTACATATATATGTATGCATTTATGAGGCTGGTAAGTTCTAATGCTTGTTTTATTGACCAAAAAAAAAATCAAATTAAATGACATGGTGTGTTTTTTGCTCACTTGACCTGACACTTCTGTTGCTCTTCAGAGTTACAGGAATCTAGGTGTGAGGTTGGTAGTATGAGCCCTTTTAGAAAATACACTGTTCATAAGTGTTGTAACTGGTAAAAATGTTGTGGGTTTTGGTTGGTTTTTTGGTTTGTGTTTTTTTTTTTTTTTCCAAAAAGTGATGGAAAGCACAGGCTTTTATCTTTTCAAAGTTCCATGAACTCCCGGGTGAACTTCACCAGATTCGGAGATGTGGGCTTC
This sequence comes from Larus michahellis, assembly GCF_964199755.1. NCBI lineage: Eukaryota > Metazoa > Chordata > Aves > Charadriiformes > Laridae > Larus > Larus michahellis. The sequence goes on along the minus strand of NC_133897.1, from coordinate 138,505,063 downwards.
TTTTGCTTTCCTGGGTCAGATTCATAGTCATGCAGGAGAAGATAATAAACACTTTTTCTTTTTTTTTTTTTTTTTTTTTTATTTACAGTTCCTTTGATTTGTTGCAAACCTGGACTCAATTGGGTTCTTCTGTTTATAGGGATTTAATCCCACACCTTCCAGGAGCATAGCTTGGTGGAGCATTCTTTAAGGGATGCTCTCAATTCCTTATGTTGGTAACATGGAAGAGTCACCAAAGTGTCAAGTGAAAAAGGAGTTACCTTGTTCATTGTCTTAGGCAGATGAGAATATTGCTATGAGAAAATCTACCAGGCTTCTGTCTTGATATTTCTACCTCTGTTGAAAAAATTTATTGCAAAGTTTATTGTTCAAGGGAGAAAACAGATGCGCTTACTGAGATACAGGTGGGAAAAGGGATTTAAATCCTGGTCTAGCTCCAGGAGAATGTCCTGTCTCCAAGACAGGTGTGACTTGCTTCTTTCAAGCGATGTGAGGCTGAAGCAGGTCAGCTGTCTGACACAGGGTGGGGGGTTAAGTCGCACAACACAGGGCTGTGCTGCAACAGAAGCTGCTGGGTAGTCCAAAGTCTGCACCTGACCAGAAACATCAAATCAGCGGGGGTTTGTGATACTGACAGTTCTGCTCCCTTGGATGCTGCTGAGTGTCCAGCCTCACCCGGCAGTGAGGTAGAGGTGCTCCCAAGGAGTCACTGCCAGACTGAAATTTTTCTTGTTGGTCAAGTTCCCTGAGCTTTCTGACTTATAAAATGTGTGTGGACATTTCCCTGTGTAGCAGAAAGGAGGTGGAAGGTCAGTTTTTTCCTTCACTCAAGGAATTCTTTCACAAGCAGTTTTCAGTCTTTCTTGTTGATGCTGGTTCATTTCATATTTATTTCCTTATTCGTGTTCTCTAAGATTTATTTATAGCAAGAGAATGAAACCATCACTTTACCCTGGTAATTAGGAAACTCATTTGGGTATTGCTCCAGTAGATGATTGATTACATATATGACGCGAATCAGGTTGATGGTTTCCCGTTTCACAGCTGCCTGCAGCCTTGTGGCTGATTGGCAGACTCTTGGGTGAAATGGGTGGTGACTCAAATCCTATTAATCCAAAGAGGTGGCATCTAATTTGCATCTTGTAGGAGCTCTTCTTTGGGTACTTTGTTAAAATGAGGAGATGGTGCTTTTTTTTTTTTTGGCAGTTTGATACTGCTGTCTTAATTTTCTTCTGCTTTCTTTATAAATGTGCACGCGTAGGATTAATTTGGGCTTGAAATGGTTTTCTTGAAGAAAAAAATATCGTGTATTTTGTTTATTTTCTTTCCGTGAACTTGTTTTTCCCATATTAATCTGCTGGAATGGAAAACTAGTTGCTATTACAACACAGCTTTTGATGTGCATGCTTGTAAAACTTAATTGCTCCAATTCAAGCTACAGAAAATGTGCCCAGTTAACAATGTTACAAATGTCTGCAGCATTATATGCAACAGAGTTGTTTTGAAAAAATATTCCGCTTTGAAAACATCCATTATACTTCAGTGAATATGTAATATATGCAAATATGTTTTTCACCTAAGGTGTTTACTGGGTTGTCTTTTGATTCGTGTCATCCATATTGTCGCATGCATGTTTAGCTCATGTAGTCTGCTCCAGTTATCTTACAGAAGCAATTCAGAGAAAAGCTTTTGTACTGTTTATACTAAACAGTCATTAAAACTACAACAGCTTCTTAGATATGCCTAAAGGTTGCTGACTTTTTCAATAAAACAAAGTAGCGCTTAAATCACAAAGGACAAAATTATTTTTCTCTTTTGTAATCTTACTTTAACTTTCTGTCATTTTAATAGCTGTGAAAGACAGTGAACTCCTGTAAAGCTGTCCATCAAATTGTAGAGATATAAAGTGAAATTTACATGAAGCCAAATTCCTTGTGAAAATATTTAACCATCGATACTGCTGTGTACCATCTCAGTGCTGATACAGATTCTTCCAAAGCAGTGTCTTAGTGTTGCTTTCACTTAAAAATTTCAAAATTTTCTGTATTCCACTGCAGGTACTGCTCTTGAAAAGAAGACAAATCATGGCTTGCACAGTGAATAAACCTTAAGCTCCTGGGCCAAAAACTGAGGTTTTTTTCGTGAAGGATGGCAACACCATATGTTCCTGTTCCTATTCCTATCGGAAGTTCATCATCCAGCTTTACAAACAGAAACCAAAGAAGTTCTTCTTTTGGGAGCATCTCGACGAGTTCCAGCTCCTCAAAAGGACAGCTGGAGGACTCTGCAATTGGTAGTTTTAAAAAGATGAGCGTGCCTGACCAGATTGGTTCTACATCATCTACGTGTAGTAGTCCACTTGTCAGGACTAAATTTACAGGTCTGGAGACATCCATAGAATACTGTACTCAGCCCGTGGATGAAATAGAGCAGAATACAGATTCCAGGAGCTGGGAAGATCGGCCATCCACGCCTACTATACTGGGTTATGAGGTGATGGAGGAAAGGGCAAAATTCACTGTAAGTTTTGGGGATGGTCATCCTGTAATGACAAGGTAACAATTGAATGTACTTTGCATTCTTTTCCAGTAGCTATTCTTGCAGTTCAGAGACGTTGGAGTACTTTACCAATACCAGTTTAGCTTCAAAGTACTGCTATCCGACAGGAAAATATCATTCCCGTTACACAGGTGGGAAAACTGAGACTCAGAAGCAGTCTTTCCTGTAATTGTGTACATGGAATAGAAGGGATTCATTCTACTTCAGGTATCAATTTCTGCTGGAAAAGTCAGGAATTCCTTGCAAAGTTACAATTCCTTGTGAAATTGAACTTCTAGAAGTTCTAGATAGTTAAACATCTTAAATAAAATGTAGTCTTTTATCTGAAATGAGTGATAAAAGACACTCTGATATTTGCCTTTTACAGTTATTAGTAATATATAACATTTGCATTAAAGTGCCAACATGTAGTTTACAGCTTCTTGCATTACTAGGTTTAATTTATAACAAAGGGCAATCAGTTCTGAAAACATCAAGTGAGATGTCACATATGCAGTATCTCATGGCAGAACACCAGCTTAACCGATTTGCATTGATTTTTCTCAAAATGTACTGTCACTGGCAAGTCAGGTTTTTTACATGCCATAAATACATTAAGGCATTTGTGCATTTGTTTTTGTGGATGTGGTTGAAATGTTTCTTTGATACAATTCAGCAATGCACGTGGGAGTGATGGGAGTTGTTTGTTACTAATTATTTATTAGTTACATTACTTCAGCAGAGCAACGTTAATCACAAATAGGTAAGGAGGAGGAAATAGCGGACAATTTTTTTTTTTCCTCCTATTTTCCCATAAAACTGTGGAAGCTAACTTTACTAGTTCAAATACTAGTAAAATCAGGTTCTTTTTGCAAAGAATTTAACAATGATGCTTTAAAATTATTTGAGAATGATACCTTGTCTTAAGTTTTTCTAGTTTCTAACATCTTCATGTATGGTAGCTTAAGAGAAGAACCAAAATTTTTTTATGTGTAGATTAAGATTCCTTTAAGATAATACCTTCAAAACTAAAACAATTACTAGTAGAGTTACATTGACACAACTTATTCTGAAAATATGCCAAGGCATATTCCAGTGTGCATGTAAGATGTTACTCAACTGTAGTTAAAATAAGGAGTCAAAGTTGTTATTTTATGCGGAAGGCCAGGTTACAGTACAAATTAAACGTTCTTCATCATTAAAATGCTTGGTTGCATTTTTGTTCTTTCTGAATTCACTTCTTTTGTTGCTGTGTTTCTGAAAGCACATAATTAACTGTTTTTTTTCAGTTGCATGTTGAACACAAGCATGCTATTGTGCATTAAAACCAGCAAGTAATTAGTCCTAGAAACTTTGATTGCTTCTGAAATGCAAAGTCAGTGAGATGGAAGACAGTGGAAATTTAAATTGAAATCATCTGTAAAACAGAGGAGACTCAATAGCTGAAGTTTTTTTACTGCTTCTTAGCATCTCAAGAGTTCCCAAAAATATGAATCTGAATTACTTAAGATGGGTGATGTACTAACTTCAGGAGTTAAATGTTAGCGCATGTTGGACTACGTGCTGCTGAAGGTTATGGGAGAAAAAACCTAGGCTGGAAAATGTCTCTGTTTGTAAGCAGTTGGTCTCATGAGTTGGCAGTCCTGGAATGTTCAGTTGGCACTTTTCTTTTAAGCCAAGTAGAAATGATAATGAGATGCTAAATCAGCCAGAGATTGTTACTGAATATTGGCATTTTTTCATTGAATATTTTGTATTTGAGGAATAAGGCAATTCAGGACTGACTGGAGTGACTTGAATTTGTTGAATTCATTTGTAGTTTTTTCCCAAAACCTTGTCTGAAGGAACAGACGGTTGATTTTGTAATGATCTAGTTTTTCTTCATTACAAATCTTAGAAAAGAACCAAACCCAAAACTTGTCTTTGAGTATTACAGTCTATTTGAGAATGATACCTTGTCTTAAGTTTTTCAGTTTCTAACATATTCATGTTACACATGAAGATGTTATACAGAAGTATTACAGTCGTCTTCTTTCAACTTTTTCAAGATAACAAAAAATTTTTGTTTCAGGTTGACCATATTTTTGCTTTTTTTAAGTAGTCTAATATTTACTTGGAAACCATTCAAAGTGAGGGTCAGGCTAGCTAGAATCACCTCCCTTGACCTGCTGGCCACGCTTCTCCTGATGCAGCCCAGGATACGATTGACATGTGCATTTGTCAGCAATGTCTTTGTAGAACTTTTAGTAGAATAAAAGAATAGAATACTGATCAGCAAGTAAATCAGCAAGCATATTCCAAAGCTTCTTGTTCTGTGTTTTACTGTATACCAGCAAAGAGTCTTCACAATTTTATATAACAGTATTGCTTTATGAAATTTTTGTAAAATAAAACTCCGTTTATACTTTCGGTATGACAGGAAAGCTAAAACAATTGGAGATCATTTATACAGAAAATGTAAGACAGAAGAATTACTTTTTAATGCTGGCTTCACAGGCATGTCTTGCAGCATGAATTCTAAAAGTTAATAGCTTTTTGTAATGACTGAAATATTGCCTCTGTTACAGTACATGACTTCCACAGATGATGCTTCTTGAAAGTGGAATTATGTGTTTAAAAAGTAGAAAAAAGAAATACTTGCTGAAAAATTGCACTTAATTTGCGCTGTAGTTTGTGTAATTGCCTGCAACTTAATACACTATAGAATACAAAATTGCTAAAAACAGTCTCACACGTGTATAGAAGTTGGCTACTGCTGCGGTTATCACATGCTGGGACTGCAACAAGAAAAATAGATTTATCAGCTGAAACAACCTGCTGTGAAATACTGGGAAAGATTTTACTATGTAACAGATCAGGAAATGTTTTAAATAGAATTTGGTTAAATGCCTATAAGGGATTGTTTATCACTATGAGTCCAAAAAATATCTTTTCTTCCTTCTATTTTTTTTTTTAACTAGAGAACTCTTAGGTGGGGAAAGCTAACCCTGTAGAATTGCAGAGCCTTTTCTTCCTTATATTGGAAAAAGTAAGGTTGTGGCATAAGAATCCTTGTTTCCTAGCCACTGCTTAATATTTTCTAGTTGAAATTGTGTGTTCAGGCATTAGAGCATCAGTCCTCCTAAAAAAAAGGTAATTGATTTATTCTTTAATTATTACTGTTGTTGTTATTGTTTTATTTTCTTATCCATTTGCTTTTAAATAGCACAGCAGTACCACTGTCCTGTTCTCTTGCTAAATCGTGATTCAAAGAATCCATTACCTCAGTTCTACAGTGCTAGTATAATTGTTCTGATGCGGTTATCTAAGGAAGTGGTCATATTACGCCTCGAAAGACAAAACCTAATGTTCAAGACAATTGAAACCAAAGCAGGATGTTATTTTTATCCTGCATTACTTTTCCTTGTGAACCAAGTCAGATGAGACATTTTAAAACAAGTGCAATAATCAGTTACTGAGTATTACAGTCATCTTTAAAACAGATTGGCCTCAAGGATTGATAAGTAAAACCATAATTCGGCAAAGGTTAAAGTAGATCGCTAAAACAGACTTTATTTAACTCTTTGATAAATGAGACTCGGTTTTTGCTGGGGAAGAAATCTGGATGCAGTTTCACAAACCTTTTCTTACAGACAGAGAATAGTTAAATGCATTTAGGAATTATAGAAACTCCTTCCTTAAACTCATATTCATTTATACTGATAATTAAGCTTAGAACCCCCTCCAATTAAGGATTTTTTTTTTTTATCCACGAGTCCTGTTTCATTAAGAAATAAAGGATAATATCAGTCTTCCAGCCAATGCAGCCTAAAGTTCTGTGCGTTTTTTCTGATATTCCTGTTTTTCCACACAGGTATACAAAATACTGGTAAAAAGAAGTCCAGAGGAAAGTTGGGTGGTTTTCAGACGGTACACTGACTTCTCCAGGCTTAATGACAAGGTGAGAATTATACGCTGGTAAACTTCTCAACTAACTTGCCTCCCTCTTCTTTCATGTTTCATTTCCTTTGTGTCTCAACATTTCTGACGCTTTTTTCTTTTCTTGCCTTTTTTACTGCACTTAAAACACATACTATATTAATGAATGGAAAACATATGATTCCTTATGTTTTCAAAGATACATGAAATAACTACAGCTAGTGTGAAGAAGGTATTTCTTCATGTGAAATTGTTAGTGTGCTTCATACTTTATATTTATTCCTAATCTGTGTGATAAAGGAAATTAACTCTTTAATGATTGTATCCCCTGCATGGAAGTAGAACTAGGGGCCTGTGTTCTTTTGCAGGAATGATCCAGTAGTTTTTCAGTACAACAAACTTTTTTTTCATGATAAAACTGAAGTTTCATGAACATAAGTTCTTCGTATGTTGGTCAGTCTTCAGTTGTTTTCAGTGTCTTTGAAGTTAATTGTGAAATATTAGATCTTTAAAGCTGAAGACAGAGATGCCAGGTAAATAGGAGTTCTGGTTCAGCAACTTCTTATTTTTAGAACACTTGAAAACAAATAATGTTTCTCTAAAAAACACAAGGGTTTTGAATTGGTAAATAGCGTTTGGCTATCGCATTTACCGTTATTTCTTCAGAAGCATAAAAGTGAAAAAAGAGAATTACCCTTTTCTTTGCCCTACTCTCCACTCCTAAGAATAATCTTTCATTGCATGTTTAACACATTTTCTTCTATAATGTTCCTTCAGTGTTCAAACTTGTAACTTTTTAAGGCTCACTTTTTTTTACCCATAGTAAGGGATTTTTGGTATAGCTTTTCTTCTCCTTGGATCAATGTGCCTAATCAACTAATTGAACTTAAAGAACTTAATTCTGCTGACATGTTTAATTTGGACTTGAACATACATTTCTCTGGGTTCTTGGTTTGACCTATTTAGATGTCTGTTAGGATAGCTTTAAAACACCAGTGCAGTCTAAAACTACCACAAATTGTTGAATGTGAATTAGTTTAGAGATCCCTTTCTGAAGAAATTCCTGTGTTTTCAATGTATCCTGAATTAAGGAATGCCTTGGTATTGGCAAAAGCCTGACTTTTTTTGAGATGATGAAGTTCTGGGGATTTCAACTCAAATTTCAGAAGTCAAGTCATACAACAGTTTGTGTTTTGGTCAGCTATGTCAGAGACAGGCCAAGAACTGGCTTACATGCATTGACCTTTAGTGTGGTTATCAGTAGTTTCAAATACTAAAATGCCACAGGTATTCGTTTTAGAATTGATATTTCGATTTTTATGAGTGAAGTCCTTAATGTTTGCAGTCAAATCTTTGACAGAAGTGTTTGATTTTTTAACACAATTTATGGGTATTAGGATTTCTGTTTAAAAGGAGGAACTTTATTTTTTCCTTGTGTCACTTACTGAACCTTTTTCATCTTTCAGTGTACATCTAAACTTTTATCTTGTTACTATTCTGTAATTCTCTGGAAGCTTTAGAATTATGGTACGTTTCAGTTCCTGGAGCTGGCATTTCTGTATTATGAAAAGCATGATCTCCTATGAACTGAAGAGTAAATGGTTATATGCATGCATCAGTGATTCAAAAGACATGGTGCAACACTTGCAATGCCTTGTTTTCTAGTGACAAATACAGACATGAAGTTGCATGCATGTATACTTTCAGGATTTTCTGTACCCTATCTCCTAGAAATACAATATAAACAAGAGAAATATGTAATGTATGTCTTGTAAGTCCTTTTCCTCACCGTCCTTGTTGAGGTTGGTGGCAAATTGTTAATTCTCTGAAATGGTATTAGAAACTTGGCATTAAATGCCAATTGAATTAAATAATCAACCGCTATGTGAATCAGTTTGAAGTATTAATAGAGGGGGAAGAATGGCTTTTCAGGAAGACCAGGTAAAGACAAAAGAGCAATGTGTTTTGTATGTATCAGGCATATACTTATTCGCAAGTCCAAACTGAACTGAGAGTTGGACTTTGGCAGTGGCTAAAAATGGAAAACATATGAGAATATGGACAATGTCACAATGGGGACCTGAGCCAATAAAATCAGGACTAGGTGAATGAATGCAGCTCAGCTAACTAATAGAAGCAGCTAGTGAACTTAGTAAGAGCATTCTTTATTTGCCATGAACTCACAAATAAAATAAATACGGCAAAATAGATAGCAGTAGAATCCTAGAAAGTGTTTTGTACTTCCACTAGTTTCTGAAATATTCATAGTAAGGAACAGCTAATAAAACAGAAATGAATGGGAGTAAAAAAAGCTCAAAACCATGAACTCTGCTTTTATGAATGAAATGAGTAAGTGCAGCTGCAGGTTAAGACTTGAACAGTTTTCAAGTGTGAGCAACAAGTTCTCTGCATGTCAAAGCTCTACTTTCCAGGCAATGAAAAGGTTCTGAAAACTCCATACCCACTGAAAGAAAACAAATGGAAGATGATGACAAGTAATCCAATGTAAAGGAAAGATGAGGTATTGCCAGTATTGAGCACACAAGAAGCCACGCAGTGATCTCAAAGTCAAAAGTAATTGAAAAAAAAAATCAGGCTAAGGAGAGTAGTACAGACTTCTAAAGACTAAAGCAGAAGTGCTGAGATACAAGATGGACTTTCACAGGATGCTAAGAGCAATAGGTAAAGCTCTATAAATCACTAGAGACAGAAATAAGGGAAGGAGGCAGTAAAATAACAGATCCCTTACTAGAGAGCAAACTATGGGAAGCAAAAGCAAATGATACAGCAAAGGCTGAAATACTGTCTTTTTACTGTAATGTTAAGAAAAAACTTAATCTTAGTGGATGTTGGAACATGACAGAATTTGAGGGGTTAGGAGCAAAGGCTAAAATACAGACACTTGGCTAGATGCGTAGTTTTTGTTGAAGAACAACTAGTGCATTGGAGAAGTATGTGAAGAATACTCTTCTGTCCCAAAAAATGATGGGAAAATAACTTTGTGAAGTTTATTACTATGCTGGTAGAGATGTTGAACAAATAATAAAATGGCCAGTCTTAAGAATCAAGAAGTTAACCATTTCTCTCTGAGACTGTGCCTCATGTGACTTGCATCATCTGCCAGGTGATGATGTAGGGGAGAGACATCTAGAAAACATGCTGGATCCAAGAAAGTGATCACAACCAGCGTAACTTGTCTGACCCACAGTTTTTCCTGCTGTGTTTGAGCAATGTTGAAGAAAGCATGCCCCGGGACTGTGCTGTCGAAAATTAGTCTGCTGACAGCAGCTAGCTTTCTCATACTCTCTTCATCCACAAAAGGAGTAATCTGTGGGTAGGCGTACCCTTTCCTTAGATATAAATTACATGATCTGCATACCCAGACAAGTGAAATTACCATTAAGCAGAAATCTGTGTGGTTGAAAAGCTTTCCCGGCAATGATTATCTATGGTCCTCTCTCCAGCTAACACAGGAACTCATTTTCTTACCTTTTCTGGGTTCAGTTCTATTCAGTATTTTATTAGCGGAAGAGGGGTTATGGAACACAGAGGATACTTACATGCATGGTATTAATGATAACTTGGTAAGAGATGAAGGAACTTTGTATGACCAAAGATAAACTAAAAATATCAAGAAGGAGCTAATATCAAGGTGAAAATCAGTAAGAGGAGAACATACGCTTAAATGCAGAAATAAAGAGCAAGACTTTGACAGTAAACCATTTTATAAATAAGAAACCGGTAGTTAATCATGGGCTATTTGAATATACAGTGCTTGTGGTGTTAAAGCACCCTTCTTGTGCTGTGAAATGGTACTTGGATGATGAGCAAGGGTAATCCGCTAACGTGGTTCTTCCTTTGAATTGTGTAGAAGATTCTAGCTGAAATACGGTGTCTGTTTAAACTTTTTAAAAACTGAATCTGCTGAAGGAGCTATCCATTAGCTTTTTCCAAGAGTCTGTAAAGAGCAGTTAAATAAAGCTTATTGTCAGATGGCTTAAATTTTGCTGTGCAAGGATCAAGACACTCACTGTAGAATTATCTTGCAGCTATGTAAACGTCGAGTGCTAAACTGTTTTCAAGGCAGATTCTGGAATCTCTGTCACTGGAACATTCATATGAATATCTTAAGTGCATGCAGCACATCCCTGACAGAATTTGGCTTGATCCTGTCTTCAGAAAAAAATTAAACAATTCTTGTGGCAGTTGGAGGAACATTAGATTTTCTAAAACCTGTTTGCTTTTTCCCATTCGTTGTAAATCCTCTTTGAGACTTTTACGTCAAGCATCCCTTCTAAGAAAAGGCATCTGAAAATTGTTTTTTATGGAAGTGGTTTTTATCTTCATGCATATTAGAAAAATAATTAATTGTCATCGTTGGACAGGTCTGTTGTTATATATTTTTATGCTTCCATTCATTTGCCTGTTCCATTTCTGAATTCAAAGAAAAATTCCAGGGATTTCTGTCATTGAGTAAACCCCATTACTGTTTAAGTAACTCAAAAATACAGTTTTGCATGTTAGTACTAGGGTTTGAGCTGTATCCATGCGTATTGAAATTTTAATATTCTGGGTGTACAAGGAGCTACTCTTTATTAGAATTTTCAGGCCTGTGCTGTAATTCATTCTGCCAGTCCCCCCAAAAAGACAAGTTGCAGAGCTGTAGGTCTGTAATGGGCTTTTATATATTTTATTTATATAGTACTTCTTATCCCTGAGTACTTTAAGAGAAACACCACTGAAATGCTTACTCATCTGATACTTTTTACTTACGTACAATTTACTGACTCAAAGGCATTAAATAGCAGGCTCAGAGACATTAAATAATAAAGCAAAGGGTTTTATTCCTACTTTTGTATGGTAAATTTTGAGAGATCATTTGATTGCATGAGGCAACACAGCAAGTGATAGAACTGTGTTCACAATTTACACTCTAATTTGGATTGTACTTATGGTTGAGACTGACCTTGTGCTGGAACTTAACAGAAGACAGAAAGATCCTGTAATTCTGAGTAAAGTCAATGCCTCTGTCAAATCTGGTATTTCATCAAGACTTTTCTTCATTTGGCTTTGATTTCTGTTTCAGCTGAAGGATATGTTTCCGGGCTTTCGGTTGGCTCTTCCACCAAAGCGCTGGTTCAAGGATAATTATAATCCTGACTTCTTGGAAGATCGGCAGTTGGGACTACAAGCATTTCTCCAGAACCTAGTAGCTCACAAAGATATTGCTAACTGGTATGTGATTAACCTTTGCTTGTGGATTGGGATTTTTTTTGGTGTTCAGACTCCTCATATAGGCTTCTAGACTCTAGCAGTTTATCTTTCAGCAACATAGTAAGGAATTTCATTAACGTTCATGTTGTGCATTTGGTCATTATGTGAATTATTTGGTGTCCTATTAAATTCATCCCATTTTAGCCTAAGCAAAAATGGGGAATTGCAGTATTTTGAGTATTTTGAATTGTACATGGCTAACCACTAACTAAAATCTGTAATATTTAAAGTGTTAGATGAATCACGTTTACTGCTAAAACATTACTTCTGTATGCTGAATGCAGAACTGATATATTGTTAATTTATATTGAGATTGTTAGGCTGTCATAATGGAAAGTACCTACTCTATTATGTGATTAGTTCTTAAAATGTCTATTAAACTAAAGGTTTTTAATTTACATTACATGATAGTAATAAAGTACCTTTATAGATTGCTTTACATAAGTAAATGTAAACCACAGATAAAAAAAGGTTTAAGAGTCTAAAAAACATAATATGCTTAATTAACAAAGTGCAGAAGTCTCTTTGAACAGTATCTTTTTTTCATACAAAGTGGAAGATTCTTCCAAAGCTGGAAGATGAGCAGAACATAATTCTGGCAAATGAAACGTAAAATCATTTTAATATAGGCAAGCAAGTTGCTGGAGGCAGAGCAGTTAATTCTAAAAACATTTCCCAACACCAGAAATAAAAAAAGTTGTGAGATTGCGGTACCAAAGACTCTGTGAGGAATGAGTCTGAGGAGCTGTATTCATTTGAAACTTCATTAAAAACAAAGAGTAAAAAAATTCTATAGAGCAAACAGCATTTCCTCAAGAATTTTAAAGGAACTAAAATGTAAAATTGCTGAGCTGTTGTGTGAGACCATATAATGCTCATAGCCATTACACTGAAAAGTAAAATAGGTATTACATTTGGCACGTTTTTATAAGGCATTTGACTGTTGAGTCTGGGAACTGGAGATTAGTAAGTAAATCTGACTTTTGGTACTGCTTGTAATGAAAAACCCAAAGTGGTAAGTAGGTAAGTAAAAATAATACTTGGAAAAGCAATAATGTCTTTTGCAGAGGGAAATCTATCTGACAACTAGCTTATGAAGGAGCTCATATAAAATGGTTGAAAGGCAAGGGGAAAACGATTGATGGAAATTTAGGTGTATTACATATGGAATGCTGGACAACAGTTTCGGAAACTGATGTTAAGAATATCTGTGAAAGGGAATGAACAGTGAGGTCACGAAGTATTGTAGAAGGATCTCAAGGCACTGAATGAGTAACATTAAATTTCATGTCATGAAGTGCAAAATTACATAAAAGTACATATAGAACCATAAACTCTGTTCTTTTTTGCAACCTGGAAAATAACTATTGGTATTGATACAGTGTTCTCAGTCAGTTCAGTATTCAGCAATAGTGAAAAAGTTGCATAAAAACTGTTGAAGAGAAACTTGAAAAGAAAAAAAAAATTATTGCTGTGGGAATCTGAATTGCACTTCCACATGGTCCGGTGCTAAAACACAGCATTCCATGTCAAAAGAGGGTCTGCCAGAAGTACAGAGAAGGTGAGGAAGAACAGATGAAGCTACAGACAAACTCCCCTGCAAGAAGAGATGTGTTTTCTTTAGTCTGTCATCTTGGGAAAGGGCTGGCTAAACAGGGCATATGAAGTCATCCCAGGGAATAGGGAAGGTGAGTAAAGAATGCTAATATTTTGGATGATTCATAGTCATCTCTCAGTATGTCACACTGCGTTGTGAGGCTTTGTTGTGAGATGTCACCAGACAAAAAGCTTAAATGGTTTCAAAAAGGAATTGGGATCAACCTGTGAGTTTCCCTGTCAGTGGCTATTAAACACGATTATATGGATGAAATATGTGGCTGAGAAGTTTAAGAACTTCCTGATTATTAAATTACACAATAATAGGTGTGCCAAAAAAAAAAAAATTATGCTCTAGATGTCACTTGCATTATGCTGCTGGAGACAGAATAGTGAGCTGGATGGACTTTTAGCCTGCTTGAATAGATCTGAAGGCTTCATGCTTCATGTTGTTGCAGCTAGTTTGGTATTTCAGCTAGCTTGTTTGTATCCTGATGATGGTCCATATTGGAAAAAATGGTGTTTGTCATAATTTCAGAAAAAAACACAAAACAAGACCTAACTTTCAGACTGCATCGCTCATCAGATGCAAAAGGGTATTTAAATGTTTGTGGAATCAATTTGTATTTTGGTTAATGAATAGATAGTTAACTGAAATGTGTTTTTGAGGAAAACTCTGATCTTGGCTGTGTAAGGTTCTGCATGAAGATTAAGTTTATTAAAAACATTATAATCTATTGGTACAGATGATGTTCTAATTTTTGTATTTATGGAAGGCCTGGATTTCTTAGGAAGTGACTAAAACTAGGGAGATTTCATCTGTCCGATATTTTTTTTTTTACCCACTCCTCAGAGAATTAAAGAATTAAAGTTACTATTAATGGAAGTTAATATTTGCACCTTACATGAGCAGTGGTGAGCATCTGACCCTGCTTCCTCTTTAAAAGTTCACCATTTACTTCTACAGTTTTGCAAATAAGTCAAACTGCTTGGGTTGCACCAAAACCAAATGAGCCTTTACTTTTTGTTTCATTTCTCTTTATGCACTGTATTATCACTGGGGCATACTGACAGTGGGAAATTTGCCCATCGGGGACAGGAGACCTCATCTGGTATACCTATTTTTTAATTAGACTAGATTCACAAAGCAGTTTAAAGATAAAATGTAGGATGGTGTGCAGGTGACTAAATTTAGAGTCTGCCTTTTATGGCTTTCTTCTCATATTTTTGCCTTGTGCTGAAGATTCAGTGAAAGATCAAATAGAAATCCACCCACAGAGTTTGATGTGTTCAAGAAAGTTTTGTGCAGCCCACGAAGTGGGAGAAAGAAGTTTAACCTGCTGAACAGAAGTGTCTGTATATAGATGACGCAGCTCTCCTCTGCCTCCGCCCTGTTGAAGAAGCAGCTTGAAAGGGAGAAACTCGGATGTTGAGTCTTGTCAGGGATCCCCCTGTGGGGTGATGCCCCTTGCAGCTCTTCTTAATTGATCTAGAAGATTTCTATGATACTTGTAAGGCAGAATTTTATCCTGTTTGTTAAACAAAAGGAAGAAGTCTAACACGTGGAGGGGAGAGCAGAGGCAAAGCAGACCCTCAGAGTAAACCTAGGCTGCAAATGAATGTTTATGCATAATCAGGTGTATATTTTGGATAAAGAAACAATGTTTTCAGTGACCTTTAATTTTCTTGACTTCCTCATGTAAAATAATGAAATCTACAGCTTTCAAGAAGTTTTGAAAACTATAGAAAAAGACACAGTTTTCTGCCACCAGCTGTAGGTAAAAAAAAAAAAAAGGGTTTCACCAGATCTAAGTAGATTATATATGTAGATTGGATAGTTTTGCACATTTATTTTTCTGGACACTTGCTTTTTCACTCACAAGCATTACTGCGTGTTATGCCATTGTAAAGTTACCCTTTAATAACACAATAAAATTACTAGCAAGATGTAGAAATTTAAGCACTTTTAAAATATGTTTGAACTGAGCTGTGTGAATAAGGATGAAGATGCTGAAGAAAAATGGTGAGCAGAAGTGCTTCCGCATAATGAATTCTTCTGCATTAGGCATATGTGAGCTCATTCAGAATCTTTATGAAAAGAACGATTCAACCATTAAAAAATGGACTTGAGCATCATGTTGGAAAAGGGTCACTTCAAGCAGATTAAACTATTTGGAGGGAAAAAAACAACCCTGCTCTTCTTGAAAATGTACTTTATATGCCTGAATAACTTTTCATTTGGTTTGAGGTTATGTTTTCTGATAATTTAACTAATGACTTGTTACAGTCTATCATTTTTTGTGCTAATTGGAGTGATAATCTTGGTTTAAGTAGCAGACTTTTTATTATTATTTATTTGAGTATATGGGAGAAGCTGTTTTAATAGTGCAAGTTTAGGCTATGGCTTGATTAATGTAAAACAGTGGAGAGGGCTTGAAAAGGGAAGGTTTTATCGCATTTGTACATAGATTAAGTGGGAAAAGAAACAATTGTGATTGTAGAAAATTTTTTTCAGGTTAGTGTAAAGGCTGATGAGGTGAAAGTGGATACAAAGGCAAAAATTCTGACCAACCACTGGCCAAAAAACCCCACAACCCCACCTGTATCTTCACATGCGAAATAAGGACTGGAATGCAGGCTTACAAAAATCCAACAACAAAATAAAGGTTCAATGTACTTTAGATTAATATTCTTCAGAGCCTTTCTAGAACTAAAATGATGGTATGATCAATGATTAGTGTTTGCTGAAGAAATTTCTCTCCTTGTTTTGCTTGCCAAACCTGAAGCTGTTTGATTAGATTGGTAGCTGGGTAAAAGTTTCCTTTCTTGTGTTTGTACTTTGTGTTTGCCTCAAATGCGGAGAATGAGTGGAAGGCTGAAAATTAGTTTCTTTTGCCCTCACCTTGACACAGGACTTAATTGGGAGGAAGAGACAGGGAATTAGTTTGGGTTCACGTCTTCCCTTTTTTTTTTTTTTGCATTCGTTGCAGTAGGAGATGATTTAGAGATTTATAGTAGAGAGCGCATGCACAGAATTGCTAATAAGTTACTACTTGCTAATTAATTGTGAATACAGTAGTCTGATTGGAGGTTATTTATAGAAGAATGAATACAACAAGAGGAGGCAAGTCTTAGAAAGGTGGGCAGAGGAACATGTTTGGAGATGTTGAAGAGTTCTATGAAAAGTGATCTAAACTTGGAAGGTGGAATGAGCAAGATGCTCAAAATAACCTGTAGTAAACCACACACACTTCCCTCCTCTGGCCTTTGCAAAACAATGCAGAGAGGGATGACAACTGTTACACAATTTTAAGTTGAACGCATTAGTTTGAAATGTATGCTTAGAGATGCTATGTAGTATATGTGTGGCATGTTAATCTTGTCACTTCTTATTATTTTATAACCTATTATTCTTTTTTATCTATATATAAACATATACTGTAGCTATAAAAATTACATATTGTATATATGTCTATGGATTATGATTTTAGCGAAATGGGGACGCGTAAGCATGTTTCAATACCCATGCTTGGTTCCACTGATACTTCCTGAATCTGCGTATGGATTTCAGCAGCATCCTCTTTCATCCATCTTTTAATATGTGTTTTTCACCAGGAGAATTTTTCAAACCTCTTCAATACCAAAGTGATAAACTTGCTTGTCACTTGTCATGTATCAACAAATACCATGACAATTTGAAAAGTCATGTTCTAAATCATGTTCTACTGTCTGTTTGAAAGCTCTTAAGTGTACTTGTGCAATTTCTTAAGTCATATTTTAAATACTGTCCCTGGTTAACACATACAACTGAGACTTAATAGTTTGTTAACATTTTGGGAGTAAATTTGAGGATAGATGTTTGTGTCCCTTAAAGAAATATTGCCCTTGTATGATCATATTTAAGTGTTGTTGCTTTTTTGTACTTCAAGTAATTCACTCTCTTTTATTTGGTAAAGTCTTGCAGTGAGAGAATTCCTTTGTCTGGATGATCCTCCAGGTCCTTTTGACAGTCTAGAAGAGAGCAGGGTAAGTGCTATTTAATATGATAAAATCAGAATGCAAAAGGCAGTAGTTGTTGTTAGAATATTGTAAAATGTGCTGAATGGTATGGAATGAAACACTTTTATTTCTGTTCTTTCAAAAAAATTTGCCAATGGATGTGTTTCTGAAACTGACAGTCTGATTATTGGTGCACACTGATAATCTTTGACTGCTGTACTTTATCCCTGTCCCAAGATACAATCTCTTCCTTTTTTCCTGTGTGAGCAGTGGATGAAATTTGTTTTTAGGCAACTACTTATATAAAGCAACTACTGAATATAAGGAGAGTTTTTGTAGTTTACATTCAACACGTTCTCACAATGTGTACACCTTAGACTTAAGGTCTTGCAGTAGAATGTTCCTGCTGTGAAATGTAATGAAAGGATTAATTCTGACCACCAAAAATAGTGTTCTTGCAGATAACTAAGTAGTGTCAAGTAGTGTTGTAAAACAGCAGCTTTTCAACATGCATATGAGCACATTGAACAAACAATACTGTATGCTGTGGCCTGTTTAATTAGAAGTATTTCACTGGCATGCAGAGCTGTATCAAGTCTGTCTAGAACAGGTGGTCTTAGTTTTCTTGCTTTATAGAATAACAGTATATTTTAGAATTGCACATACACTGTCAGTACCGTAGAAATTATGAATGTTAAGTGATAATCCTTCAACTAAACTTATATTTACCAGCTTGCTTTGCATGTAAGTGGGAGTGCCTTGGCTCTTATTACATTACTGTGTACAACTGAAGGATTTGGTGTGTTTTTTGTGTTACGAGCTCATGCTTGATTTCTGTACAATCACTTTTCATGGTAGCTATTTAAGTTGATGAAAAGTAATAAAAATTACAGGAATTATTCAGATAATTAAAATATTTAAGTGCCGTCTTCATAGACATTTTGATTGTGTGTATTGTGGTGAAGTCTCAGGGTTATTCTGCCACCACAGGAATTTGGTAAAACTATTAAAATAGCTGTGCTGTTGTAGTTTTGGCTATTAGCCATTTCTGTAAAGTTGTTAGAGACATCTGACATAAAATTCTGGTCTCCCGGGAATACCCCACCTTATTGCAGAGTGGTTGAAGTTGCAAGGGACCCCTTGAGATCAGTTGCTCAAGCAAGGTTAGCTACTGCAGGTTGCCCAGGACAACGTCCAGTCAGGTTTTGAATGTTGTACAGAGGGGACTTCACAGCTTCTCTGTGCAGCCTGCTACAGTGTTTGATCACCATCACAGTAAAATGGTGTTTTTTCATGTGTTCAGATTGAATTTCCTGGGTTTTAGTTTGTGCCCATTGTCTCTTGTCCTGTCAGTGGCCACTACTGACAAGAGTCTGGCTCCCTCTTCTTCATTCCCTCCCATCAGGCATTTGTACCCATTGATAGGATCACCCCGAGCTTTCTCTTTTCCAGACTGAAGAGTCCCAGCTCTCTCATCCTTTTGTCACATAAGAGATGCTTCAGTCCCTCAATTATCTCTTATTATAGTATTTGAGTCATGAGACCTGGGATCCTGGTGGACAACAAGCTGGAGGTCAGCCAGCTCTATCAGCACTCATGGGTGCAGCCTGTCAGGCCCCACGGATTTATCTATGTCCAATTTTTTAAGTGCTCCCTGACCTGGTCCTCCTCCACTGAGGGTAAGTTTGTCTCTGGTTGCAGAGGTCTGGGATTCGTGAAGGCTGGTATTGCCAGTGAAGACAGGCAAACATGGTGTTGAGTACCTTAACCTTTTCAGTGTGATTTGTCACAAGCTCCCCCACTCCATTCGGCAGCAGCTCCATGGTTTCCCTAGTCTTTCTTTTGTTGATTACGTACTTGTAGAATCCTGTCTTGTTTTCTTTCACATGCCTTGCCGGATTCAACTCCAGGTTAGCCTTCACTTTCTTAACCCTGTGCCTGTAAGATCAGACAGCAGCCCTATACTCCTGGGTCACCTCTCTCCATGCTTCCACTGCTAGTACGCTTGCTTTTTGTATCTGAGTTCAGTTACAAGCTCCTTGCTCATCCATATGGACCTTTGCTTGACTTCTGTTTGTTGAGCTGGACCTTTATTGAGCTTGAAGGTGGTGCTCCTTGAATATCAGCTAGCTCTCCTGGGCTGCTGTTCTCTCCAGGGTGGTTTCCCATGGATTTTCCAAGCAGATCTTGGAAGAATCTTCCAAGCAGATTTCTGAAGAGATTGAAGTCTGCTCACCTGAAATCCATTGTTGTGGTCCTGCTTTTTGCCCTGTTCCTGCCTGTTACCTACATATCAGAGAGCATCTATATCCATCCCTCACTTTTATTTTGCAAACAATGCCCAACTACAGGACAAGCGCTGTTGTTCACATACTTATTCCTGGAGTTTATTTTTAAAGGTACCTCAGAAGTCACTTCAGTTCTGCCTTACTGTTGTCATACAAAGCATTGCAAAAAAAATCTTCTATGTTTTCCTGATAATGAAAAATATGGGTATCTTCTATTTGTTTTATGTCTATTCTATTATTCCAGTTCAAGAAGGACTTGCCAAAACATACTTACCTTTTGTGGGAGAAGTATAGGTATCTCCCCCACTAGAAATTGATTAGGCCTTAGAGAAATTTTATCACAGAACCATAGGCAAAATATTTTTTAAAGCAATCCTTTTTGTCGTATCATTGGTAATTGTTTCCACAGGTCCTTTCCCAGCCATTAGTGTTTCATGATCCAGTGAAGAAGGAAGCGAAGCTCTCTTTCATCTGGTCTAGTTCTGTTGCCCTTTAAAAACTTATAGCGAAAATTGGTCCCACCAGAGTACTGGAACTGTACCAGACTCTAGGTGTCCAGCACTTCAAGGAGGAAGATATATCATTACACACAATTCCCCGATAGGTCTTGCTCAGCTTTGGTTCACCTTTATTGATTTCTACGTGACTTCCTTTCCTTGGGCAGCTGATACACAGATTGTAGCTAGAGAGGAGTTTTTCCAACAGGCTTTTTCCAGTTCTCATATAGAACAATGGAACAGTTCACACCACCTGTGGAATACTTTTAGTTATTCTGTGAATCGGGAAATTTGCAAGTGTATAAATCTAAAGGTAGAAATAATATAATTTAATTATATTCTTAAGGACATAATGGCCAATTTCCAGTTAGGACACTAGCAACCCTCAACAGTTCTACAAAACACACTAGAATTCACTGAATTGGCTTGGATGAAACAGGATGACTGCTTAACTGCAATGATTACTACAGCGATCACGAAAAATGCTGTGTGAATTGCATGCCACGTGTTCTCGGCTCTAGTAGATGTTCAGTAAAGCTGTGGCTTAACTGATTATTTGTCTTCAATGCCTGTCAACCAAGATAAATTTGCTATCTGAGTCAATAAAATAAACTAAAACTCCGTGCAAAAAAAAAAAATCAAAATGGTTATTGGATTGAAAAACACTGCATTTGTTTGAATTGTAGAATTACAGGAAAACTTAACATTTTAAAGAAGTTGTAAGTCTGCTTCAATTAAAGCCAAGAATAGTATCTTCTTGATGTTCATAGCCCATTTTAAAACTTGAGGAAAAAAGGTGTCTTAAGAGCATTGTTCTTAACTGAACTCACATAAAATGTTTATATTCAATGGATTCCGTGAATTAGTGGTTAGTTACGTGTAGTGTTAAGCCAAGAAAGGGTTTCTTATTTAGCACGAGCATGTAAATTATTAAATCAGAATCGCACATTACTGTTGGTAGACTTGCTCTTTCCAGTAATAGAGCAGCAGGCTCTGTGCCAGCGTTTCTGTCACTTCCTGCATTCTGTGGATGTTGCGTTACACGTTGGCTCTTCACATTAAACTTTGAGATTGCTCACTGTCAGGTTCGTCAGGATGTGCTATATATACACATGTCATGCTCAGCAGAGTAACACGACATACTTATCATGGTTGAGTAGTTAGTGTTCTTAGCATTTTACTAAACCTTCTCAAAATGTTTTTGTATTGGTCTTCTGACTCTCGTGATTGTCATATTTGGTACGGAACTGTACAACTTCATCTTTATCCTGGGTAGGGGAAGAACATACAGTTTATGCAGATATTCCTACCATTGTGGGAACAATTAGATACTTTGAAATTGCCTTCCAAGTCCTGTGAAAGCAAAGCTTATATGAGGGGAAAGAGGAGTAAGGAGTTCAGCTGATGTTCCATATAGGGGAAAAAGGTACAAAATTAGGGACTGTGCATCAAAGGAGAGAAACCTTTTTCTGAAGTCTCTTGTGAGACAAACAAACAATGCAATAAAGTATTTGCATTGCAGTTTAGGATAATAATTCAGTGTTCAAAGCAAAGCGGCATTGTTCTATTACAGACAGGACTTTTTTTTAAGCTTATGTAGTTCTTTATGATAATCAATACAAAGCAAAGCAGCTACAATTCTGTTACAGGTTAATATTTCTAAAAGAAAAATCAATAAAGGCAGTTCACTGAAGTTAAATAGAATATGTTCTTAAATTTGTCTTTTTAGGCTTTCTGTGAAACTCTGGAGGAAACAAATTACCGCCTACAAAAGGAATTGCTTGAGAAACAAAGGGAGGTTGAATCGCTAAAGAAATTGTTAAGTGAAAAGCAACTTCATATAGATGCCATTGAAAGAAGAATTAGGTACGTAGAAATTTTATGGGGTTTAGGAGTTTCTTTCCATGAAGACATTTTCTCTATATAGTCACAAGCTCCAGCTTTAAATGTATTCTTGGAAACAATTTTCTCCACATAACCACACACAAAGCAATATTTTCAGTAGGCTCTTTCTCATATGCTGGCCAAAAAGCTGCTGTTTAATACTGAGAAAGTGTTGTCCCATCTTTTTCCCTCTAAAGTAACGGGGATTATGTTTCTTAATCCTATAATTCCTGTAAAGATAAGGCAAAGATTCTCTTCTGCTTTTGAAATGTTAGATAAGTGAAATGCCCTGCTAGAGATGAGAGCAGTGGAAAGAATTGCTTTGAGTTACAAGATTCCACCTGTAGTCAAAGCTTTGACAGGGCGTAGTGATCACGCAATTATATGTCTGTATTAATGTCTTCAACTGACATTAGTCAGTTGGCAACATGGCAACTTCTGAATTGCCTGGAATGATGTTGCAGATCATCCATTTAAATCTAAGGGGGGAAAATGGTAGAGTTTTTATTTTAAAACTTTATGGTGCCTGTCTGCTAAATTTTGTAGCAGGCCCAGGGCAGTTGTTGGGCTATTCAGTGTCCCGACAGATCTGATGAGTCAGTTATTGTGGGACTTCCTTAGAAAAGGAGTAAATTCCCATGGTCTCTTTAGAAGATATTTTAGTACTGCTTGGCTTGTTGAGTCTAGCGTATCCAGGTTGACTAACAAATCACGTATTTGGATATACGGTTTAAGTGAACTACATTTGGAAAAGGATTTAAATGGAATTGTTGTGGCTCACTGAAAATTCTGATCGGAATGCCATATTCATATTGTCACTTACTCCTGAAGGCAAGTAATTACACTTGAAAGATGCTTTCCCTGTTTGAGGAGAAAGTTATGACTTACTGCTGGCTTAAACAGTGGAATAGCCAACAAAAATTAAATAACTCACATTTGACTAAAACATTATGATACACAGTCTGTGTGACTAAAATAAGAAAGCATGAGTGGCAAAAAGGGATTTTATGTTTTACTGCTTTCCCTGAAGAGAGATTTTTTTTTTTAACACACTGCCAGTTTCCCAGACGTTTGAAATTATTGAAAGTCAGCCAAGTAGTATCTGAAGTCTTAATGGAAAATAGCTCCTGTGATTTTCAGTTGTAAAAGTTACCAAGTAAACCCATGACCTCGTGTAAGAAATTCAGCCTATCTGATGGGAATCGAACCCAAAAGAAACGGCTCTGTTTTGTTGAAGTGGAATTTTGATCTGATGGCCCAACAAGAATTAAGCATCTTCTGCCTTTATGCTCTAAAGGCCAGGTACCTGAAATGTGTGTGAGGTAGGAGGGGACAGTTGGACAAGGCATCAGACTGGTAGGCATTTACATATCATGCTGGATTTGCCCCAGACATAGGTCAATAATCATGTTAGAGAATACTGCTGAGGTGCTACTTAATGCATGTGGTAAAATAGCGCTATAGAAACAATAGTAATTAAGAGGGTGAAATATAGTAGTATCACTTTCAACGTAAAATTGTTCACAAGCTTTTCTTTCCAATTCAGGTGGCAGCTTTCAACACTAAATTGATATATATTTTCCCCACAGAGCAATACTTTGGAAATAAGTTTTGGTAATAGTTTTACATGACCATATTCCCATTTGTAGCCAGGCTAGTCGGACTGCCAACTCATGTTGCTGTTAAGAAAAAATTATTACCTGTCTCTTTATCGTTAATGGGAAAATGTATTGTTCTGAAACTTAATGTGTGACTCTAAAGTTACAATGAGAAATTTGGGAAACTGTTGCAGAGCTCTTTTTATTATCCTGGCTGTCTTCCTTATAACTATGTTTTGGTTATAATCCTTCTGCCATTTAGACAAGATGTGTGTGGCTTAGATCATCTGCTTGTAATTTCTTACCTGAGGTCATAATCGCTCCCCTGGGACTTGAATTTTGTAAAGCTACTAAACTGTAAGACAACCAGAGGATTGAATTTAGTTTAGGAAGAAGCAGCTGGAGCAAATAAACTGTTTAAATAGCTATCTAGTGCAAACCCTGCATCTTTGTAGTAATAAAAGAAATGGGGCATGTAGGAGTGAGATTGATGGGTTCCCAGAAACTGTAAAATTTAAAATGAAACAAACAGCTCTTCAGCAATGAATGTTTGCTGTATGGATTGGTGGTACCCTGTTCTTATTTGTTGTAGGGACATATCTTCAGGAAAAATGACTCGTCAAATGTCAGGAGAAGAGAGTGAGTGCAGTGGTGAGGTGGAGTCTTCTGCAGTAGAAGCAGACCAGGGTACCCTGGGTGAGGACAGCTGGTAAATACTACTATTTTACTTATATTTTAGTTTTTTTCTTAAAGTATGTCTTTAAATGTTTGGTCTTACATAAATTCTGAACAGCTGAGGAATTCAGCATTTTATTGCACCTCTCTGTAGCTATCCCATGTTTCACAGAGGCCTTCAGGATAGATGATTTTGGATCTGGAATAAGTGCTAAATTGAACAACTTTGTAAATGTTTTGTAGATTGCAGGCATAAAATGACTATGAAGAATCATACTAGTTTCCGTTTGACAAAGCTCATTGATCTGTTGTTGCAGCTCAGATAAAGAGAACCATGAGGCTTGCTGGAGTGGCTCTTTGGCTGAAAATTCTGTGCCAGAAATTGAAGTCGCTGAAGTAGCATACACCGCTAATGAAGAAGAATAGATCACTAGCAGCTGCTGTTACCTGGGAAAGGTTCATGTTTGGGACATACCCTGTGGGTAGGGGCACATAGCAGCTGCAGAGAACTTACAGCAAAGAGCAAGAATGCACACACTGAATGTTTACATAAATCCTTACAAATTATTAACGTAAGAAATATACCCAGTGCTGCTTTGATTTCAATTTTTATCTAGCCTTTATATATTTAATATATTACAGTCTAATAAGGGCTAAAATCAGCTAAAGTTTAGATATGTACATACACAATTTGGCTGACTTTTTCCTAGCAGAGTGGCGAAAACTTCACATTAAATCACCAAACACTCCTAACTAGCATGTCATATGTTGCCACTGATGTGACACATTTGATGCGTTCATCTGTTTGGTATTTGTGTTTTCGTATTCTTATAGCCATAAATTAATGCTTGTTGAAGTAAAAACGGGCTCATCTTATGTTTAATAAGAGCGTAGAATGTGTTGTTTTTAAGCTGTAAAGTTGAAGACTATTTCTCTGGCAATTTTAATGCAATGCAATAGGAAAACTTCCAGTACCAAGAGAAAAGTACTTACGAAATGGGATTATAGTTGGACATTTTAAAGGAAAAAAAAAAAATGGTCATTTTTGCTGAAGGAACTAGTGAGACCCCCAAAACACTGTGTATTTTCATCCCAAGTTAGCATGCTGTAATACTTTTTGTTCGGTAATGCTGCTTTTAAAATCTGGGATACCTTTGCTACATACCCATGTAACAATAAAATCCGTGAGTTTGCCTTTTACTTGGAACACTACCTCTTACCATCTTGCTAACGCATTCATGTTTGTTTAAAAATATTCCAGATTATATGGAGATGATGGAAAGACTTGTAAAGAAGCCATATTTTTTCCTGCACGGTTCATAACTAGATTGAATCTAGTTGCAATGTATTTTTGTTTCAATATATTGTGCACATGGGGATGTTGCTCCATATGTTCGATAGCCTATTTTTCAAAATGTATTAAGACAGGAGATGCACTTTATAATTAAGACTCCACTGTGCCAAGTTCAGTTGGCTAATTCGTTGAGAAAGGGGAGTTGCAGGGAGAGGATTATGTAGTGCCTTTTTGTATTTTACTTGTTCATTACTGCAGGATTTTGTTACAGTGCTCTGGGTCAGCTCTGTGGAATCTTTGATACAGCTTGTTTCTGTTCTTCACTTATTTACTGAAAGTGCCTTGTTTTATTCCGCTTTTCCAATAGGAAGAATGCTGTTTTGTTTTAATCTTTTTTTCTTTTTTTTCGCCCTATACCACCCACATCGTTGTTTAATGTTGTCAATATGCAGTGTCTTTGTGCTGGAGTTTTCAAAGGGAGCTTTGTACTTCAGGCTGTGCATACAATGACCTTTATGCAGAACTGTATAAACCTTCCTGGTGAAATAAAACTATGGACAAAACACCTGTCTTCTCTTCTCCGTTAGGAAAAACAAAAAAGCTCAATTCCTTATGTAGTAGAAGGACAAAAATACTATTGGAAAGAGACATTTCTTACCTCAGTGATTTCCTACAGTTACTCAGCTTTTGGTCTGAGTTTCATTTGTACCAAAAATTGTCTGCATGAAAATGAATGAGAATGCTGTAACAAGACACCAGAAAACTTACTGTACTTCTGTTGAAGATGAAAATAAAAAAAGAAACTGATTTTTTTTTTTTATATTCCACATGAATCCTCATAGATGTTGAGTGAACTCAATAAAGTTTTGACACCTTACTGAAAATTCATGTAATCTTCTGTCAGATGTCACTTAATATTTGGAAAGAAGGTTGAACATTGTATGTTAAAATAGCCTTAGCTTTACAACTACAAATGTTTTTTAAATCTTGACAAGGTGCTTGGGTCATACATCCTAGGAATGCTTCAGGTAAATCTGCAAATCTAGTCACTAAAGAAAGCATTAGTGTAACTTACAGTTTAGTCACGAGCAGGCAAAGGAAGGGAAATTTTGTGCTCTGTCTTTAAGATTTATATGATATTTTGCTGACACAAAAGACTTGGTATTGCATGAATAGACGTTTTTGTTTAGGTGGATCTTGATTTTTATTTTTTTTTAATTAAACTGAGCTGAAAACCGTGACTTTGTTCAGCAGCCACGTGGTATGACTTGGCCTATGTTACTGGTTAATGAATGGTTACCCTCCCAAGGGACATGAAATTCAAGGTGTGCAGCCCACGGTGGCCTTGAGCATCCTGCTGGAGGCGGTTTCCAAATTTGTCCCGTATTGATTTTTTTTTTTTTATTTTTTTTTCTGGTGCGCTTGCTTCCGTTCTGGCACTATTCTCTACCCCTATCCTTGTCATTTCACTCACTGCTGCAATTTTAGTACAGAAGCAGCCAACTTTCAATTATTTCATTCATGAGGATTTCACAGTGGAATTCTGTGCTCTTCACAACGTGCAGAATATAGAAACTGGAATTGTAGCGGAGTGAACTAATGACAAGAATCGCAGCCAGTAAGGCTTTGTTCTTTTCTGTTGCACTTAATCATTGCAAAGGTAGTTGTTTTAATAGTTCAGTCACTGATTTACAGTCTTTTCCCCTTTAATTTTAGATTTAAATACATTGTACCCAGCTTAATTTTACTGGGGTTGTGTTTGTTTTTTTTTTAATACTATAAATTCAATAATCCTGCAGGATTTTTTATCTTCCAAAGCACTTGCAGTCTGCCCCTGCCACTTCTGTGCTTTTGATTTGTATACTCCTAAATCAGTTAAAATGCTGACTAGTACGGAATCAAGAATGAGTCCCTGTAAAACTCCCACTTCATCCCTTTCCCACTGTGACACCCGTTAGTTACTGTGAGTACAAGAGTGCCATTGAACCAGCTCCAGGAAGGCAACAAATGCGGTAATTCAGGAAACTGCACCTGATGGTTGTAGGAGTCTCCTACACCGTGTGCTTTCCCGTGGGCTGCTGTCCTCGCTGCTTTGGGTCAAGCATCTCTGTTCCTCCGGGGGGGGTCATAGTTGGGGAGAAAAGGGACATGGAAAGAATCATAGAATGTGGTGGGTTGGCAGGGACTTTTAAAGGTCATCTAGTCCAAGCCCCCTGCAGTAAGCAGGGACATCTTTAGCTAGATCAGGTTGCTCAGAGCCTCATCAAGCCTGGCCTTGAATGTCTCCAGGGATGGGGCCTCCACCACCTCTCTGGGCAACCTGTTCCAGTGTCTCACCACCCTCATTGTAAAGAACTTCTTCCTAATCTCTAATCTAAACCTGCCCTGCTCTAGTTTAAAACCATTGCCCCTCATCCTATGGCTACCTGCCCTTGCAAACAGCCCCTCCCCAGCTTTCCCGTAGGCCCCCTTCAGGGGCTCCTGTTCTAGGTGCTGTGTCTGCCCCAAATTGTTTTTTCTCTGTACATCTCAATAGACCTCTAAGTACCTTGATTTGTCTCTCTGGGGTTTCTGTTCCTTTGTTGAAATGTAGCTATGAAGCAGTAGCAATTCTCCTGCCAGAAATTTGCATTTCTAGTAGAACTGATAACAAATGCAACTTAACTCTAGCAAGTTTTGTGGGTTTTTTTTCCCCTATGCTACAGCAGGCTCTAACACACGCTGGGGGAGGAATTCTGAAATCATGCTCTAAAGTTGCTGCTGCTGCAATCAATTTTTTTAAGAAATGTCAAATAACACCATTAAATAGTCTGAGGTCATGAATCAGCAAGGAAGGGAAGAGTCCCGTGGGAAACACTCCCTCCATGGAATACCGGGTCTAGTGGTCTTTCTTCCTATCGTTCATTTCTATATTTCAATTAAGTCTTCGTCCCGGAGATCAGTACATCCAGATTTCTAGACAGATCCAACATTCAGAACTAGGTGTGTCCTTTTGCTATAAAATACTGGGCTTGGTCTCAGGGATGCTGGGGTAACCGAGCTATCTCCTCGCATCCATGTCTCTCTGTTTGAACTTGGAGAGCTGATAATGCAGCTGTCTCCAAAGGAGATGTCTCTTTTGAACAGTTTGTGTTCCGGGGGAGCAGTCAATGGACTGACCAGTGGAGTTTTTCATCCTACATTTTTATTTATTATCGTCATCACATTTTTAATGTATCTTAACCTCCTCGCTGAAGGAAAAAATGAGGAGTGGAAAAGGCAGAGGAGAAAGAGGGGATTGCCTTGTCCATAGTTTACACTTGAGGATTTTTCCCCTTTGAAAATTTGTTCAATCATTTGCGAACCGGAATCACTTCTCCATTAAATGTTAGTTTCTGTGCTGTGAGTGGTTTAGGTTCTGTGTTCTCGTAACCCATTCAGGAACCTCTTTCTAGGGCTTCTTCCATAGCACTGGTGTTTCTTAGCGATCCCTTGCTTTATCCTAGTCTTGTTTCGAAGGGCAGTCTTTTGTGTTTGGTCCTTCCCAGGTTGCGCATTGCAGGGAAAACAAACTGAGCCTGGGCTTTTGTTAAATGTTTTCAGTCTTCCTCCAAAGTTTCACCTATCTTTTGTTATCTGATGCAACCGTACAGATTTGGGAGAGTGGAAAGATGGGATAACGCAGTCCTTTATTCTAAACAATAAAAGATTAAATTATTCTTGTAATAAATTACAACTTCTGTCATCCCCACTTACGAGTGACAGCGACTGTTGGCCGTATCTGTCCTGCTGTTGCTTTATAGATTATTCTCCAGTTGGATAGCTTGAGCGTTACACTGGAATAGGAAACGTTTCTCTCTCAATTTCTCCTTGGGTTGATGAATTCAGGACCATTCTGATGGTTGTTCCAGAGTCAGGAGAACGCTGTCACAAGATGTGTCTAAGCGTAACCCCTATGTCACATACAAAGCACCTTTTTTCTTCCGGTGGGCACATTTTAAAGCCCAAAAGCACAGTTTTATCCAGTATCATCAAAACAGAGGGATACTAGTATTGAAGGATCCTGTTTAACAAGTTACTTTTAGGCTGCCCAGAGCAGGGGATGCGCACAGACGGGGTGCTTCTGAAAGACAGGCGTTTTTCACTATCGTTCAGAGGTAAGAGGAAGGCTGAAGGAACTATGCAATTGGCCAAAGTTACCGAGTCCTCAAATGTAGGACTGTAGCTGGATAGCTGGACTGTGTAGCTGGATAAATCAGAAAGCCGGATATATATGCGCCATTCTTACATAATAGATAATGAGAAATTTTAGCATTAATTCCTTCTGCAGTGGAGCAGCACCTGACGCTGAAATTACAGTTCAGGAAAAGCTAATGATGTTCTAGCTGAACTGGCAAAGCTTCTCTTTTTATACCTTTAAACCTCACCTTGACAGGCAGAAAAGTGGTCTGCAACTCATTTGTCTCACGCGCAACCCAGATCCTTACCCTCTGCCTGTCCCTGTCGGCGTGACTTGTGCCTTTTGTGTCTCACCGACGATGTGGCAGGGGACCAGCCCAGGCTGAAGTTCTGGTATGGCCTGTAAAGATCCCAAACTGCAAGCAGGGCAGCCTGGCTCTGGAGAAAAAGGGGACTTGGAAGTGGGAGTGGTAAACTTGAGTAGCAATTTCAGTCCTCAGAGGGGCCATCACTGCTAGCCAGAGCTGAGCCCTTCAGGAGACAGGAACATGTCTCATCAGAGAAGAGATCCACCCACAGTGCGGAAACCACCAGCGCGGGTCTCGCCTGCCGGTGGGTGTTGTGGCTCAGCTCATTAAAGCACTGACCTAATAAAGGGGGTTCCGGGCTCAACTCCCAGCGCTGGCTGAGTCTCATCTGTCTTAAGGGAAGTTGGCAAGTCCTGCACAAGCCTTTGTTAAGCCTTCAGGAGCAGTACTCTGGCCTGTTCTCATGGGTTTCAACACAATCTTCATAGAATCATAGAATCAATCATAGAATCTTCATAGTTGGAAGGGACCTTTGAGATCATCGAGTCCAACCATACACACACACACACACAAAACAGAAACAAAACCAACCAAACAAAAAACAGATCCCTACAATCTCTGCCACTAGAGCATGCCCTGAAGTGCCACATCTAGACGTTTCTTAAACACCTCTAGGGATGGTGACTCAGCCACCTCCCTGGGCAGGCTGTTCCAGTGCCTGACCACTCCTTCAGTAAAGTAATTCTTCCTAATATCTAATCTAAACCTCCCCTGCTGCCCCTTTTTACTGCTTTTAAGATCTTCATGGAGATCTTAAATACTTGCCATTCCCTACTCAGCACGCCCGTGACTCGAGGATCATCAAGATGGTCTCCAAATAATGAATTTGTCCCCACTTTGTACCTGAGAGACAGGAATTGTATTTCCCTCTGCTTTGCAAATAGGGAAAAGGAGGAAGAAAGCAATTACGTGATTCACCCTAATTGCACAGTAAGTCAGCTGGTGTAGTCCTAGGGTTACTGCTGATCCCATAGACTTGTCAGCAGGTTAAAATTAGATAATTTGCTGATACGGAGAGCCTCCTGTCTGTATAATATAGGGACTGTGTCTTGGGATATCTCGACTGGGTTTCAAGTAGGTCTAAACATCCTTGCTCAAAAATGATTAGCTGCTTCTAGATTTCATAATATTCCTTTCTGTTACCTGTTCAAACTGAAAGTGCCAAGATGCTTGCATTACTGTGGTGGAGAAACAAGCCTCTGCTCTCTGAACCCCCTGTGGATGAATGCTTTTCATCCAGGAGAAACCACAGCTGTTTTATGGAAATGTTGAGGATGACTATGAAGTGCTGCTCGTAAGTTTGTTTGGCAATTAATGTGGGTTCGTCAGGCATTGCTCATCTGGCAAATGCCTATGGGAGAAGGCTGTGCATTGGCCTTTCGAGATCTCATTGCTGCTTTGCGTGTTCGAAAAATAGATAGATAGATAGATAGATAGACAGACAGACAGACAGACAGATAAGATGGATGGATGGACGGACGGATGGACGTAGTTTAGGAAGCAGTTGCAACACGTGACAAACCTCCTACAGGATCTCTCCTCCCAAATTTCCTGTGGGTCTTTCCTAGGTGTCCTCAGCATCTCCAATAACTGGGTGACAGGGTGGATAGCTTGTGATGTGATGGGGCCTCTGTTTCCCCCTCATTCTGTAGTATAAATGTGCCTGTTACAGGGATAAGCAGAGGCATTGGGTGAGAGACCTACCCTACTACGGCAGCTGCTTTGTACATTTAGGAAAAGTCTTGTCCTGAGAAATTTATTTCTTTCTATGTTGATGTACAGTGTCTTAATTTAGAAAACTTAGTAGGATGATGTAAACCTAATACGCGATTCCTCTTAGATTTGAGTTGGGCAAGGGGATAATGACTTACATGGGAAGAGGCAGACGGGAAAACTGTCTCGTTCTATGGGATCTTTTGAAAACCTTTAAAATCCACCATACAGCAAGATGGTGACGTGCCCATCGAGGTGGTGTTTCTGCTGACGTGTGCAAGAAGAGCCCCGATAAGCCGGCTTCTTGTACAGATCACTGCTCTTTCATCTCACAAACCAGTCAGAGCTGACTCAGTCGTCTCTACTTAAACAGGCAATTAAAAACTAGGTTGAGAGCGTTGCAAAATGAATGTGCAAACTAATGTGTTATGAAGGAGTATCAAACAATGAAAAATTAAGCTCAACCTGGCTGTGAGTTAACCTGAGAAACAGAACATGTGCAAATAATTACTTTTATCTATCTTTGCCATCAGCATGCTGTAGGCAACTGCTGGTGTCCTCTGCCGGGTACGCGTTTCAGTTCTGATGCCAGAAAACCACAGAAAGGCCAACATCTTTCACTTCTCAAATGACGTGAGTTGCACAAGCTCGTGATCGTCCAAAGGTCAGAGCACGAGGTGTCTTCTCTCCACAAAGGGGATGCTCTGTTCCGCCCCGGTGAAGCAGCTGTTGGCTCGGCTTTCAGTTTATTCAGACACAGTATGCGCTCTAGACAGATTCTCAGCCTGCATAAATTAATGTCTCGACTACTTACCATTTTCCTGCATCATTTTTTTTTTCTCCTATTGTCTTCTTTGTGAAATAAAACCCTTTGTGTTCAACCACAAGTGTCTGATACAATACACAGATAAGATTTGTCATCGGGTTAATGCTATTACAAACCTTTTCCAGAATTTCTTGGTCCATGCAGGAGGATTATTTTTTCCCTAGCTCAGGAAACTAAATTAATTAGACGCATTTTGCTGACAGAGCTTGCAAAGCATCGGGAGCTGAAGGTTTTAAGCTGAAAAGCATGAGGTGGTCTCTGCTGTCCCTGTTCAGCTAGTAACTTCTGACACCTTGCATTACAGCCGTAGGAAGGTCAGTAGTAACATAATCCATTTTATTTGTGCGTCCATACACGGTTTCACTGTGTTTGCTTTTGGTTTAGCAGAAATTACCTGAGCGAAAGGCAGCTTTTTTTTTTCTTTTTCCCCCAGAGCACTCTAACTCTTCGTCCTGGTGATACCGCTGAAGAAAGCTGACTGTGGGGCTAAAGCAAGCGGGGGGGCGGTTCAGAGGAGCCCCGGGCTACCTGCTCGTGCCGCCAAATTCAGTATATTTGCCACTGCCACCATTTCTAGCTTAGCCAAGACACTCTTACCAGCCTCTCGGTGCAGATCTGAAGGGCTTTTTCCTCATGCTCTTGTTTGTGCAGCGTAAAAAGTATGTTTGCAAGGCACGGTGAAAGAATCAAAGCATTATCTATATAATATATTCTCCTGTTAGGTTTTCTCCTTCCAGCCTATTATCATCCTTCAGGAGGAATATTTTGTAGTGCCTCACTGCAGACACTCTTACAGTACCTGAAGAGGGACACGTGAGGTGCTGCTCCAGGGTATAGCGATACTTCAAGTGTGGCAAAGCTTTTTCTGGAGAGTTCAGTAAACGACCCCGCTGACACATAGACACTGCACTGCAGCAGCTAACGGGGCTGCAGAGTTTGTTCCTTCGTGGTCAAAGGGCCCAAAACCCAGTTCAGCTCTACTGCGTAGCCACTCCTGAAAATGGGGCCAATATCTGCTGAATGTGTCAGTTCAGAACTGGATTTCCTTTGACAAATAAGACCCCTACTTCTTGGTAAAATTACCTGCAAGATCCAAGTCTTCAATAAATCAAAGGGATTAATGCTACACTTGAACATCCTCAACAGCCTCAAAACCAACACCTGCCATTCCTATAGGCATCTCCCACGTGTTCCCACCTAACCCAATGTAGCACTGACACTACCACGCAACTACAGAAGTGCTCTGAACCCTAGCAGGGGCTGAGGCACGGACTTGACCGAGAAATGCCTCTTGGCAGTTCAGTGTCCTCAATGTGTTGCAATGACATCCAGCTGAACCAGTGTTAAAGAGGTTAAGTCCCCTCATCAGGCTGGGCTGAACTTCTCTTCGAAAATGGCTGCTTTTAACGGATTTAATCTTTATCTTCGCTCGTTTCTCATGGTGTGGGGACTGGTAAACTTCTGCATGAAGGTCTGCTTCTGAGGTCCTGCTGTCCCACAAGTTTGCAAATCCAGAGCAGGGAACCGGGCTGGTGCCAAGGTGGCCATGGGCGAGGAAAGGTAAGAGAAGACACAAAGGCCAAAAAAGCAGGCAAGAAGGTGGGTTAGTATTTAAAGGCTTTGAAAAAGTGGGAATTTGGGGGGAAGGGTTCCCCACCACTTTTTGAGCAGCACTTCCAAGCAGGCCCTTTTCCTTCCAGTATGAGCAATAAGACAGACTGAACCTGGGTCCTGTGTGAAAATCGCAGCCTCCCAAGCGGGTCGGTGTTTGTTGCTGTACACTGAATCCAGAGCTCCTCCTGCAGGTCTGCAGAGTCCTGCTGCTGATGGAGCTCATCGCTGCTGCTTGACACCAACAGCGAGTGCACCAGGCACTTCAACAACCCTATATACATATAGGGTATATACAATAGGTACTTATAAGGTAAGTTGAATCCAATCACAAAAGTAAATATAATACATCTGAATCACAGAATTGTTCGGCTTGGAAGGGACCTTAAAGATCATGTAGTTCCCACCCCCCTGCCATGGGCAGGGACACCTCCCACTAGACCAGGCTGCTCAAAGCCCCATCCAGCCTGGCCTTGGACACTTCCAGGGATGGGGCATCCGTAACCTCCCTGGGCAACCTGTTCCAGTGCCTCACCACCCTCACAGTAAAGAATTTCTTCCTAATACCCGATCTAAATCTACCCTCCTTCAGTTTGAAACTGTTACCCCTTGTCCTATCATTACACTCCCTGATAGAGTCCCTCCCCATCTTTCCCATAGGCCCCCTTTAGGTACTGGAAGGCTGCTATAAGGTCTCCCCGGAGCCTTCTCCAGGCTGAACAGCCCCAACTCTCTCAGCCTGTCATATATTTACATATTATCTATATTTACATATTAATATAAATATATATTTACATACTAAATATATCCAAAGACTTTCAGATAAAAGTGCACCTTTTATTTTTTTGAGGAAAGGGTGCTATGGCTGGGGTGGAAGGAGGTCCATGTAAACCCTGATTGAACCCACAAAACACTCCTTAAACTAAGCTAGTACATCTTTGAAAGCTGATGTCATACCAACGAGAGATATCGAGACTCAGCACGGGATAACACCGCTAGCTCAGACCAATTAGCCTCCCATCTATTTGATTAAATTTAGCTCACTTACGAACTGCAGGATCCTCAATTTAGACACATCCTGCCGTTTAAGTCTGGGAGAACCAGCTGCCTGCTCTTGGAGAAAGCCAGCCGAGTGGGCACCGACACAGCCCTGCTGCCTTAAAAACAGCCCGGGTAACAGCGGAGGGTGAGACAGCACAGGGAGGGTACTGGGGCGCCCAAACTGCCTGAGCGGGTGTTTGCCCAAAGCTCACCTTGGCAAAGACAACAATGATCAACTGTATTGAACAGCAACCGGGGAGTTACCACGAGACTTTTAGTTGAGGGGTGGGTGGGGGTAGGAGTCAGCTAAGCAGACATACAAGCAAAACGTGAAAACGTGAGGCTGTGCAGTGCGCAGGAGAGGAGGGGAGCAGGGCAGCAGAGGGGCCGGCGTGACCCTGCCTGACACAGCCATCCCAGTTATACAAGGATACAAGACATTTCTAGGCACATATTAACATCTCACTTTATCTGCTGCACTGCAGATATTGATCCCAAGTGTATAGTTCAGCGATGGCCAGTTAATTATGTGTTGATAACAAAACAATAAACCACTTAAACCGTGATAGCGTGATCAGTCACATGAACGGAGCAGGTTTTCCTTACAGTACACATCTGACCCACCTGTGCTCTGCTGGTGGGTCTTGCAGGTGTCTCTGCAATGGGGACAGATGTGAGAAAACACGGCAGCTACGTAAGATTAGACTGATGATAGCTGGCATTTCTTAAGATGGTCAAGCTCGTCCCTGCTGTTAAGTAATTTTTGAGAGTAAAGCTTCTGCCTTATGTTTCTAAAAAATGACGTCATTAAAATAATGCAGGGTCTACATCATGTAAAACTGTGATATTTCCTCATTGGAAAACCGATACCAATCCTCTACTTCCACCCACCTTCCCCAACAGCTGTATACACAGCAGGCGTGTCTGTACCCAAACAGTTCCTTGACGCTTTGTGATGAAGCCTTTAGGCTTTACAAAGAGGCAAAGACGAGCTGCCCAAGCAACTGGACCCTTTCCAGACCAGGTAACGAATGATGGTCTTAAATCACTGCTCCAACACTTTAAATATATGTTTAAATATACGCGTGTATGTACATAAAGTGTGAGCTACTGTACACACACTTAACTTTAAGGGGTTTCTAATAAGATACATGAAAAAATGCATTATTTTATTTGTTTTAATTCATCCTTTCCTATAGTAATTTTTCTTTACCATGTTTAAAAGACCTGACCATTCCTCCTTTCAACTAAGGCCTGGAAAGTGAAATACACACATTTCTGAAACAATGAAGAAATCTTCGGGAGGTGGGGTGGGGTCAAAAAGTAGGTATTTTTGACACATTAAAATAAAAGAATCTCTTGCAACACAACTGTTAAGTGCAAAGAAACGCAGCCCAAACACCACAGCATACACTGCTTTTATCTTTTTTTTTTTTAAACCAATGTAACATTGAAGAATTCTTGATGTTGAAAGACTAATATATCAAAAAATGTTTCAAAATATCCTCATATCCTCTAAATAGCACTGTATCCTAATGACAGTGTAAGGAGAGTACTTACAGTTTTGCCTGGCAGGAAAATAAATTTAATACAATCATATAGCACAAATATGACACCAAAATATTTATTTACAGTACATACATACATATTCATTCTTTTCACTTTATATTAATAGCTTTTCCCCCCTTTTAAAGCTATTCAGATTGAAAACGTCCAAGTCTGTCAAGAGAAGAGAACATTCTCAAAATAAATAAGAAACAAAAAAGGAAGTCAGCTGTAGTACACCATCTGCTTCCACAGCCCTCTTGTAAAATATGTTCCAGTTAGAGAGTACATTTACAATAACACGTTGACACTACTCACTCTTGTCTGCTTACATACTAAACAAATACCATCTTGGCATGAAGAGAGACATATGTTCAAAAAAAGGAAGAAACATTTGTCCCAGTGACATCTGAATTTACACAGGAAAAAGCCACCTCCTCAGGTCCCTAGAACACCTTTGCTTTTGAAGAAAACCTGTCATCTACTGTCTTCCAAACAACTATGGCAACAAGCATTCCAGTTCTGGAGGTCCATACTGTATTTTAGCCTATAGTACTTCTGCATATAGCTTCACCAACCACACACGTCCTACCCTGTGAGCTGCTACGTGACTGTCCTCCAGAATCACCAGCCACTACACACAAGCTTTTAGAGAAGCTCACCCAAACGACTACAGCTTTTCTTCACCCTTCAGAAATTTAGTTCCTAAAGTACCTGGCCTGAAATCAATAAGCTGAAGACACCTGAAGATTCCCAGGATCAACACTTGGACAAAATATTGCTGGAGGTCAGCAGTCAGGCACCAGCTTGCAAAGGAGAAGGCCTTCCCTAGGATTTCTTCCCTGCAGAGTGTTCACATGGAAAGTTCTTGCACAAAAACAGACTGAAAATCACTATAGTTTCAAACTGGAGGCTGAGAGACCTATTTCGGTTTGGTTGTAGACCACTTTTTAAATTTGCTAAGTGCTACATAAGTGCCAAGTATTGGAAAACTACTAATTCGACCAAGAACAGATGCTAGAAGGCAGCTGTTCCAAGCTAAGCATGGGACTATGTTGGCACAGCCTTGCATTTAGAAACACCAGATGTGTCCACAAGCACATGGCCAGCCTCACACAGTGATGCAATCAGCGCACACCAGTACTTTTTCTACCCAGTTCAGAGACTTGCATAGACTGCACACGTTGAAAACAGGATTCCAGCCAAAAGGATTAGCAAATGGATTCTAAATAACTCAGAGTATTTGTTATTTTATTAAATATGCCTGCTTTCAGCTGGCATCTCATCCTGAATTTCAGCAGGCATTAAAACTGAGTAACATATTTTTAGTGTTTGTTTTTCCTACTGAGAGTTCAAAATGTATTTTCAAATTGTAAGGCAGTTCTTTTTTATTGTTTGTTTTTAAGATGCAAATTGAATAGTTCTATGTTTTCTCTACTTTCAACAGAAAGGGACAATTTTCCTGGTACCTCCAAACTTTGGGACAGAATTAACAAACTTAATTTTTTCCAGTAGGAAATTTATCCCAAGTAAAGTGGCAAGGCTTGATTCTCCTTTCATATGGATGCAAACCAAAAGCAATTCCACAACAGAGAATGAAAAAGTCCTGAAAAACTGAATCTCTCCACAGGGTTTGTAAATTTTGGGTTTCATCCATGGAACTCATCTTGAAATGTTTTGAGCACACCACCACGCCATGTCCAAAAAACACACATTAGCTTATGCTTAATCTAAAATCCAATAAGCCGAAGCCTGTTGTAACCTGTTGAAGCGAAACACCCAGCACATCACAGACTAAAGCCCACAGGAGAAGGGATCAGTCTTCTGTTGCTATAGATCTTCAGAAACGAAGTCTCCCACTATTCCCCAAGTGGTTCAATCACCAGTAAATTTAAACTAATTTGAAAACAAGAAACCTTTATTGATGTGACTCTGCTTCCCACATCCCTAGGAACTCCACAGTGTTTTACTGTTTCTTTGTGATTGACAGTGGGCTACTAGCACAGAGCTTAAATCTTATTAATAACATTTCTTAGTACAAAGCAGCCTATTTAATTTTTGTTTTGTACTTGAACAGTGATTTCTCTATATGTGTAGTAGTTTAGCACTCAGAGTGGCATTTGTTCCTTAAGCTAAAAAGCTGTCAGTAGGAAAATAACATGTCAGACTTTACAAGCAATTCAGGATCAGCTTTTAACCAGGCTTAGCAAGGCATTTCAAATGCAACATGCTCATATTTTTTCCATTCAGAAACCAAATAAGAGAAAAGAACCAAATGCTCAGAAATTAAAATTATTTTGAAATGGTATAATTAAAACATTGTGTTACCAATTCCTTTGAGGATGGGTATTATCATACAAAGTAAAGACTCACCCTAGAAAGACACAATGGAGGAGAAGAACACAGGAAAGTCAACTCTCTTCTGGGTTTTTGACAGGGTTAGCGGAAATCAGTTTTGTTTGGCAGGGATCTATAACATCTTGGACATTTCATTTCCCCAGTCATTGTAAAACTGTTCTCTAAGTGAGTAGGAAATAGTTCAAAATACAATTCAAGTCGACCTATAGATGTGCAAGGGTATTCTGGCCAAAGTTTAAAGCCAACCAAAAAACCTATCCCACTTCAAAAAATCTACAGAAGAGTCTCCTCTTAATATCTAGGACACCAGAAGTTGCTCCAGACAGACTGTCTAAATCTCCATGCCCAAATGAATGGCTGTTAGCTCTTAGACTCAAAGGAATTTGCAAATCAGGACATGGAAAAAGCTGTTTTGCTAATATTCAAATAGTCTGAACCAAATAACCCCCTAGGACAGAGCTTTGATAACTTATTGAACTTTTTCCAGCTGTGTGCATAAGTGAGGCACAAGGGTTTTATCAACCAGCAAGACATAGTAAGACATTACCTAATAAAAACTGATACTAATAGCAACAATCTCTAGCCTACGCTGAAAAAACAACTTTGATGCCTGGAGGTTTTGGCAACTATTGTATTTTTTTGTTTGTTTTTAAACTAGTTTTGTAATATGGCAGTAACAGTACTCTTACCAAGATTGGCCATAAAAATAAAAAAAATAGCCTGTATGAGATGCAACCACACTAAATCAGTACAGTTATAAAACAGCATTACAGCTCTAAAGTTCAGTGTTATAAAAAGATCACGTTCTTATGAAGCCCAGGCAGCCAGCTGCTTCATTTCGTCTTCATCCTCCACTCTCTTCCTGGTCGATGCTGCAGAGAAAGAGAGATTAACAATAACCATCAACTAATGTAACAGTCAGAACCATTTTGTTTGTTAGCAGGAGGACTTGCACAGTGCTTTTCAGTCTGAAGATCTCAGATCAATTTACTGAGTAGCAAGCTAAACATAGGTAATGCAGTAATGAAGCTGATGAGGGATGCAACTATTGTGCCCCACCACAATGTGCTGTGAGAGAGAGCAGGCGTGCACCAGAATGCTGCAAGTTCTCTCACTGCTACTTGAGCAGGCACAAATGACCTACCCCTGGCCGGCTGTGCATCCTGCTGCCTTTCCAAATGGTGCTGAAGGGTTCTGCGTGTGCAGGAGTCTCCAAACGCACTCACTCCATTTTAACGAGAGGTGTCATTTATTAAAAGGGAGAAAGAAACTCCTGAACTTATCTTTCCTCAGGTGACATCAATTAACTGCTGTGGTCACAGCAACAGCAATTCCCAGCTCTGTATGAAGTCCCACACACACTTTCCTTCTTTTACCCAGATCTCCTCTTGCACATTTTTCACATTCCCTGAGCTAAAAACTCACCTGAATAGTCTTCCTTCACCGTCCTACAATCTGCATGCCCTACAGTCCAGGTTCAACTCCGGCCCATAGGCTGTGCGTGCCAGGATTTGTCCTCCAAACCCCAGTGGAATGCTGTTACTGGGTGCAATACCCTCGTGTATGTTTACAACAGCCAGTTGGCTCCCACCTGTGGCAGCCACACTGCTGGGAGCCACCACCTTGAGAGGGGCTGCAGCTACCACCTCCGGGGACATGGGAGACCAGAGGTCCAGTCCCTACTCTAGAGGCCACTGCCACTGGCTAAGTGCGCGACTGGGGAAGGTCACTATGCCTTGCTCCATCTCAGTTTCCTCATCTCTAAACTCAAGAGGCGTAACATGCATCTCCAATTAGAAGCATTATAGAACCATTTTGCTCTTATTTTGCTATTTCTGTGTAACAGTAAGCATGGAGTTTCACGAAGGATAAGCCAGTTTTGCAGGCCTTAAACTGTATTAAAGTAACCAGCTACTTTTGCCTGAAGCAGTCATACAGACCGATGGAGTAGCAAATTAAGATAGTGAGAAGCACATGGAGATGGCCTGGGTTTAATAAAAACGTGAACTGGCACCGCTGAATCTGGAAGATGATGTACAAACAAGCCATAAATGCCTAGACTGCAATCTGCACTGGGTTTTCCTAAATCCATTTTTTTTACTAGCTGTTCTGCAATTAACTTAAGTAGATGAGGCCACAATCACAGTTTGAACATTTTAAACTGCTTCTCAGGGTTTTAAGTGCCAACTGCCAAAACACACATTAAGAGTCTCTGAGCTGAGATGGTGTAACTAACCTGTTCTGCAGCAGAATGCACCATAAACAACCTGTAGCAAGTGTGCATGCTCTTGCCACCAAATATGTATACTCTTTTGCTAGCATTAGTACACAACGAGTCTTTCAGCTGACAGAGGACAACAGGGACATGGTAAAAGGTACAGGTAAAAGTTGACTGTCTCTGGCTTAGCTCAAAATTAACAGCATAGAACTACGGAAAAATAAGACCACTGCTTAATGCCAGGAATAAGTCTGTTCTGTAGAAAGAAAGCAAAGGAATGACAGTATTTCTTTAAACGTGTACTTCCTGCTGCCTCCTTCATTTCTAATTAAAATACCAGTGGCAAATATCAAACCACTACCTTACAAAGCTAGATCTTTGTGACGCAAATATTTTGAATCTAGGTCAGACTCTAATTAAAAAAGACTAAGGATCTAATTGCCAAAAAGAGAAAAAAGGTCTTCCCATTCCTCAGTGATCTCACTACACTTCAGTAGGAGATGCATTCTTATACGTGGAAGGTCAAATTCCCCGAGTTTGCCTCCCCAAATCTACACAGAATTTGATCCTAAATGCTTTCATACAGAAAACCAGGATTCCACCCTGCTTTTTCTGATAAATAGATACTAAAATAGAAGAGGAACCTATAACACTTTAAAAGTTAAAACACAGTTAAATACATGTCTGGAGCTCTCTCTTCCTTTCCTCCTACTCACAGCATGCCTTAATCATGAGAAGCGTAAAATGGCAAGCAGTTTACCAGGGCGAGAAGGCAGCGATGTGGACGGAACACTGGGCAGCCTGACATCTCTCATTTTCTTGTTCAATTCTTCTTGCTCCAGTTCTTCTAATTCTGCCATCAACTCATCCTAAATTCAAGCAAAACACCATTTACAAATTCATTGTCCTGACAGTGATCTTGGGCAAGGGCACATTTAACAACCATGAAGCAAAGCACTACTGAAAAAACAGTTTAGACCTGGAAACAAATATATTAAAAAAAAAAAGCATATCACAAGTATAATTTTTACTAAGTGTGGGCAATAACAACAAACCTTAATTGAAAGTTGAGAGGACAATGGAAGTTAGAAACAGACAAGGTATAAAATTAGAAAGAAAATAGTCAAAACTCGTCAAAAAGGCAAAGAGAAAAGTAGGCAAAAAAAAGGTCCCTCTGCTTTCCTCAGGTTTGTTCCAAGTCTAGAACCTGTACCCTTTAACAGTCTCTAATTTTAATGTGCAATTTCTAGCATTTTAAAAAGAAAACAGGTTATAAGGTAACCTGTCATTAAAACATTATGCTTCAACCCTATCGCACAAGTCCAGGATTATATATGATTTCAAAGCAGCACTGGAATCAGAGATGTTCTCCTGGGTCCTGTTATTCACTTTTGAAGCACATAACACTCTTGGGCTTTTAGCTGCAGAATTTGATTTGGACAGATGATCTAACCCACTTGTATAATACTAAAAATAAAGAGGCTACAACATTTTTTAAAGAGACAAAGACTTATTCCTTGGCTGGAGCTTCCCAAAGAAAGGAAGCTAAATATTAGCTTAAATATTATTCTCTCTTTGTAGAGAAATGGACTTTTGCCATGTTGATAAAACGGTTTAAAAAGAAACAATGGGAAAAAGTGGGTGGGGAAGAAGTGGCTGTAGCAAACTGAGATCTACTAGTATTCAAAGTATTGAAATGGGCTTTGCCTACCCACTTATACCTTATCCCCAATGTGAAAATTAAAATGATAATTACATAGAATCATAGAATCATAGAATTGTTGAGGTTGGAAGGGACCTTTAAGATCATCGAGTCCAACCTTTTAGCCTACCCTGACAAGAGCCACTTCTAAACCATGTCCCTCAGTGCCCCATCTACCCTTTTTTTAAACACCTCTAGAGATGGTGAATCCACCACCTCCCTGGGCAGCCTATTCCAATGTTTAATAACCCTTTCAGTGAAAAAATGTCTCCTAATATCTAATCTAAACCTCCCCTGACGTAACTTGAACCCGTTTCCCCTCGTCCTATCACTTGTCACCAGGGAGAAGAGGTCAGCCCCCATCTCTCTACAACCTCCTTTCAGGTAGTTGTAGAGGGTGATGAGGTCTCCCCTCAGCCTCCTCTTCTCCAGGCTAAACAACCCCAGCTCCCTCAGTCGTTCCTCATAAGGTTTGTCCTCCAGGCCCCTCACCAGCTTTGTAGCCCTTCTCTGGACACGCTCCAACACCTCAATGTCCCTCTTGTAGCGAGGGGCCCAAAACTGAACGCAGTACTCGAGGTGGGGCCTCACCAGTGCCGAGTACAGGGGGATGATCACTTCCCTAGTCCGGCTCACCACACTATTCCTGATACAGGCCAGGATGCTGTTGGCCTTCTTGGCCACCTGGGCACACTGCTGGCTCATATTCAGCCGGCTGTCAACCAACACTCCCAAGTCCTTTTCTGTCGAGCTGCTTTCAAGCCATTCTGCCCCAATCCTGTAGCACTGCATGGGGTTGTTGTGACCCAAGTGCAGGACCCGGCACTTGGCCTTGTTGAACCTCATACCAT
This sequence comes from Larus michahellis, assembly GCF_964199755.1. Lineage (NCBI taxonomy): Eukaryota > Metazoa > Chordata > Aves > Charadriiformes > Laridae > Larus > Larus michahellis. The sequence goes on along the minus strand of NC_133897.1, from coordinate 138,461,111 downwards.
TGGTCACAGCCCATCGGTCCAGCCTGTCCAGATCCCTCTGCAGAGCCAACCTACCCTCAAGCAGATCAACACGCCCGCCCAGTTTAGTGTCATCTGCGAACTTACTGAGGGTGCATTCAATCCCTTCATCCAGATCATTGATAAAGATATTAAAGAGAACCGGCCCCAGCACCGAGCCCTGGGGGACACCACTTGTGACTGGACACCAACTGGATTTAACTCCATTTACCACCACTCTCTGGGCACGGCCATCCAGCCAGTTTTTTACCCAGCGAAGAGTACACCTGTCCAGGCCATGAGCAGCCAGTTTCTCCAGGAGAATGCTGTGGGAAACGGTGTCAAAAGCTTTGCAAAAATCCAAGTAGATAACATCCACAGCTTTTCCCTCATCCACTAAGTGGGTCACCTTATCATAGAAGGATATTAGGTTTGATAGGCATGACCTGCCCTTCACAAACCCATGCTGACTGGGCCTGATCACCCTGTTCTCCTGCATGTGCCGTGTAATGGCACTGAGGAGGATCTGTTCCATGACCTTCCCAGGCACCGAGGTCAGACTGACTGGCCTGTAGTTCCCCGGATCCTCCTTCCGGCCCTTCTTGTGGATGGGTGTCACATTTGCTAACCTCCACATAGCCACCACAGGCCTTCCTAGACTTACTTTCTCAGGTTTTTATATTTTTAAGGCCAAAAAAGGCTACAGTTTGTCTGTCTGACCTAGTTCACAGTGCAAATACTAGGATATCATCTAAAAATTTCAACATCAGGTCTACAGCTGATGATGTTCAATTGACACCTCAAATAAATGTGCAGGTTGGGGCCCCATGTCTAACTTCAGCATTTAGCCGAGGCGCAAACGTATCTGTACTTTCAAGTGCCTCAGACAGTGGTGTGAATACAAGCTTCTTACTAAGCTAGTATCCAAGTCGTTGTAAAGTCAATAGAAACGGGCATTTCTGAAGATCTCTACATGGTCATCTAACACTCTCCCCCACCAAATTAGTCCTTATCAACCTCTGCTGAACAAGTAAACAATTAAGAGGCATGTCAGCCACGACAGGCTCAGGAAAAAAATAAAAAAAGAAAATAAAAAAGAGGTGAAGGAAACAATGATCATGACCCCTACACTTTTAACATAATGATGTGATGGCTAGAACATCTGCTCTCAGAGAGGGAGACCCAAGTTCTAAGTTCTAAACTTCAGGCATGGATTTAACTTCTGTTTCCCACAATTCAGGCATTGCTCTACAACAGCAATAACAAATCCACTTTCTCTTCTTGAACCTGGGCCAAAAAGAGAGCAGAGGGAATATACCATGTGAACTCTCAGGTTCCAGGCTTTGTCCACTTGAATGTGCATATTTTGCATTTGATTATCAGAAACAGGCCTCAAGGCAAGAGTCACGCCTCCCAGCGAGCATCCTACTCAGTAGGACCGAGCTTTTTTGCATTCTTCATGACATGCACTGTGTCAACCCAGGGAGAAAGAACCCTTATTTTTTGTGTCTATCTGGATCAGTAGAAATTAAATGCTTTCATTATCTCCTTATGTCCATGGCACATGTGTGAAGAGGAAATCCAACTTTGTGGTCAAAATGTCCTTCAAAAAAATAAAACAAAATTAAATATCATGCTCCAACACAAATCATCTCATAACCCAGCAACTAAGTAATTGATTCTAGCACTTCTAAGCTGAAGCGGCCTGCAAACCAGGTTTCCGAATTACTGGACAAGTGCTAAAACTATTATGCTCCTGTGCATAGGCATCACGGTACAATGATGCTCCATGCGACATTTTCCCAGAACAGAAAACAATAGAAAGAGAAAACAATCAACTTAGACTAGTATCTCTTATGAACTTCCAGGTCAACCTACAGCTTGCTTAGGAAGTCTAGACTCCTAAAAGTTAAGCACTGATGAGAGGTAAGCAACACTGTATAGCCGTTTGGGATGGCAGTGTTTTTCAGCTATTTGAAGCCCAGTTTACACAGGCCAAATCCCATTCCTTGTGCCAGTATTGATTAAATGTTTCTTGAAAGTCTATTTACCTTCAAAGTCAAAAAATAGGAAAGCAGATAATGGGAACAAAATACAAAGAATCATTATTATTTTCAACAAATTATAACTGTTGAATGAAATTTCCTCTCCCCCCCAAATCAAGCAAATATGATATAGCATATGTATTTTCCTCTGATATCCATTTGGGCACGTAGGAACAAATGAGCTGGGGAAGGAGCGAATTGTTTGATTCTTTAGAACATTCTTAAAATGATCCCTAGTGCTTGGTCATTTTAAAACTCAGTTAAAAACCAAAACCAAACTGGTTGTGATATTGAGCCTGATCCATAGCTCTGCATTCCACTGACTGCAGGAATTTTGTGTATGCTTGACCCCTGAGTCCTCAGACATGGTTGGATCAGAAGGTAAGTAATGTCCTAGTTAGACATCCAAAAATCAAGTCCAGGAACACTGGATGAAGGCTACTGCAACAAATTTTCAGGTCTTAAGTGCCTTGTGGGGGTTTCAGAAGAAAAATGCTCACGGAAGAAACCTTATTGCCTCCAAGAGGAATTAATGTTAATGTTAGTTCATTACCTAATGTATCTACGTCTGTAGAAAATCTGGAAAACAGGGAAAGCACCTGCACCTCCAAGCACCAAAAAAGACCTTAAAAAACTGGTCCAAATATTCAGATTTGTGAACAGCAGCAGCCTGTTCATGGCATAGGAACATGCACTTAGTCAAACAGATGTCTATTTGGAGCACAAAAAATTAGATGTTTCAAGCATCCAGTTGGAGAAGTACAAATTACACGTTTTAGTGGCCACCTCCTTCCATGGTACAAATGAGAATAACAACTACAGGAGCGCAGTTAAAATTGGCTTTTTAAAATTTATATATAAATAAAAAATATTTCTGTTTTTACATATATATACACATTTTCTTTATTAAATTGTGTATATTATTTTTTTTTTATATATATATATATAAAAAAAAAAATATATAAAAATGTCCTAGTTAGGGTAAGCTAGAATCAAGGAATTCCACATCCACACCTTTTGAGAAACAAACCACTGTAACAAGCCACTGCACAACTAAATAACTATGGAGTCATTTAACAGCTAAAACTCACAGGCTTTACTGAAGTACTAACCTCATCAAACTCATCACCAAAGCCGGCTCGGTTTGAAATAGCGTCTGAAATTTCCTGGGCAACATCTTGCTGTTCAGTGATATCTTGCATCAAATCATCAATTTTGTTCAAGTCCCTGGCAAGATAACATGGAAACATTTTTTAAAGATATATCATTCAAATCCTATGGGAGAGACTCAGAAAAACTTGAACAGACTATTTTCTTTTTACGCCCATGGCTGTATAAACAGCAGAACTCACTGGGAATAATTTCCCTCACCTACACCTTAATGTTTCTTGGCAAGATTCTGTGTGTGTTTTAGCCAGTCCAATTTCTTCCACTTTAGGATTATACCAAAAATCAAACTGCAGCAGTCTGTGTCTCTCTCCCTCTCTGGGCTTCCCATACCTCTGCCAGCCAACAGTCACATTCCCTGGGAAGATGCCATCTTCTTCCCAAGGTTAGCATCTTTATAGATGGAACCTTTTTGATGTTCAGCTTTCACCAGAACTGAAAGGAACTTAACAGGACTATACCCATTTAAAAGTTTCCCCTTATTGTTAACTTCATTATTGTTTCAGTTCCTGTTTACTTCTCCCAGAACAACCTTTCTGATTTAACTTTGTTTATTCAGGCAGGAAAACGCCTCATCAAACAATATAGGACATATAAAAATACTACACAAACACACAAAAAAAATTACACTCTTTTTTATTCAGGTCTGATTAGTACTTTGAACCACAAAATATATCTTATGGACTTTGAAGAAACGAGTCCACTTAATTTCTTCAACTAAGTTTTCTTCTGGAAAAACTGAGGGCAGAGGCCACTCTCTACTGCCAAGGCAGACTTAAAAAAAAAAAACCAGGTACCACACAGATCTCTCTAGTTACTTGTACTTCCTTCTACTACACTTGCTGTTAAGAAAAGATACCTTTCTGCCAAATACAACATTAGAGCACCAATAGCATTCCTGACATTAAATGCCTGAACCAGAAATTAAGTCAAGACTGGCTGACTTGATACAATAGACTGTAGCGATTAAATAGTTTGAAAGTGGTTGGTAAACTCAACTTGAAAGCTATTAGCGAGCACTTACATATTTTCATGCACTTTTTTCATAGCTTGTGCGGCATAACCCATATTCTTGAGCACTTCTGTGTTGGTATGGGAGTTTTCCAATGCCTCCCTCTGGAACTCAATGGTTGAAAGCGTCCCATCAATTTGACTCAACTGTTTCTCATATCTCTTTTTTCTCTTCAGTGCTTGTAAGGCAGCTGGAATGGGAAGAGGCAAAGTGCACTGTGTATTTTCATAGCAAAATGCAAGGACAAGTAGTTCAGCACTGAGCCGACCTGCAGAATTTATAATTCTCACCCTCCTACCTTACCAGTAGGGAGACAAACTTTGCCCACACCAGATCAGCAGCCTGTTTATCACCAACATGCTGTTGCATGAACATGCTGGGAAGCCTCTTTTAGCTTAACTCCTTTTAGCACCACAGGGAAGAGCAGCTTCTTCCTCCACTGCGGGAGATCTTGAACTCCATCCTGTGCACACAGGCAAAGCAGGGAAGATGGGGAGGAAAAAGAAAAATGTCAGAGAGAAGCAGAAAGGACGAAACAGGGGAAAGAAACAAAGAAAAGAAGAGTTTGCAAAATATAAGTAAAAACTAAGGAAGACAGAGTAAGAAGATCTGTCATGATACCCACACCTCCACCAACGCTGCCTTCTAAACTTTGTCTCAGCAGCGGAAATTATCCGGTGCAACGGAGAGCCCACATGGCATAACCGAGCAGGTGGGTTAGAAGAGAGGAGGACTCACACTTGTCTGGCTTTCAGCTGCATCTGTTTCTTACAATCACTTAGAAGCATGATCTTTAAACCTTAAAACTTGAAAACATACAGAACTTTGTAGACACAGCCACAGCCAAATCCAGCTACTCCCCATTATCACTGTAAATTGGTTGAGATTTTAATTTTTTCTTTTTAAATATATATATATCTTTTATATTTGCTAAGTTATGAGCACCATACTTTGCCCAGAGTAAATCATTACCAGAATAAATGCACGTGACAAGCAGGAGGAGAAAAGGGCTTTCTCTCAGCCTCTGGGTGTGGAACACACACAATCTTGCCGCAAGCATTTCCTGACCGCTGTCCTTTCCAAACTACACGTGCCAGGCAAAAAAACCAACCAACCAAAAAAAAAACCAAACACACAGACCACCAAAAAAACCCCAAAACCAAGCAAAACCAAAAGGGACTGAATTAACTCATTGCTCTTTCAGTGCTATTAATACCCATGTCCTTTCCCTTGTCTCTTACATTTAATTTTTATATCAGGTTCAGAGTCAGCAAGCAACTGCAGCCCCCCAAACTGAGGAAAACGATAGCAGTGATTACTGTCGCTGTCCTATTCACATAATTGCCCACATGCAATAACACTGAACCTTGACATTGGGGTACACATGAAGTTAGGATCCCTCCAAGGAGGGGGCACAGCTTTATGGTGTGTAACAACACACTAAAAAATTTAGTGCTTTGTTGACAAATGCTTGAATCAATATAGTCAAAGCTGTTCATCATTAGCTGTGCAAGGACAAGCATTCATACAAGCTGAGATACACAATGACTTCTAGCACCTGCGGTAAAATGTTTCAGGACAGCAAACCACAATCACAACAGATTAATCCCAGTATTCAAATTCAAGATTTTCCCAGGTTTTGGGGCATGGTCCGAATATTCTGAAAAGGATGCATGAACCCCAGATGATGTCATGCAAGTGACAAAGGTAAGAACTGTAAAATTCTCACTGGCAATTCCAAAGTACATCAGTTTGACTTAACGCCAATTTATCTTTTTATCTACTCATTATTTCCCTACTTATTTATGCTTATTATTGGTAGCATTAGGACACCAGTCACCCCCTTCCTTAGCTCTAGTTGAATCAAAATTTTATCCTGGATTCTTAGTTTAGGAAACCAGAGATTCCAGGTAAATTTAATGGTCTGAAACTAAGCATAACACCAGCTGTGCCAGAGAAGACTTTAAAGCCCTGCAGACTGCGGAGCACTAACTGGCTGATGCAGAAAGGCTTCAGCTGGAATAAGTAGCTATTACAGGGAAATACTTCCAGTCAGTGTTTTTTCACAAATGAGGCTCTGTAATGGTACTGCTATTATTGGCTGCTCAGAGAGAAAATGGATTTCCTCAGTTACACACAAAGGAGTTGTTTTCAAAATCCTGAAGGTTCCTGTATTAAGATTTAATTAAACCGCACCCAAATTAAGAAACCACAGAAGAAGCTAGACTCTGTGTGACTTCACCTATTCATAAAGAGCTTTTCCTAATTATTGTAGTGCAACATATCATCTTTATTAATTCTCTTTAGTTTTACCAGTGACTTATAGAACAAAGCACTTCTTAGGAAATAAATTCATACTGCTTCCTTATCACCAAGACATAATTCCCACACTACACTATATGCTTTTTCTCATTTATATTAAATGAATGCCCTTCATTGCACAGTGCTTTGTAATAGTAGGTCCTATAGCTAAGATATGAGAATTTCCTTGTTATTTGAAATCTGTTTTTCTGTTTTACAGATTACCATGAACTTTAAGTGCTTTTCTACTGCGCATACAAGCATTTTAAATTTTGTGTGCAACTCTTATAAGATTGAAATACTTCACAAAAATGCTACTGCATTATAATAACCAAACTGAAGAATAACATATCTATCAAAAAAATAAATAAATTGAGCAAAGAACATAAACTTACTTCACTGAAGGTCTAGGAATGGCACTGAAAAAGGGTGTTGGCCATCGGCCCAGGGAGAAGAGTCAAAGCAGGAGTAGAGTCTGAGGAACCAAGTCTAATTAATACCAATTCAACCAGGAAGAGGTGGAGGACTTCTCCCGGAAAAAAGCAATCTCACACACTGTCTCTGTCATGCTCCAAAGAAGCCGACTCAACTCCTGCATTTCATAATGAAGTGGTTAGCAGTTGGCTGGGCTTTAGCGTGTTTCCTGTGCTCTACTTCTGAGTCCAGCAAGCAGGATACAGCTCATAGATTAGGAACCACTGCTTTTAATCTGAATTTTTATTTTATTTTCAAGATAAGTGGTTGGAACAACAGCAGGCTATTATGTCAGTTTAAATAAGCATATTAAAGAACTACTGTTATTAACAGAAGGACCCTTTTCCAATACCACTGCTATGCCGATACTTTTTTATTAAGCAAGTAGAAATAGCCAGTTGGGCAATAGTAATCCTGGTCACACTGAATATCCAGATTTCTAAAGGAAAGAACAAAAGTAGTGACATAGAAAGACTTGTGGCAGGCTCCTCACGGTTTCACGACAGATCAGAATGAAAAGAGACAATACAGCGATAACAGCACCTTTACCTGTCAAGCCCACCACCACCACCCATCAGTACAGGAATTACTGAAGATCTCATCTTCTGAAGTAGAAATAAAAGCATTGTCTAGTAATCCTTAAAATTTCCAGGGGGAAACTGGTGAAGAAGGAAAAGAGTGTTTCTTCAGAAGATATAACACCACAGTGAAAATACTGGATCTCATTCTTGGATACAGTTCACAAACCTCTACTTCAGTCCTGCAAGGAATTGATGGATTACAATCTCTCTTACACCAGGGACAACCAAAAGAAATGCTGATGAGGCCATAAAAATCATACCACCCTAAGCAAACTCATTATCAGCATTAATAATCCTTAAAACCTTGTGGGAGAAGCCACATACAGTTACAACTGAGGTGCTAATTCAAGAACAATAATGCACTTGACTCATTATAACCATTCCAGTTCATGGCAAGACACCTGAAACGTGATCATGAAGATCAGAGAACAACAGGTGTAACTCACAGAACAAGGATGCACTAAGGGCTTACTCATATCTCCCCGCCACAAACCCTCAGTCCCAACCTGTCATACACCCTGCCATACGCATGACGGCCCTGTCCATGTCAACACACAGCTACTACATCGTTGTTTGGTTTCAACAGCCTTCTGGTAACAACTAACTCATGGAAAAGGAATGCCACATGGCTACATAAGCCCTGCCCAAATGTACCACACAACATGGTTAGCAGCATCTACTTGTAAAACCCTATGTGTTATTCCAGCTTTCTATGTAGGTTTTGTCCTCAGTAGCACTATGTGTCTCTTTATGGTTAAGATTTAATCCTATTCTGGATGGCTTCTTTTAACTTAATTCTTTTCATTTAGCCATTTTTTAGGATCTGTGAAAGATTCGAGGCTCAAACAACACTCATTCACGTGTATGTTATTTTCACAGGCACAGGTACACTTCAGAAGACACATTTCCTTTTGAACTTTTAAAGTTCTAAAACATTCAGTATCAATTTCTGTCCTTTAAGTTTTCCTGTATGACCGTCAAAATATCGAGGATGAAAGGCCAATTTGCAGAAGGAGTTGGTAGCTGTGCACTGGCTGAAACTGAGATACCCAAAAAAGGATAGCAAAAGATATAAAAAAAAAAAAAAAAAGAGTTTGTTATCTGGAATGGGGAGAAATTAAAAGGTGGTGCTAACTGTGAAAAGAAATACTGCTTATAATGACATAAACTCTGCAGGAGGAATTCCAGCACACATCGCTGTTTTGAAAACCCTCAAGTGGTCTAGCTGCAGTAAGATATTAATGGGGAACACTAGAAATGTATCACCCCAAAGGCATAACTAATTTCAGATTAGGTACAGGAACTGCAGAGATACTCACTTCATAAAGGAGAAGGCAAAAATATTTAAGTGATGCTTCACATCTATTTGCACAGCTAATGTGTTATGGCCTTTAAGTCAAGTTAAGCCTACTAATGTCACATGAACCCGTTCAAGAATCATCTGAACCCGTGAAAAATTGCTGGTGCTTGAATCTGCTCTCTCTTGCGTCAGCATAACTGACTCAGACTCACACGTCTAAAAATCAAATGAGATCATGCTAATTTGGTGCGTTATTCTAGACTTAGATACATCTTGCTCCAGTCTCCAACACTTGCTTTTTAGTTTCCACAGGCTTCTCCACAGATGCAATTAAGAAAATGCAACATTAAAAATTACCTACAAGGTCCCTTTGAAACATTTACTTTAACAAGGCAGTGAAGATTAAAACTTTTATTCTCTCATTTTTGTGTATGTTTACATAATGCTACAATAGCTGCTGGTTAGAACAGATTTCCTCTGAACTATATAGTACAGTATACCAGCTAATATGCTGCTATATGTAAATCAACAGCAATTAAACCACAAAGCAGTTGACATATGAAATGAAGGGGTATTCTTGGGGATTTCGGTTCACTCACTAGCCTGCTAAATTCAAGCACTTCGGCACAGCAAGGTTAGTTTCTCCTCTGACTGTAGTTAGACTGCCCTATTTTGCCTTTAGAGCCATTTTTGGCATGAAAAATTCCCACTCTATACTTCTTGCCCTACTCCTGTCTCTTTACTGTCCTTAACTGCAGGTTCCTGAGCAAATGACAGGATAAAAAGGAGTTATTTTTAACAACGATCTGCTCAACAGTCCAGTTTGCAGCATGACTCCACAAACAATCGCATTGATAAAAGCAGTGGAATGGCACACTGAGCACAGCCATGGAAACAAACACCTGGTAGAAAAGCTTCATATGTCAAACACTGCATGCCTGACGCACAAGGCCATCGTTTGACAAGCACCTGGAAACAGCATCAACCGGCCAAATTAAGGGAGAAGCAGATCCACCTTCTCCCAACAGCAAGTACTCATTACTGCCTGTGCACCACCCTCTCCTTCACAGGTGCCCGAGCACTTGTGCAGCTGTGGACTCAACTGGGTAAGTGGAATTTAACCTACCTACCCTGGGTAAAAAAATAACCCAGACAAAAAAACCCACGACATCTTACAGCTACATCCAGCTTTCTGAAACACACCCTTGAGAGAGCTCTGCAAAGGAGGGAAGGGAGAAGCACGGGGGCAGGAGCGAGGCAGGAAGCATTGCTTCTTCCTGCAACAATGCCAGCTTAAAGTCCAGCCTTGGGATGAAGTTCCACAGCAGTGGGTCCGGATCTAAACAGGAATTGCCACAGTCACAGGAGCAGGCCTGTTTTCTTGAGTCAGCCCCATTGCACGGGCAATTGCACAGGGCACCAGACCCAGAAGCTGTCTCGTTGCTCTGTCCCACAGCAAGTTAGTTTTCAGCTGGGTCACCTTCCTGAACTAGCTCACTGTGCCAGCACACAGGTTCCAGTACCTGCACAAGGGGACAAGACAGACGCTACAGTTAAAGCCAGGGCAGCAGAAAGTTTGGGACTGGGACAACCCCAACAGCTCCCATGCAGTTTGGGACTGGGACAACCCCAACAGCTCCCATGCCGCAGAGTGGCACCAGCTTTACTCCCTCCGAGTTCAATCTGTCCCATCTCAGCCAATGCCTTTAAATCCTTTCTAAATAAATGCTTTTTGCTAATGATTATTAAATGCTAAAGTGTTACAAATATAGATTAAAGGGCTAACCAAAACACCTTCAAACCACAACTCCTCACAATTTCTAAGTTACATGGCATTAACTTTTTAAGTTATCCAGAAATATAAAGAGCAGATGAAGGACCTACTTTCTTGTTATGCCACAAATCTTTAATTTGAAATGTTTTGCGTCTGTTTTGAAGTTTTTAAAGAAAAATAAAGCCTGTAATAGACAAACAGGTGACTCAAGGAAGTAATTAACTTGTTCCTCAAAGGCCTGTACATCCCCAAGACATTAGCTACCGTCACTTGCTTCCCAGAGATGACATCAGTATAAGCAGGATCCAGATCTTATTATCCCTTAGTACCCTCCCCTTTGCAGCCAACAGCAGCCCAGACCCGTAGTCACTAATGCTCTGAATTATGATCTGTTTTTTTAGTGATAGCACATACTTCCTATGTGATTTGAGGCAAATTACTGAATCACTTTGCTCCTCAGTTGCGAGCAGTATATTCTCCAACCTTACAGCTGGGATAATGTGAATTCTTCCATGAATATACAGGAGATCCTCACGTTCGTCAGCTCCTCTGCTATCTGCACAACCAACAAGCAACACGCAGGCTGCGATCCCCAACGCACAATGAACAGTACTTTGCAGCACCATTTATCCAACTTCAACTGTAGTGCACGGCACGAACAAAAGTATCGCGCAGGGAACCACTGACATTAAATCAGTTAAGAATAAAGCACCTTGTTATCAGCCCATCATAATGAAACCATGAGGCATTAAACACTAACAGATGCCAAAGACGCAAAGCCGCCGTCGTGTCCCAGCGTGCAAACACCGTGGTGACGCTTGCTGGGAGTCCACAGCCGAACCCCGAAACACACCGCATACCCCAAGTCCCCCCTATCCTTATTAGCGCCCAGACCACCAGGAAAGGTTTGAACCCCGGTATTTAAAGCCTCGCAAGCCCCCAAGCCGCCGGGGCCGGGCCTGGCGAGGGCTCACCTCGCTTGTTCTTGGTGCCATGCTGCCGGGCTGCCGCCAGCTCCCGCTCGATCCTGGTCTCCAGGTATTCCTGCTTCTTGCTCAGCATCTCCTCCGTCTCCCGCAGTCGGGCCAGCGCCTCCTGCGGCGAGGGTCCCCCGCGGCCCTTGGAGGCGGCCGAGCCGCCCCCCTTGAAGAACTTGGAAATCTTGCTCATGGCGGCGGCCTCGGCTCGGCACCCGCCGACAGAAGGGTCTGGCCGGCCCGGCCCGGCCCGCAGGAGCCACCCCACCCGGCACAGGCTGCGACGGCTCTGCCTAGGCCCGCGGGCGGCGGCCCCGCACCTGGCGGCGGGGTGGGGCGGGCCTGGCACCGGGCTGCCCGCCCAGGGGCGGCCCCGGGGAGGCCGAACCGCCGGTGCCCTCGGCGGGCCTCAGGCGTGCCCGCCCGCCCTGCTTCCGCAGGCGCCGGGAGGTGGAAGCGGGTTCGGGGGGCGGCCGAGGCGGGGCCGGCTGGCCAGTCTGCGCTTCCCCCCGTTTTCTGTCAGCCCCGCGCCGCAGGGAGGTGCGCTGCGGGAGGTCACAGCGCTGGCCGGGGCACAACAGGTGACACGGGCGGAACGGCTCCCGCTGACCACGGTGTGCGGGGACAGGGGACAAGACGCGGAGCCAGCCGTTCATCAGGGCCCTTAACGCCCGGGCACAGGAGCGCGCGCGGGCCAGGACTGAAAAAGTAAACATGAAATTCTTAAGAAACGTGGCTTTTAAAAGCGCGGGTGCACGGCGAAGGAAGGCGCAGCGGCACTAATACATTACAAGAAGCATCTCGGAGAGCTGCGCTCCCTCTCGGAACGGGCCCTTGTTGGGAGGGCTGACACGGCTAACGACAAAAATAAGCCACAAAAAATACTTTTTGCCCTCCAAGACAGCTGCCTGACCCACGCACAGCCCCAGCCTGAAGCCGGACGCGCCGCTCACGCCGACGCGGGCTCGTCAGCGCAGGTTCCCCAGAGCCCGCCGAGGCAGCCGGCCCTGTCGGCGACCCAGCAGCTCCGAGCCGACGGTCCCAGACCACCCCTACGGGCAGCGGGGCGCCACCGGCCCCGCCTCAGCGCCCAACCGCCACCGCCCCCAGCCGCTCCCCGGGGCGGGGACAGCCGGCACGGCCGCAGAGCAGGCCCCGCCCCGCGGCCTCCTCCAGTGTCCCGACAGCCCTTGCGCGCCGTGCGCCTTCTGCTTCTCTGCTCCCTTCCCCCCAGCCCTTTGGGACGCGCGGGAAATGGCGGAGCTGGAGCTGGGGCAGCACTGCGGGGTGGCGGATTGCCGCCAGCTCGGTAAGGGAGAGCGCGGCGGGTCCCCACGAGAGTCGCGGAGGCAGGGTCCGGCCTCCCGCGGGGTGGACGCTGGGCCGGGGGCGGTGCTGAGGGGGCCGGGGGCGGTGCTGAGGAGGCCGTGAGATGGTGTCGCCCCCTCGGGGCGGTCCCCGTGCTGCCGCAGCCCTGCCCGTCCGCTGCCGGGGCCGGTTGTTTCGGTTGTGTCAGCGGGTGGTGAATCCCCTGCTTTGCCGACTGTTGTTACCCTGTTTCTCCATTCTTCACCCTTGCTTGCCGTCACTGATCTCAGGAATCGTGTTCGTGAAAATGTAAACCTTTCGGAAAGAGGCAGCAAAACAGCTTGTACTGCAAGCTTTCTGATGGGAGCATTTGGTCTTATAAATGAAGCAATTGAGATCTTCGTGACCTGAGCTGTGTAGTCCAGTTGCGTGGTGGTCCATTAAGACCAAATCTGAAGGATGGAGAAATGGAGTAATGGCCTGGAGGTGGGCATTTGCTGTCATTGGTGGCGTGGCTGAGTTCAGCAGATAGTGAAGTGATTTTATCTGTAGGAATTGATGCAGTAGGTGGGGGATGTGTGCAAAGACTTAAGAAGTATGTGCAGTTTAAATACACAAGGGCGGTACGTATGACATGAAGGATAGAGAGGAAGGAGCAGGATCGTGAGGACTGTCAAATGGAGGGGACGCTGGATTTTTGGAAGGGATAGCATCTTCTCCAGTTGGCAAGCCATATAATAAAAATGTAAAATGTCCAGTGCTCCAGCAGTCAGTGAATAGTATTCTGAGTGGTCTCACAATAAATGCAATTTTTAGCATAACCGGTAAGTTTGATGACTAGCCAACTGTTCTAGTTTCAAAGTTTGTTACTGAAAAAGAATTAATTTAAAGCATAATTCCAACTTTTGGAATGTATCTAAACATAATTTACCTCCTTGTATGTTTTTCAGTAATACTAACTAGAGGAGTCAACAGTGTAACTGTGTTATAAAAGCCACTTCTGGGTAGTGGGTAGATGCAATTTCTAAGTGTCCTTGTAAAGTTACCTAACCCATGATAGGTAAGCAAAAGTTAATTGTGTAAAAATTAAGCTAGAAACTGTTAGCAAAACAAAAATAATGTTGTCTAACTGAAAACAAATCTGTTTCAGATTTTCTCCCCTTTGTATGTGATGGCTGTTCAGGTGTCTTTTGGTAAGTTCATAGAGTCATAGAATATCTCAAGTTGTAAGGGACCCATAAGGATCAGTGAGTCCAACTCCCTGCTCCTTGCAGGACTACCTAAAACTAAACCATATGACTAAGAGCATCATCCCCACACTCCTTGAACTCTGACAGGCTCGGTGCTGTGACCACTTCCCTGGGGAGCCTGTTCCAGTGACCCACCAGCCCTTTTTTTAATGTCCAGTCTGGTCTTCCCCCGACAGCTTCATTACATTTCCCTGTGTCCTGTTGCTGGTGACCTCACCTGAGAGAGGAGATCAGCACCTCCTCCTCTGCTGCTTCACTTGAGGAAGTGACGAGGTCACCCGTCAGCCTTCATTTCAAGCTGAACAAACCAAGTGACCTCAGCCGCTCCTTGTAAGTCTTGCCCTGGAGACCTTTCACCATCTTGTTTGCCCTCCTTTGGACACACTCTAATAGTTTGTTGTCCTTCTTATATTGAGGCACACAAAACTGCACATGGGACTTAAGGTGGGGCCGTACCAGTGCAGCGTAGAGTGTGACAGTCACCTCCCTCGACCAGCTAGCTATGCTGTGCTTGATGCACTCCAGGACTTGGTTGGACCTTTTGGCTGCCAGGGCACACTGTTGACTCATATTCAACTTGCCATCAACCCAAACCCCCAGATTTCTTTTTGTAGGGCTGCTCTTCAGCCTCTCGTCCCCCAGTTTGTATGTATAACCAGGATTACCCCATCCCAGGTGGAGAATCTGTCACTTGCTCTTGTTAAATTTCATACGGTTGGTGATTGCCCAGCTCTCTTGCCTATCCAGATCTCTCTGTAAGGCCTCTCTACCCTCAAGGGAATCCACAGCTCCTCCTAGTTTAGTATCGTCAGCAAAGCTACTTAATGTACATTCAGTTCCTGCGTCCAGATCATCTATAAAAACTTCAAAGAGTGCTGGCCCTAAAATCGAGCCCTGGGGAACCCTACTGGTGACTGACTGCCAGTCTGATGTAACCCCATTTACTATAAACCTTTGAGCCTGACCTGTCAGCCAATTGCTCACCCAACGTATTATGGACTTGTCTAGCTGTGTGCTGGACATTTTATCCAGAAGGGTGCTGTGAGAGATAAAAAGCTTTGCTAAAACCCCCAAAACACCACATCTGCCGGCTTCCCTAGGTCAACTAGATGGGTGACCTTATAAAAGGAAATTAAGTTGATTTTCCTCTAAGATCTCAGTATGGCAGCTGTGTAGACCTAAATGTTGTATAAAACATTCTGTGATTCAATTCAGGTATGTTTAGTTAAAAAATAGTTGTTTCATTGAACTTGCCACATTTTTTCATGAGCAGTTGTGGAGCTTTGAAATCAGTGGGAGTATTTCTAGAGTACAGGTAGATTATTTTGGAAGGCATCTGTCTTAGACCCTGTTTTGTACTGGGTTTTTTTTGGGGGGAGGTGGTGGTATCTTTTCTTGGAGGAAAAAAAAAAAAAAGTTTCTTCCAAGGTTCAAATCAGGGCTTGCACTTTGATTTGCACTTCAGATTAACAGAGGGCAGTTGAGATAAGCTCAGATAAACTGAGGGCAGATTTCACTTTAACATGTTAGAAGCCTTCAAGGAATTTCTGCTGTTGTAGAAGGTGATTCAAAATCCATTCAAACAGACAAACTGCAGTTGCTTTGAGCTAAATTATTAAGCATGCTAATGTTTTTATTCTCTTGAAAAGGTTTGTTATCTTGGGGCATAAGTTCCAAGAGCTAAATGTTTTACATACTCAGAAAGAATATGATCAATCCATTCAAGACGTGAAATGCATAGATTAGAACGGATTTTGGAGAAGATTCATTATTTCATTGAAGTGTTCTCATGATAAAACTTGTCAGATCACTCTTTAAACACTTAAGTGTTTTCACATGCAATTTTCTGTTCCTGAAATATTGATAACAATGTGGTATTTTCTTCTCTTGCACAAAGCCTTCAGCACAGGAGCCGGGATGCTCATGGGTGTTCTGAGGTAATCTGATAATATATGACTAATTAAAATTAAAATTCTGTGCAACTTAACTGTTTATTTTCAGATTAGATATGTACACACAGTATATAAGTATGAATTATTTAACCGAGAATGTGACAAGCTTAAAAAAATGAATCTACTCTTTTTCTGCCTGTCCAAAGTAAATTGAGTTTGAGTAGGATGATGGTTCTTTTTATAACGCTGAGCAAAACTTAACCAGGACAAAAGTAGGAGAGTTTCCAGTTCTTCTGGAAAGCTGGGGTGGTGACTTCTATCTGTAATATCTGTTTATTTACACAAAATATTTTGTACTAATGTCTAGGTGAATATAAGAAACAATTCTGTGAAACCAGATCAGCACAGGTCTTACCCATGCTCATACAAGGACTGCAACGGAAAGGAGCTTTTGCCAGTTTTATGTCCCTATTGTGAAAAACATTTTTGTCTAAGGTGAGTGAAACAGAATGTTTAAACATCAATATTCATTCATTAGTGTATGGAAAAGGTAATAAAAGTTTTACACTGTTGTTTACAGACACCGGCATCAGTCAGATCATGAATGTGAGAAACTGGACACACCAAAACCTCGAATGGCTGCCACCCAACAACTAGTTAAACATATTGTAGGCAAGTACAGTGGGATATATATTCTACAGTTTTCTTCAGAAAGCTGTTTGAGCTTGTGACCTTTTCTGAGGGTTCAGGTTTGACCAAATGAGAAGAAAGAATGGGAGTCCTTTGTCTAAACAGCCCTGAACTCACATGTCAGCACATAGTATCGTTCATCTAGACTGAGACAACAGTGGCATATGTCTCTAAAGAGAAGCTTTAAAGATTAAATAGGGCTCAGATGTATTTCAGAATTATTGTCCTGTTCTCATTCTACAAGTACTATAATGTAATGAATTGTACCTAGGCATCATTATTTGCATATTAATTCATGTGCACATAATGCAGTTGTATGTTATTGGGTGCACATGCCTGTCTGTTGGGATTATACCTACACAACCAAGACGGAAAAAAAATGTGAGTCTACAATGTCATGTTTTGCAGCTTTTAAACAAGCTCTAGGTCAGGAAAGAGAATGAACAGCACTGCCTAATCGGACAGTAGAACGTACACATAGAAAGGAAGAGCTGAAACTGTTACTATATGAATGCTGTGATGGCCACAGGTGTAGAAACTTAGGAATTTGTATCTATTTGGCTTTTGCAAACTGTGTTTACCTCGTGATAGTATTTTCATCTACTTTTCAGTGTAAAGGAGTTCAGTTAGAACTGTAACAATTCCAGATATTCTTGAATAGGGGTACCTGATATTGTGGCCTCAGGAGGACATGAAAGGGATGGAAACCTTGGAGATATAATGAGGCCAAATAGATTAATTCAAAGATGTGTTCAGGAGACAGTCTGATTCATAACACTAACAGGAATAATATTGTTCACAGATTCTAAAAAGAATGAGGAAGCAAAAAGCAAAAAACGTAAAGGAGCGAAAAACAGTGAGACAGCTGCAAAAGTGGCATTAATGAAACTGAAAATGCACGCGTGTGGGGACAAGTCCTTGCCTCAGGTCAGTCATGTTTGTTTTCAATAATTGAATTCTCAAAGGAAATGGAAAGCTTTCTAAATTTCTTGTTCTTCATTTAGTGTCCTCAGTTTGATTTTGGATTTAATTCTCAAGCCCACAATCATTTATAGGTATAGTTCAGCCTGGTACCGAAAAGCAATCTCATTAGTCTTATGTCTGTTATAAGGTCTCTGTGTGGAGTTAGGAGCAGTGTGGTCAAATTCCTGTATTTTATAGAAGTGTATTTGCCTGCCATATGACTGTCACCCAACACTGCAGGGACAGACAGTTTCTTTTGGGGATCTTTGGCAGAATAATGACAGCACTAAGTTGTAGTTAAAGCTTTATTATTTTAACAGACCTTGAGGCTGATAGGGAGGGGGAGCAGAAGTCTGCTTGTGCGCATAATGTTCAGGGCAATGAGGAGGAGGGGAGAGGGGACTGATACGTGACCAGCTCAGTCACAGAGAATGGCTGTCTGCTTTGTCAAATGGCTTTAGTTGTGCTAACCATATTGGCAGGGGTCAGGAGCAGGGGGTATAAGTTACACCCCACCTCTTGACACCACCATGAACAGGGAAGGATGCCAATGGGGGTGGTACTGTCACCTCTTGCTCACAGCCTACAGCTTAGTAACTGGTTCATAAAAAGGACTCCACGGCAGCAACGGGACGTGTTATCCAAGGGCCGTTCATGTGAAGGGAGGAAAGGGAGTATAAAACGTTGATATTAGCAATTGATGTGCGTAGAGATCTATAGTAAGATACAGCACAAAATAACATAATTCCAACAGCTATAATAAGAGTTAATATTAACAAAATGTGACAGGCCTATGTTCCAAAGTCAGGTAGCCAGGACTGTAGCAAAAAACAGTCAGCAGGTAGACCTTCTGACAAGAGTTGCTCTTGAGCTACTTGGTCAAAAGTAGGAACTTGTCATTGAATTATGTTTATATCATATTCAGTTTATTTAGATTCATTGGCATAAAAACAGCAAGTGGTATTTAACAGTATACATATACCTCCTTGTGATGGTAAAAGATAATCTAAGGCCCAATGATTTTGAATTGCTAATTGTGAAAACGAACTAATTTCTGATTGCAAACATTTTTGAAAGCATCTGCAGTAGCGTTTTGGACAATTTCAAGCATAGCAGAAATATTTACAATAGCTCTCTCCAAATCATCAATACTTAAACTTGGAAACAATGCACACATAAAATGATGGAATTTCATCATTCTTTGCACCAAGGGATTGATCACAAACACACTTCTTGTGTACAGGGTAACGGTTGTGTAAAAAGGTAGAACTAAAAAATATTTTTTATTGAAATGGATAGGGGACAAGACACGATCTAGTACAAATACCCATCTATTGTTGTGCCAGACTTTTATAGGCATTTGTGCCACAGAGCCAAAACCATACAGATGCTGGAATGGTGGGCCACTGATTTGGAACCAAAAAATTTCTAGGGAAACATTCTTCACACCATTGATGAGCCTGTTTTTCATTGTCAGGATGATCAAATGTAAGCAGGCAAGGGTGGCTTATTCAAATTGTGTGAAAACGGTTGGTGTATATACAGCCAGATGTGTAATTTCAATTACAGATGGTCCAATTGTTTTTAGTTCTTAACCAACCATTACTCTGTAGAATGTAGAATTAGGACGAGTGAGATTATAGTATCTTTGACAAAATGTCCAATTGACAGTCCATATGAGATTCCAGGGTAGCAAAATATTAAAAACATCCGTAATCACTGATTTGTTTTTACAGATCCATGTGGTGCTTAACTTAGATTCACTACAAATTCTGGTTTGATTATAGCATATCAGCTGAAACCAAGTTTGTGTTCTATTGTAGAGCAGACTATAATCACAATTGCTTGTTTTCCCCACCCAGGACAAATTTCTGTGTTGGGCATGGCAGTGCACCATAGGGTCTTATCATAAGAATGTGCCTTAAAAGGTTGAGTTTGATAATCTGGAGTGTTGGGGAGTGAGTATGCCAACTTAAGTTGGTACCAAGATGTTTCAGGAGCAGGTTCAGCTACCCGCCCGGAATTAGCAGCTGTAGATTGAGGGTGGTGTAAACAATACCAGCAGTTTGATTCATTACCCATGTGAGAAATTATGTTCGTGAACTGAATGACACGATTATCATCCCAGTCTTGAAATATAGAGGGAGAGGGTACAATACAGTGGGTGCTGTGATCATCTCTTTACAGCTGAGGTTTCCATGAAGGTAAAGTGATGATTCCTTGGGCACGCTCCAGGTTTGTTCAGGCCAAAGAATCCGTTCAAGTATAGTTTGTTAACTGAAGCAGTAAAAAGTTCCTCAGTCTTGAGAATTATCCAAGCCTCAGTGAAAGTTAAAGGGAGTCCCCTTTTAGGAACAGTTTCCTGTATGCCCTTTTCTCAGGAAGTTACGAAAGTGACAGATATTTTAACCATCAGAAGGTAGTTAATAAGAACAGTATCACCCTGAGAAAAATGACAGGCTGACAATGGGGATTTTAGATGTTTTATGGGTTGGAGAGCAGGAGAATGAGCTTGTTCTACCGGGCATCCAGGGGGTGTCTGCCAGTTATTTAAGCATCAGGCAGCTTAAGGTAAGGCTTTATCCCATTTTCCTACATATAAACTTTACCCTAGAGCTCATTTTAGTAGGCCATTCCACATCTTGACCGTGCCATTACTTTGGGGTCTGTAGGACAGGTGGAACACCCAGGTAACTCCATGATGTTCACACCATTCCTGGAAAATATTTTTTTTTCAAGTGAGTGACATTGTCAGACTGCACAGCAGAGGGCATAGGAGTGTCAGCAAACCGTTGATTAAATCCTGCTGCAGTGGTAACACCATCCGCGTTCCGGCAAGCAAAAACTTTCCCTTAGCTCGATATTATTTCAGCTCCAGTAAGGATATAACGCCACCTCTCGGGTGTTCAAGGGAGAGGTCCAACACAATCAATTTGCCAAGTGAACCAGGGGATTTATTTCCTACCCCCTGTCCATTTGGTCCCCCAAAAGGTGACCTCCTGGCTGAGGCCCTGGCATTGTTTCTTCATCAATTGTTTCAGTAACCCAGTTAGTGTTGCCCTGTATCCAGTTCATGGAATATCCATAGCGAATATATTTAGGATTCCTAGTTGCATTCACTGTTTTTGGGAGGTGGAGGGATGCAAAAGAGAAGTTCCAAATTTACCTTAACAATTTAATAAAGAACTATTTACTCCAGTTACTAATATTTTCTGATGTTTCAGTCTTTAATTTATCATTTGCTATGGCCCAAAGGGTGGGACTCAGTCCTCGAGTGGCAGAGGGAAGGGCCACTTGTACCTCTGCCAGTCCAAGCCCCTTTTCTAGTTTCCCTGATACTGCTCTCTGATGGGAGATAAGTCAGGATATTTTTGTGATTTAAAGGAGTTTCCATTTATGGGAGGGGCACTAGGTAGAGATGTGGATAGCTGTTCCTCCTTTTCCCCTTCCTTTGCTAGTAATCATACTTTTTGGTAGGCAAACCGTGGAGCCAGTCACCAGTGTACCCCTGATTTATGCAGGCGTGCCACCACTTGCTTCGCCCTGATTGTGCACTTTCGGTTTGATTAGGAAGCCTCCTGATGGCATTATATTGTTTATTTAAATTGGCCTGATGGCAGCGTAGGGCACTTGTTCAACCTCCAGATGGGACTGAGGGAGTTAAGACCTGGCGGTTCTCCGTTCATATGGGAGGGTCAGGGTCAGTACTTGCATTTGTGGAGCACTTGTGAAAAGGGGATTTCTGCAGGTCAGCCCCGGCACGTTTGCATAGAGATTGATGTCTCTCACCCTGCAGTTCCTTTCCTATCAGACCTCAAATCAGAGGACACAGCAGGAAAGTCACAAAGACTAGGTTTGTCACCTGGGGCTTCGGATCAATGTAATAAGGTTATAATAGCCGTTTATAATTACGCTTCCTGCAATTCATCTGGACCCTGCCAAGGAATTGTAGGCTTCTCGCTCCGATCTTGATAGTGGACCCTCTTGCCCACTGAATAGCAAAGGTCCATAAGGTTCAAGCGACACTCTCTCCGAGAGTGAGAAAAATTGTAGGACCTAAATCTAAGTCCTTTGCGTCTTCTGCAAACAGATTTTCTCTTGCTGCTTTATCATGCCAGAGGCGGCACAACCATTTAACTGTTGACTGCCCAGGCCGTTTTTGGTGTGTTGCTTGAATTTTTCACAAATAATCCATATTAAAATCTTAAATGTTAGTAGTATCCCTTCTCTGCAGATTGTTCCTCTGTGGGTCATCAGTAGTGATTTCTTGTTTAGTCAGGGGTTGTATTGGTACAGAATCAATTCCTTCCTCACCAGATTCACCCAGGCTGTCCCAAATGTCTCCAGCCCAGTCTCTATCCTACATAGCTACACAGACCTTTATGGGGTCTATATTTCCACCTTTTAACAGTTTTTCACAATGTTTTCTTATTTTTTCTGTAACTTGTGGCAGTCATTGTTTTTCACGAGACACTCTTTTTCCAGACTTGCTATCAGCCTTTAATGTGGTGATACTAATTCTAAATCCTTTGCTGACGGTTCACCTTTCAACTTCATAATTTCCTTTTCTAACCTTTCAGCTTGTTCATTCTCAATTTTCCGTACTGCAGCTAATAGCCAGCACATTCCTACCTTCTGTCTGTCCTTCTTCACTTTACACATATCCTTCCATTTATTAAACTCATTCCATACAGCTTTTGGATCATGGCTTATTGCCTCTAGCCATTTCTTGTCCTACTTGGGATCTTGCCATTTTCTGTAAACCCCTTTCTCCAGGAGTCTCATTTATCAGGGAAATCAGTCATCACTCTGACCCAAGGATTCTGCCAACTACACCAAGTTATTCTGTTACCTGACACTATGAGGACAGACAGGTTCTTTTGGGGATCCTTGGCAGAGTAATGACAGCACTAAGTTGTAGTTAAAACTAAAGCTTTATTATTTTAACAGAATTTGAGGATCAGCATAGCATAGAATTTTATGGTCACAGTAGCACAGGAGTTTTATAATCAGAATCAGTGTAGCACTGTTTTGTAAGTAGCATAGCACAGAATTCCTGATGGCTGGGCCCTCTGCAGATTGTGTCAAATCTTAATGCTTGGCTTGCAGTATCAATATCACAGTCATCATCAAGACTCAAAACATGTAAAAGCATACAACTCACTCAGTCCTTGGAGGAAGGAGACAACAGTAGAGGCGTCCCTGGCCACTGGGGGATCATGGGTTCTGCAGTCCAGCAGCAGTTCTGGTCCAAGTCCCACTTGGGGCTTGTAACTGCTTGATTTTATGGACAGTGCTCTGTGTGCTGCTGGGCTTCCCTGTTGTGTGACGGGGTCATCACCACTGGGTTGGCCGTGTGCCTGGGATCTTCAAGGCCAGTAAGGAGGGGAGTAGTTGTCCTATCATCTTGAGGCTGATAGGGAGGGGGAGCAGAAGTCTGCTTGGTGCACAGGACCTTCAGGGCCATGAGGAGGAGGGGAGAGGGGACTGATACGTGACCAGCTCAGTCACAGACAATGGCCATTTGCCTTATCAAATGGCTTTAGTTATGCTAAACATATTAGCAGGGATCAGGAGTAGGGGGTACCAGTCACACACGGCAAACCCATCTCAAAGGGATGCTTTTCATGCTGGGAACTGAAAGGCCTCTGAAAGAGACAGGACACAGCTTGCACAACTCTCTACCAATCAGATTGAACCCATCTCATTTGAATCTGAGCTTTGTGTTCTGCAAAGCTCCATTCTTATTTCTGCTGCTCAGATTTGATAGACATTTATTACATTTCTGGATGAGGTATGAAGGGCCTGGGGTCAGTTGTTCCTGCCTTTGGGTTGTAAAATGGTTTTGAGAGTTGCTTTATGTTTCTTTCAGCCTTTAATTTCTTTGGTTCTTGAAGTATTTCACAGATTCCTTATGTTTTACCATGGCCAGTCAAACCTGTTGTTCAAGTCTTTTCCACATATCAGGATTATGTAGGGTTTAGAAACACCTTGATTCTTTCATCTAGGGTTTCAATTTAGATCTGTATTTACACATCCTCTTAAAAGAATGGTATTTAAATTTCTTTTCACCACATTGTTCTGTTGGAGCATGCCAAGTTTAGGCCTGTTATATTGATTTTATAGTACTGAAAACATTCTGTGTGATAGTCTTATTGTTAGGTCTTATCTTAGTAGAGTACATTTAATTATTGTTTTTAAAATAACTACAGCTATTCCATTACTGAGTCCTCATATGAACTACTTCATGCTTAGAAATTAGATAACTCTGCTTAAGCAGAAGTCATAATAGAAAGACCTGCTTGTAGCATTCTTCACAGATAGTACCACTTTAATAAATATGTGCTGGAGGGAAAGTGATTAATTTCAAATATTGTGGAACATAATTAAAAAAGTCAACCCTCAACATATATAAAAGTTGCTTTCTAATTCCAAAGCCAGTAATCTCTGAAAAGTGTAGCACAAATTACTGTATGCTAATTTCTCTTACTGTTCATTTCCTCATTTGGATATTAATTGTTTAATCATCTAGCATAGCAATAATTCTAACAGTGATAAATGAAGCCTGTTAACCTTCAGAACCTCTCTATTTAAATTGCTTCCCAGACTCCTTTTAGCTGCCTTCTGCCCAGCTCGTTCCAGTTCGATGACAGAGTTTTTGAATATGAAGTTTCTGGGATGCCTCTGAGGCACATTGGTTCTCTCATCACTATATACTCTCATCACTATATAGAGAAGATTGACACATTTTTCTTGGAGGTGCACAGCAAAAGGACAGGGGGCAATGGGCGCAATATGCAACATGTGAAATTCCAATTAGATAATAGGAAGAAAAATCACAGCAATGGTGGTCAGACTTTGGAACAAACTGCTCTGAAAATTTGTGGAATTTACATCTTTGGGATGTTTAAAAGTTGATTGAATCTGACTTGGAGCAACCTGATCTACCTTTTTAGTTAGGTCCAACTTTAAAGTTCCCTCTGCTTTGAGCATGGTTTTAGACCACATGACACCAGAGGTCCTTCCTGACCTTTCTGGTTCTATGATCAGGAAAATCAGGCTATCTTAGAAATATCGTTTCTCTGGCCTCTTTGTTCAGATTAGCTTTCTGTAGATGATTGCTTCTTTGGATGTCAGACCTCATAAGAGTTGCCCCTTTTTGAGACTGACCAGCTCAAAACAGGAGGGCCATGCTGCAAAATAGGGTGTTATTGTGTACCTGACTGACTGCTATTTCCTTGGGTATGGCACAGAAATTCCAAGAGGCATACCCCATAGTTAGGAGTGCAACAGCAGAATGAGCTGCTTTGTGAATTAAGTTCCAGTGAACCGTGGGAGACTGTCTCATCGTCCTTAGAACTGGAGGAGCAACTGTAGGAAGGTGCCGGGGGACTGATAACAGTTAAGTGATTTAGCATGTCTCCATAATAGGGTGGCCATTTTGTTAGCTGTTTTGCAAGTTGTGGTCATTTACATTTTAGCAAGATTCAGGTCCTGCTTCCCTTGCCCCTGTGTAATATTTCTGCATGATAAAGATTTTCTTGTGTGTGGAGAGCACTCAAGTTTTGAGGAAGATGCACACGTTGAAATTCAGACTCGGTTTTATTAACATAGCTGGGGGAAGGGTAGTCCCATATTTTTCTAGGGAAGGCATAAATAAATCCTTTAAAAAGAATACTTCTGTCTTGTTTGATAGTGTCTGGCTTGCACTTAGCAAGGGTGGTCTTAACTGATGGACCAGCCACGCTTGCTCTGTGTCTTCTGTTGCATGTCAAGAAGAAATAAAACTGAAGAAGGGATTGTCCCATTCCTGCTCAAAATCTGTCCCTTGTAGATTACTCTTGAAATTTCTTAAACAAATGTTTCAGTCTAGTAGATACTGAAAGAACATTTAGTACATAAAAGGAGGAAAAACAGGATAAAGGATTAGCTGGCCATGACCAGAATGTTGGTTTGTGAAGCAGGCGTTTCTAGTACGGTGAATTGTTCTGTTTTAACCGCCTTTGCATTCCAATTTGAGACGTTTCACTGCTGCCAAAAGCCAGCACTGCTTATTTAAACTCACCTTTTTCTCCCCAGAGCAGTCATTATTGTCTCGTAAACCCAGGGTAGACACTATTTCATGTCTGTCTATATTTAACAGTCTAGCTGTGGGACTCTGGCAAAAGATGTTCCCTCCACCTTTCTGAACTTACTGTCTTACATATGTGTGCCTGCAGCTGGAGGGGATTGGACTCAGTTATTTATATTCTGCAGTAAAATGGGGCCTTGGTTCTGAGAGAATAGAACAAGTTTCAATTGGTAATTTTTGGTTTGACATTTTTTTACTGAGAAACTATTAGATATGTATGACTTGAATGATGTGTTTCTTCTGTGAATAATTTTTTGTTTATTTTTCATGTTTTTCTAGACAGAAAGAATTTACTTCCAAGTATTTTTACCAAAGGGGAACAAAGAGAAAAGCAAGCCCATGTTCTTTTGCAGTAAGTGGAGTATTGGCAAAGTAGTAGATTTTGCAGCTTCATTAGCAAGCCTTAAAAATGACAACAACAAATCAACATCCCAGGTAAATCAGTAATAATAACAAACATTTTCCAGGTTGTTGAGTTTTTCGTTTTGGTTTTTTTTTTTTAACTCTTTTGTCCCTACCCCACCCCACTTCTTGCATCTCAGATAGGCAAATCTTGATGTTAATTTCTGTGCTGTTTGTTTTACAGAAATTGAGATTATGCCATACTGCCTCTGGAGAAGCCTTGCCATTTGAGCACACATTGGAAACGTGGCTATCTGATAAAGACTATCCATTGTACAATGGTGGAAATATAATTTTGGAGTATCTTGATAATGATGTTCTATTTATAGAAGATACAGAGTCATACTTTAGTTAATCAGTAAATTATGACAAACAAAAAAAATCAAAGATTTTTTTTAGAATCATGGTATATTCAAACCAAGTCCAGTTTTCTTTTAAAATCACTGGTATGCCAGAATCTGTGCTCAGCTGTAAAGACACAGTTCCCATCAATTTCTCAATTGGTTGACTGACAGAAGAACTATGTCCTGAAAGGAAAATTAGTTACCATAACAACTAATATTACAGATATTCACTTTCTAGAATAAATTCTTGCCTTATTTAGCAGTATAATGTCAATAATGTTTTCTTAAATTTTATATTTATTTTTGTGTAAATGATGGGAAAAGCATGTATTAAAAACAATAAATAATGAAAATGTAAGCTTGCAGTGTTATCAGTCCTTTGAAGGGAAGAAATACATTACACTATTGCAGAATCTTTTCTACATCTACAGGAACAGATTTCATTGAGTTTGGAATCAAGCAGTGTCCATGCCCAAGGTTCACATTTGCTTGTCTCCTCGTAATAGCGTAACAACATTTTAGAAGGAAAGCTTTCTGAAGCAAAAGTAAATTCACACAGATTTCTTTATAGTGTTTGTAAATCTCAGCATCATTGTGTGATTAGATGGGGGATAAAGAGAGAACTTGAAATTGTCCTTTTCTAATTCTGTGAAAAAGAGGAAGAAATATGGTAAGAGAGGAAGAAATGCAGTTCAACTAGAAACATAGAATTCGACAGCGTGCAGTTTCATCTTGGCATTTCCGACCTTAGGTAAATCTCTATTGTTTCCTCTTCAGCAGTCTCCAAGATGGACTTACTATGTTTCAAAGCAGTTGTTTACAGTGATTGTACGTAAAGAAGTTACACCTCTGGGCATGTAAGTATAACCTATGGAATTAATGGCTTTCGGCATTGTCAGTGTCTTGAAATTGTTTGGTGCTCATTAAGAAGATTGTTCAGAATATCGGTAGTTGTTGTACTCCAGGTTTTGGATCTCTCTTGGTGGATTTCAAAGCTGGATTGTAAATTCAAAGTGAAGATAGCAAAAAAGAACCAAAAGATTATTTTTATCACAGTTGTTTTGAATTACTGAAACATAAAAACATGTAATGTTGTACACAAATATTAGGATCAGCACTTCCCTAATGTGATAAGTTCTGATGTGTAACCAAGGAGCCTCACTTCATCTTTCTTGAAAGAGCCTGTTACAACCCAGATTCATTCTACAGTGGCCTTGAGCCTGCCTCTATTTAAGCTGGAGTAGAACTCTCGCAAGACTAATTCCTCCGATTTGCTTTCATCTGTTTACAGCTATTCAGCGAGTGTTCTCCAATGGGGAGGAGCTGGAAAGGCAATCCTATGATGACAGAAAGGACAGAGTATGAACAGCTGTAAACAGAGCAGTGGAAAGCACAAGCCTGGGCTCCATTTGCAAAGCTGTAGTGTGTTTCTGCAGCTCCGTGGTGCCCTGCAGCATGAGTGAACTACTGAGGCAAACCTATTCATCAGGTACTATGTAGGCTGGCAAGATTTTCAGCTGCAGTATGTAAGGTGTGATCCATTGCTACTGAAATGACCTAGTGGCTTGTGATTGGGGCGCAGTATTCACATAGAGGGGGAGAAATCACTGCCTCCCACAGCGTGACTCACTGCTGGATCAGTGTGACTCACTACCTTTCGTTTTCAGACACAGGGCACTTTCTTTCAGGTAGCTATCAAGCATTGGAACACGCTGCCCAGGGAAATGGTTGAGGCACCATCCCTGGAGGTATTTAAAAGACAGGTGGACATAGTGCTTAGCCATATGGTTTAGTGGTGGTGGGTTTTGTCAGAGTTAGGTTGATGGTTGGATTAGATGATCTGAAAGGTCCCTTCCAACCTAGGTGATTCTATGATTCTATGTTCCAGATCATACATGCAACATGACTGAACGTACGCAGTAATGCCCAGAGGTGTAACTGGGCCACAGTGAGATTGAATGTCTACATTGTTCAAAAATGTCAATATGATGCATTTCAGGAACATTGTCCTGACGTTGCAGGACATACATATAGAAATGGGGATAAACTCTATGGGGAGGGCAGGGGACATAAGGCTAAGGAATGTTGCTAGTCCTGTGAGAAATGGAGTTTTGGTTCGGAGAGCTGATGTGAGGCAGAGAGCTGTACTCAGACCTGTGACTGGAGGTGGACACCACACCATGGTCACCTGGGCATTCACAAATCTGGATTTGGTGTTTTGGCTCATTCAGTTACTGTATTCACTAACTGAGAAAAACCGTCCAGGTTATTCTCAAGTACATGCTTGCTTAAAGGAAACCATTGTCCACTGGCTAGATTCTGGTTAATTTGTACCAGTTTGAAAATAGATAGCCATGCATGACATACCCATTCTAGCTGCAGCTGCAAAAAAAATAATATCACAATGTAAGAGGAGTCTGCCTAGCATCTTTTTCAAAGGTACTCTCCCTTGGCAGAACAGCAATGTGGCCTTGTTCAAATGGCTGTAAAGTATGATGGTTTTTGGTACTACCAAGTAGTATACTTTATAACAATTTAGGAATAACTGTAGGATTATTACATATTAATTGGACTTGCATAAAAACCAAAAACATCTCAGTGAGTGTGTCAGTGTTAATTGTTCTTATTTTGCTTTACAGTACTCTTTACTGTAGTTTTAATATGACTTGGGTACTGATAAATTATTTTACTGGATGAAGTGTGGATGTCACCAAAAGGAGGGTGCTTCAGGTTTCCATGAAGGAAACAGTCTTCAGTGGCTGAATATTTTGGAAATCTTTGTTTCCTGGCAGCGGAAAGTATACCTGCATTTCTCCACTTTCCCCCTCCTGTCTCTGCAGCTGTTTGTAATCTCCCTTTCCAGCGCAAGAGGAACAGTTCCTATTCCCTTGCTATTTCTTTTCCTGCCTTTCCTCCGCAATTCTCTATTCACCTTTCTTTGCATCTTAGGCTGCTGTGGTAAGGAACATGCAGAAAGAGGTTAACCATTGTTCTGGGGCAAGTGAGTCAAGGAAAAGCCCCAATCTGAACTCGCTCCCTCTGCTGTTGTTACTGAAGCAAGTGGAAAGTGCTGCTACAGAACAGGGTCATCCTTTTTTTTTTTTTTAGCAGAAAATCCTCATTCTCTACTTAGCCCCTTCCTTCTGCCCCCAATTCTTCTGCCTAGCAGTTGCAGGCAAAATAATTAAAATAACACTTGTTGTGGATAGAGAGAAGATAAAACTTGGGATGCAGGAAGTAAATCTTTGGGGAGATCTCAAAGGTTTTACCAGGCAGGTTGCTTTCATCAATCGCCAGTTAGTGCTAAGGGCCAGCAGCCTGTAAATGACAGTACAAATACGGCAAGTCACAGTTGATTAAGACTCCAAAAAGTTTTCACATTCACTTTCATCTTAGTCCAGGAATGTGTCTGTGATTGTACGTAGAAGCTCATTCCACTCAGTTTTCAGAAACTAAGAAGCAAAACCGAATTAAGCTAATCTGACAGATAAATAAGTGAAGAAAGGTGAAAACTCTGCCCTAATCATCAACTCTAGGAACAACAGCAGAAACTTTCCCAGAGCTTCAGTATCTTGCTGAGGCTAGAACTGCCAACATTTTAGCTTTTTAAGACTCTAGCATATCTTTACTTAGCATATACAGTTTTTTGTTTTTCTAAAGCTTATTATCTTAGCACATTTTCATAGGGAAAGTTAAGCAACTGATTTGAAAATAACCCCAAAACACTTCAGAGGAGACATTTAACATTTGAAACCATTGTTAAATTTACAGGCTTGTGTTTAAAGTTGCTGAACTGTTTCATTTTGAAGTCAATAAATAAAATGTTAAACCCACTTTTAGTAAAGAAAATATATGCAAAGTTACTTAACTGAGAAGAGGAATTTGTCAATGAATGATTTTATAATAAACAGTACTTTCAGTTGAACTATTAAAATAAGTGAATATCAAGCCTTTTGGTTGTTATATCTGCAGAATAACTTTAGAGAACGCACAAGGTCAAGGCTTTGCAAACATTTTACCACTGAGAATGCTCTTGGTAGCAGCTCCTGGCCTTGTTCCAGTTTAAATACTGCTACAAAATTGCCCGGCATATATTTGTGGTATATGTAACACAGTTTGGAAAGGGTTACATTAATATCAAGAGCTCAGTTTTGCTTGGATGTGTGACCTGTTAGATCCGCTGAGCAGTGCTGTAAGCAAACAAGAAATAATACATCACACTAAGAAAGCAGGCAGTAATCTCTCATACTTTTGCTTTCATTAGTTTCCTTTTTGTGTGCGTGTTTTAGAAAAACAGCAAAGTATGTGCCCTGGAGTGTCATCAGTCTGGTTTGGAAGACTCCTATCAATAGATCAGCTCTGTTCATATCGCTTATCAAATACACCTCCCTGCAGCTCAGTTCTCCTCATAGAAGCGTCTTGCATGTAATAGTAAATTTCAGCTGGAATGGAAGTTGTGGTTTGGATTAGGGAAATTACACACTTATGAGGACAGAATTTCAGGCATTTCTCTTTGTTTTACTTCTGCTGGTTTTAGGATCAATGCAGAATTTGAAATCCCCTTATAGAGCTTGTAAAACACTTAATGTATCGTTCAGTATACTATTAACGATGTCAAAAAAGCCATTTTCCATAATACTGGTGTGGTCCAATATGGTTTGTGCTGAGGCACGTTTGGCAGCTTGCCTCAACGAAACCACGTGCCTCTTTCAGCTGGCTGTATGCTTTTAGCTTAACCTTGTAAAGAATGACTTGCAAAATAATTAATAAAAACACACCTTACCATCTCTGCAGATCTTCAATGACTGTGAAGACTTTAAAAAACAGGCTTATTTGACTATTCCTGTTTATGAAATGGGAAGGAGGAAACATGAAAAGGCAAGCAGCTTGTCCCACACAACAGCACCGCTGGAATGGAAACTGTGTCTTCACTGATGTGGAAAGGACAAAACTGCCCCTGTTTGGCCTTGAACAGGTGCCTAATCGTGGGTGGGATCAGCATTGGGGAAATGGGGTAAGGCTGCTTCTTTTGGTGATGTAGACATTTTACGACCGTTTTAAATCATAAAGCAAACTACAACCCTTGTCCTCTTTACAGTAGATCATCGTTTCACATATGACAGTAAATTACATCAGTTGCAATTTGTGAACACAAGAGAACACTTCACTGTTTACCTTTACTTGGTGAAAGACAATAGGGTCAAAAGATCACAGAAAAACAATGAAGCTGGTATTTAGTCAGTCTTGGAAAGGAAAGTTTTTTGTCCTCTGTGTAACTTTAATTATACTGATCTTGAAAATGCATCATTTGAACTGCAAATTGTTTTCGGAAATCTTTGTTTGAAAGCTAGGGAGTTTTCTGAAAAATCTGTTTACTGTGTATTTTAAAAATACTATGTATTTCCAGGTACTGATTTGGTATTATTCCAGTTAGCAGAACTGTCAGCAGGAGGGGCTAGTGAGGGGGCAAACGCAGCAGTTTCAAGGGTATTGGTAGTTTTTGAGGAAAAAAAACCACAAGATGTAACGGAAAAGAACCACATCTTTCAGAAATTGATCAGTTTATTGTTTTTAAGCACTGTAACCTGAATTCATTAAATGCTGTTTTACTTCAAGGGCACTGTCACACATATTATAGAGTGGTTTCGGTTGGAAAGGACCGTAAAGATCATCTAGTTCCAACCCCCCTGCCATGGGCAGGGACACCTCCCACTAGGCCCGGTTGCTCAAAGCCCCATCCAACCTGGCCTTGAACACCTCCAAGGATGGGGCCTCCGCAGCTTCTCTGGGCAACCTGTTCCAGTGCCTCACCACCCTCAGAATGAAAAATTTCTTCCCGATATCTAACCTAAACCCACCCTCTTCCAGTCTGAAGCCATTACCCCTCCTCCTATTGCTGCATACCCTTGTACAAAGTCCCTCTCCAGCTTTCTTGTAGGCTCCCTTTCAGTACCGTAAGGCTGCTATAAGGTCTCCCCAGAGCCTTCTCTTCTCCAGGCTGAACAACCCCAACTCTCTCAGTCTGTCCTCATAGGAGAGGTGCTCCAGCCCTTGGGTCGTCTTTGCGGCCCTCCTCTGGACCCGCTCCAACACATCCACGTCCGTCCTTCTTGTGCCGAGTGACGTTCACGTTCTTTTTCACGGGCCTTTATACTTTTTTCCACACCCTGTATAACCCGGTCTCGTTGTCAACAGCGGCGTCCTCGCCAGCTACAAACCCGGGAAAACGCCAACCGCGTTCTCCGCATCTTCACCCTGCCACGCCCAATTAATAAAAAGAAGTCGACGTTAAAGGCTAATTTTAAGACCTTAACTGCAATTTTGAACGGTGCAGGCGCTGAGGCAACCCCGCCCGGCGACCGTTACCTCACGCGCCGCGGGCAGCGACCATGCCCCTTCTCGCCGCCCTCCGCGCAGGCGCAGCGGCGGGAGGGGGCGGAGTTAACGGCCTCTTTCCCCGGCGCCTGCGCACTGACGGGGCTGCGCGCCTCAGCGAGAGGGGAGGCAGCGGCGGCGGCGGTTACAGCGGTGGATCGCGGTGAGCCTCTTCCTCTTTCCTCAGCCGCCATTTCGGGGTATCATGAAGGGAATGCGCCGCTGCCCCGGGGGGCTGTGTGGCCGTGTCAGCGCTGACAGGGCCACACAGCCCCCCGGTGGCCGCGGGAGGTGCTGTCGCTCCGGCCGCGTTATGTGGGCCGCCCTTCAGCCCGGGTTCCAAACCTTTACTCTGAATGCATGGCCTGGGATTGCGGGACAAACTCGTCATGGGGCACCCAGAGACGACAAAACATAGCTGGGGCAAAAAAACCCCACTTTTCTCAGTCAGTGTAGGTGCTGGTATTTAATTAGAGTATTTGTTCTGGAGTTACTGTTTTAGTGAGGGTTTAGATGTAAATGATGTAAAATGACCTTTAAAGGTCCCTTCCAGCCCAACACATTCTGTGAGTCTAAAATGTACTTAAGGTTCCACCAGTCCTACCAGTCGTTTGTGGATAACAGAGTAACTTTTACCTAGTGCCAATTCTTTGTCTGTTTGTAGACGCATACCTGGATCTGTTCTGTCTGTACCCAGTTCTGTGTTCTGACAAAGTTATTTCTGTGTTTATTTAACAGAATCTGTACTTTGCCTGCTATGATAAGTAAAGAACGTTATCAACATAATTGAAGCTTCATACCTTTTGCGTTCTACCTAGCTTTTGTAGCCATCTCTACCTGTTAAGGACCAAGGCTGAAGAAGGCAAGGACAGTTAGATCAGGATGCTTGGAGTGGAGACTTCTGTATTGTGTTAATTGCACAGGGTTTGGGTTTTTTTTATACTGTCTCAGTGATGTTTTTTTTATAATTTACCTAATCTTTGTGAATCTGCAAGTGTTAGAAAACTGCTACCCACGTCATCACTTAAAAACTAGCTCACTTTAGTAGGAGATACCCAGAAGGCTTCTGAAAGGGATAGGTCTCAAAAATGAAACAGACTTCCAAAATTCAGAATACCATTACATCTTTGAATGAATTTGTGGTCTGTTAAGGGTGTATCAGAAATAACGTATAATATGCTGATTTGTATTTTGCATTCCTCGTGAAAGTAGAGATGCATGGAAGATGAGGTGGCTAGTATTGCTTCATAATACTTAAGAATGTAGAAAATGCTTTTAAATGACAGGGATCTTGTAACTGTCTCATGTAGAATCAAAACCATTTTATATTTCTGTTTGGAGTAAACCCCTAGAACAAAGCACAGAGGACTAAAATACAGAAAGGACAGATTTGGCGTTTAAGATTCTAGTCTTCTAATTTAAGATATTCAAAGTCATTTAAACCATACTTAAAAATAGACTAAGGTGTATGTCAACAGTTTCTGCAATAAATTACAGTGAAGATTCTAGTATTTTTAAGCAAAAAGGCCTTGAGCTGTACACTGTATTTGTGAATGTGCCTGTGTGTAACCACACGATTTGTTTTTCAAAGCCTTTATGTATATTGAGGTCAGTGTCTAAATGTAGAATTTTGTTTATCCATGTACCTTTCAAGACTGAGGCTCTGTACTTGTTAATGTTTTTACGTTATGCCTTTTTGGTAATCACAAAATGTGGGAAAAAGATCTGGTAACTTAGACTAATATTAATACTCTCTAAGTTATTTTTTTTCAGAGTAGAGGATAGGACAAACTTCCATATTCCATCAAGGAGAAAACAGTGCAGTCCAGAACAAGGGGGGCAGAAAATCAGAACTTGTAAAAAAATAGCCATAATAATGTTTGTGTTAATCTGTCCTTTTCATAGGCTGTATATCTAAGAAAAGATGGCAGACCCTTGGCAAGAATGTATGGATTATGCAGTTGCTTTAGCAAGGAAAGCTGGAGAGGTAAGTATAACCTATTTATAAATACTAACGTTATTTATTGAGTCTAGTATGTATAGAGCTTTTAAAGGAGCTTTGATATTGTATATTCTTCTAAGGAGTATTTTATCAAAAATATAAATTAGCAGAATCATTCAGTGATGTTCAGGTTCAAGATTGGACTGTCTTTCATGCTTACAGCTTGGTTAATTTAAGAAAACAACTTTGCACCTTTCTTTGTACCGGAGTCTGATTAAAGAACAAGGATTAACTTTTGTTTCTTAACTTTGATTAAAAAAAATAAATAAATTCTGAAGTGTGGTAAACAATGAGCACCTCTTAAACTGCACCCGTGTATCTTTTACCACCTGAAAGCTGTTGACAGTCTTTCTTACGAACTCCTCAGTCAACTTTGTACAGTGACTTGTTGGTACAAGATAATCATATCGTGTTCTCTTTATGAAGACTGCTTTACTTCTGTAAATAAGAAGCATCCCTTGCAGTATCGGTATTTTGCCCATTTGTGATCTAAGAAGGCTTAAAACATGACAGAGTTTGCACATCTTGGCAGAGCCTCAGCATAAGAGTGGTTATTAAATGTTCAGTTCTTGGTAGTTCTGCTTGGTACATTTGAAGGCTATTGCTGTGGCACATGTACAGATTCTGTCCCCTGGAGCTGCAGAACCTGCAGAACATCGTCCCTGCAGTGACCTCATTAAAGTCTTCCCTCAAAATCTCCTAAGTAATAGTAAAATAATTCTGTGGGCTGTGAGGCATGGATTCTTGCTTAAGCTGACTCTGATTGTTTTAAGATCATAAATGCAGGGTCTGGCTAAAAATAGCTGACTTAAGCTCAGTCTTAAGTGTTTTGTTCAATTCTGGCATTTAAATTTATAAATATAAAACTTGTCCTAGGAAAATAGAGCTTAGTTTTATGTACCAGTGGATCTTCTTGTAGTACTTAGATTTAAGGTCATGTAAAAGTTTGTATTGAGTAGGGACTGAAGATAGATGCAAGGGTAGGCCCCAGCTCCTGCAGTTAAATCCAGGTTTTGTCATTTTTTGTATTTGTGTTTTGTATGTACAGTATAGAAAATTTCAGTAAAAATGATGCTCAGGTTTCTGGGAAAACTACTATTTTCCATACTGTTAATGAAGAAAAAAAAATTTTCCCCCCTTTTGTTAACAGATAATCCGTGGAGCACTCAAAGAAGAAATATCTGTTATGACTAAAAGTTCGCCGGTAGATCTAGTGACAGAAACTGATCAAAAAGTAGAAAACTTCATTATTTCTTTGATAAAAGAAAAGTATCCTTCTCACAGGTATGGGTTCCTACCAATACACTTTTGATAGGGGAAGGCGAGAGGTGACTAGAAGAAGAAAACAGAAAGGTTGTGATTTTGCTTGGTAAAATTTCATTACAATTAGCATGCTGGAAAGTTACAGAATTCTCCCTTGCCCTCAGTATGTTAAGTATTTTAGAGTAGTAGTGGGCTGAAGTTTTGCCCAGGGCTGTACTAACAAAACAAGGTGTCTCCAGGGTCTACTGACATGAGTTTAGCCTTGCTCGGGACTTATGCTGAAAGGCACTTTGAGTTGAGCCAGCTGTAAATAACATCTTGGGTATTTGTGTTGGAGAATCAAAGGTGTCCCCAAGATACCTGGCATAATGGCTGAAACTTAATACAGTTTCCTTAAAGTGGGTTTGCTAATTTTTCTTGCATTTTCTTATTGTAGCTGTATATGTGAAACGCAATAAATGTGCATAGAATTGAAACAACTGCAGTGATACAAAATGTCAGTAACCTAACCAAATTAGTGCAAGCATACAGACTTACAGAATGACCTTGATAAACATCGTAGAATATTTTAGCTTCTTTTTATATTAGATAATTGATATCGCATTAGACATACTGGTGCTGAATTTGTCTTTCTAACGAATTACTCATCCGCCTAAATAACGATGCAGTCTCTCTCTTTTCTTTGTGAAGATCTGCTGCTTTTTGGAAACACGGTGTTTCTTTCTGAACAATCATCTTCACTTCCATAGTTAATCATAAAACTCCTAATCAATATTAAAGGGGCCTTATTTATTTACTCTCAGCAGTTCTCCTCATTTTACGTGTTTGTGGAGGAAAGCATGTGTTTGATGCATACTTTTCATAGGTTGAGTAATATGCGATTAAATTTAACATGCAAAAGGCATAGAAGATAATTCCACCCACTTAGAGTCATCCCAGTAATTTTGCAGTTCAAAACAAATACTTCCATTAGCAGCAAAAACTGAAATTTGGGTTCCTGTAGCACTGTGCCTTGTGTATTCCTTTGGGTTAGTATTATGGTTGAGCATGCAACTCTGCCATCTTCTTCAGGAGGAGCTCTGGTTTGGATTTCATCCCTTTACCATGTTACCATTTTTGTAATGCTTGTAAAACTAAACAGTTTTGAGACTAACAACTTTTTGTCACATTTGGATTGAAATCAGACTACAAATTTAACAGTTAATGCAGTGGTCTAACCAGAGGGATATGACCAGAAAGGCTTTCGTCAGTTAAAACACAAGCTAAAAAGTAGTGGTGTATAGTACAAATAAACTGAAAGGTGTAAATAGCTACAAGTATTCTGACTGAAATTTGATGATGCTGTTACTGGAAGAAATGATGAAAACTTCGATGTTAAAACATAAAGTTACTTACATAAAGTTCTTTCCCCACGTACTGTGATTATCTCTGACATCATAAATATTGTTGCAGACTTGGTCAGATGTGGTTAGTGCTTTCCAGATAAATTGTGTATTTCTCTACTTTTTCCATATGATCACTGATGGTGCAAAAACCTACATCTCACTTTAAGATTTTTTTAATTTCAAGGACACTTGTAATTCAGAACTTTTAAATGCTTTCTTTGTATCTTTTAAATGCGTTTGCTACTTCAGCTTCATCGGAGAAGAATCTGTTGCAGCTGGAGAGGGCAGCATTTTGACAGATAACCCCACGTGGATTATAGACCCTATTGACGGAACTACCAACTTCGTGCACAGGTCCACCTTTCTTTTTTTTTTTTTTTATGTTAGCAACTTCAACTGATTACCTTTTTTCTTTCTCCAGTTCCATGAAAGTAAGGTTTTGTCACTTTTTAAATTGCCTTAAAAGAGATACTGTGAACTTGTTAATAATTTCAAATTGTTATTTGCATTTATTGAGAGCTATTGGGCAGCTTTTGTAATCATTTTAGTATTTCTGTAAGTATTATAATAGTCTCAGTCTGTAACCAACAGCAGTTGTTCCATGAGAGGCCTGTACTGTATAGCAGGAGTCAGCAGCCTTTGGCAGAGGTGCCAAAGATAGGTGGACAGATTTTAACAGTAAAGCAACAGGATTTAGAATTAGGAGTTGTAGCATCTTCAGAGGTGTTGATTTCTAAGAAATTTCAAATTCATTAAGATTTAGGAGCTGCTACTGTGAAAATAAACAGAATATCACCAGTGATTGTTTAGTGGTATTTTGTACCAGGGTAAGGAGGGGAGTTTCAGTTTAGTGCCGACTGCCTATTCCTTCTGTCTTTGAAACATGACAGATTTTGGTCCTGATGAGCTTTTTATGAACGTACTTTATTCCAATTTTGAAATGGCTGCTGCTATTTGCACCACGGCTTTAAACAGCTGCTGAATCCTGCTAAATGACATGTTCAAAAAGCTGTAAAAAAAGAACCCATTCTGCTGGATTTACAGAATTAAAAGTCGTCTGTATTTTTTGCAGATCATAATTAAGGCAAATGTTTTGGAACTGCAAATTTTGAAAAGTAAAAAAACAATTATAAAAAAAATTAACTGGTTGATCATTAAAAACTTAGACTGAGATGCAGCCCACCATGTCCTATATACTCCCACTGTCTTCACTCTTCCCCCTACGTTCTTCCTTCTCACTTCAATATCTGTCTTTCTCGTTGCTTTGGTGGAGAAGGTGGAGGTGGGGGGAGAGGTGACTTGCTGCTTTTGATGAGACCGGCATGTTCCTCCTGAGAAAGGTTAGTAGTGTAGAGGCTTGCTTGTATTCTTTGGCTATAAAATGACAGTCACTAAGCTGTAACAGGCTTAGTTTCAGTGGGTGAAAAAGTTTGTATTTTAAATGCTAATTGGTGTTCTAGGGTCTATTTTCATAGTAAATTGTGCAAATTCCAGAAAATTATTATTTCCTATACAGTGCCAAGTTTCTTTTTGAAATATACATTACGTTTAACTGAATATTGTTTTTATTAAGAGTAAGCGTGGTAATGAAAGAAGCACAGTATCTCGCTATAAATTAGTGAAATGTTTTGTTTTGTAGGTTTCCATTTGTGGCAGTTTCAATTGGCTTTGTTGTAAACAAAAAGGTATACTTTTTATTACTTAATATCTAATCAATCAAAACCAAATTAATTCCTTGATGCTAGTTATAACTAAGATCTGTATTTTCACAGTAAATAGGAAGAAAGGGAAAAAAACCTCAAGGTATCTTTACTTTTTCTTGCAGATAGAGTTTGGAATTGTGTATAGTTGTATAGAAGACAAAATGTATACTGCCAGAAAAGGAAAAGGTGCATTTTGCAATGGTCAAAAACTTAAAGTATCAGGCCAAGAAGGTAAGTTGAACTGAGTATCTTATTTCCAGTAATTACATTTATTTTGAAAATGAGGCATCAACAGTTTTAGACCTGGATATATTTCTGTTTTTAGCTCATAGTTTTGTTTTGCAAAGACAGACTTTTTTTGGCCATGGGTTGTTCAGTTTTGGGAAACAACTTTTATGTTCTCTTTAATGCATTTAACATGCTTGTGATCTTTGCAAAAACAGGACTCAGCAATTGAAGATTTTATTCCCTGTGCGGTGTGTGTGTGTTTGTTTTTAATTCCCTGTATGTCTGTAATCCATCTGTGATTGTTCTTTAGAGTCTGTAATAAATCTACCAAACAATTCAGCTTCTTCCAGGTGTGAACTATTCGTTTAAATCAGTATCTCTCTTGTATACTTACTACCCTATGTGAAGTAAAATCCACACTTAAAGCGTCACCTTTAAAGATCTGAGAACTGTTCTAATTTTTGATAGCAATAGAATTTTATTTACTAATGACATCGATTAATGTATATGCACAATTGACTGTGCTTTGTTCGTTGTATTTTATTTTTTCCCTGCCATTTTCCATGTAAGAACAAATTTTTATACATTCAATATATGTAATATTTATATTAAAATACCTTTTAATCAGTCTAATAAGAAAGCAATGATGTAAACTCTGCTAATTATTATTATTGTATAAGTTGTACTGTTGGAAAAGTGAGGGTTTTTTTCTTTTCCAGACATTACAAAATCCCTTTTAGTAACAGAATTGGGATCAAATCGTGATCCAGAGACTATAAAAATAATTCTTTCTAACATGGAAAGACTTCTCAGTATTCCTATTCACGGGTAAGATATTTCCTACTTCTTATATTTACTGATATATGTTAATATGTACTGTAAATATGTAAATAAGATCATTTTCAGGAAGGATTGGTTGCATTACATTTGACACTTTAAATGTGAAACATGATTTAAATGTTTTTGTATAGTAGCTTCTGCAGAGAAACTCTTAAGTGTGTTTAACTTTTTCAAGCTGGGACATATATAAGAGACCCCTAACAATCAGTATTGAGAAGTAAAGCATGTTTGCTTTTGTAGGACTAAAATGTATTGTATTAGTTAAAAAAAAGAAATACAATTCTGTGCCTTTTTTTTTTTTCCCAGAAACACACTAGGGGTAAAACTGGATTAACAGAAGCTGTATTACAGTTCTTAGTTTCCTTTCCCTGTAGCAATGAAAATAATTGCTGGGTTTTTTATATATATCAGAAGACAAAAGTAGACCTCCCTTTTCTCTTTCAGCATCATAACTTTTTTTTTTAATTTGTCGAAGTAGTTGAAATTGTCCATAAACTGCTCTTATTTTGGTTACATTCCCTGCTTCCTCTCCTCTAGATAAGCCAAAGCCAACATTTCCGCAAACCATTTCATGTCTAAAGGTGGTTTCAGTAGACAGTTTCTTGTAACTCAACCCTACTCATGTTTCCAATCTCAAAGGGCTTTTAGTTTTATGCTGAAATTCTCAGAATTCTTGTTTTGACACTTCACATGTAGGTTTTTTTCTACTATCAATAAATCTGCTGTCATTAAAGAATATATGCTGAATTGTAGAGTAGAGAATACATTTTAGGTACATTGTCAGTTCAACTCTGGTATTTTATTTGTGAAGAATAAATGGAGATCGGAGTTGATATAAGTTGCTTCTTGCAGTAATTTAGCTGCCATCAGTTACAGTTTTATGTACTGATGATTAAAAAGCAAAGTAGAATAGCTGTTATTGTTTCACAGGTAGATATCTTCCATAATATGTTTTAGGTTAAGAAGCTGTTTAAGATTTATTTCCACTCTAAAACAAAATTGGTTAACAGAATTCATAAATGTAATTTCTGGTAATCTGCTATATTCAGAGAGCTCTTCAAGCTACTTAAGCAAAACTTTATTCCCAATTTTTCATTTGTTTCACTGCAGCTTCCATCTTATTTTCTCAGGCTCAGTTCACTTTGCGTATGACGCTTCTGTGTTCTCTGTACAGTGTACACAGACATTTTGACTTTCTTACGAACTGTTCTCAACTAAAAAAACAATTATGTCTCCTTTAGGATTAGAGCCGTTGGTACAGCAGCTGTGAACATGTGCCTTGTGGCAACGGGTGGAGCCGATGCCTATTATGAAATGGGGATTCACTGCTGGGATATGGCAGGGGCCGGAATCATTATT
The DNA here is from genome assembly GCF_964199755.1 of Larus michahellis. Classification (NCBI taxonomy): domain Eukaryota; kingdom Metazoa; phylum Chordata; class Aves; order Charadriiformes; family Laridae; genus Larus; species Larus michahellis. Next base: position 138,419,348 of record NC_133897.1, on the reverse strand, counting down.
ACCGAAGCAGGCGGTGTACTGCTAGACGTATCAGGTAAATACACGGGCATGCATGATACTCTTGTCCTTTTAAGTAGCTAATTGGGAGCAAAACATAGCTGAAATGAGAAGGCAAAGAGGTTTTTCAGTCCTCTTTCCAAGTTACCACTACTGAACAGAATTTCTATCCAGTTAATGGACAAAGAGAGAGTCAATTCTATGTTTTTAAGCTACAAGATAACCTTTACTCCCTTGGTTGAGCACCTGGAAGACTGAAAAAAAGACAGTAAACATACACTGAAGAGTGTAAAATGTAGCTCATATGAGATACCTGTTGTGTTAAATGCATTTTTATCTAGGGGCAAAACTTGGTCCTAAATAGCAATGTATCATTTACACTTGTTTTTTTCAACACTTATTTTCTTACCAACTTTCAGTTTTCTCTAGATATAATCTAGTTATTTTGCTTGCTTTGATTTCTAGGTGGACCATTTGATTTGATGTCTCGAAGAATAATTGCAGCAAGTAGTCGAGCTATAGGAGAGAGAATAGCCAAAGCACTTCAGATAATTCCTCTGAAAAGGGATGATGCAACTAACTGAATAACAAAACTACACCTTCAATGTAATTATACAATGTTGTCTCATACTCCCATGTGGTCATTGTTCTACACCTTGAACCTGATAAAAAGATAGATAAATAGATGGTAGTCTTTCAGCACTGGCGTGACTGTTAAGTAGTGTTTTGAGATTGGACCAACATTCTAAGTAAGCTTTTACTGTTAAGTATTTTATTCAACATCATGATTACATAAAGATCTATAAAAAGAAGCAAATATATACAGTTAGTATTTTCAAGTTTTATACTGCACTGGAAGGCATAGCAAAAAGACTCTGATGTATAGATAAGTAAAAATCTCTAGTTATGTAAGCGACAAAACAAAATTCACTGTCTTAACACCACATCATCACATCTGATCCTGAATCCAAAAAAGATGAAGACATTACTGTTTATCCAGTCTTTCTCTAGCCCATCTGTTGTCTTCTTCAGTGTTATCACTGTATCCATTTCCTTACCTGGTCACAGTTTTTTGTAGAGGTGTTCACATATTTCCAAACTTTTTTGTTGCTTGTAGTTTGGCTCTAATTTAAAGTTTTTATTACTTAGCTGTCATTGGTTTTGTACTCGTCATTCTGCCGTTCTTACGGTAGGTAAACGCATTCTCTTCTTTAGCCTTTTATGTGGTCAGTACACTTGCAGATTTATTACAGTTGCAAAAATAATACGTTTTGTGCCAGAAAATACGTGCATCTCCCAGAAATAAGTTCTGAGCACAACTTCTATCACTAAATGGACTTGCTCTAAATTGAGATGAAGTTATGATTTGCATTTGACTATTGGAATCAGCTGATCCTAGGTCCTCTATCTTATTCTTGGCAGTTACAATTCCTGTTAATTTTGCTTAGGTTTCTCCATGGATGAGTGTGTTTCAAAGTCTAAGGAATCATTAAAATCCAAGAGAGTTTTCAGTAACTCAGCTCACAAAAAAAATAAACCCATAGTCCAGATTTTTTTACTTCATTTTCTGTAAATTATAAAAGCACTGACCAACCAGGATCAGGTTTCCATTGTGTTATAGAGTGTAGAGGCACAAAAGAAGAGACATATCTAAACCTAAAGGGTTTATAAATCTAAGAAAGATTAGTAATTTTATTCTTGGTGTCAGTTGTTCTAAATTTCGAAAACTATACTGGTTCTTTGAATTTTTGTATTGAAGATTGTTAAAAGTATCAGTGTACTGTTCAAATAATTAATGCACTTTAAAAAAAAGATTTAACTTATCTAAGTTTTTAGAAGGGTTTTTCTGTGTCTGAAGCTTCCTAAAGAAAGCTGTCTTATTGGTGATCTGGTCAAGACACCGCAATGCTCTGGAAAACCTGACTCTTTTTACTGCTGTCCCGCTGTTTTTATTTTGGAAAACAGTGTTCTCTGTCTTGAAGTTTCAACAGATCTCTTATTATAAATTTCAGTCTTTTGTATCAGTTGATTTTTGCAGATTTTGCAGAAATATTTAATTTGAAGTTGTATCTAATGCCAGATGATTAATGTTAATGACATTTAAAAGTCTTGTCAAAAAGCCAGATGTACATTAATTTTTCTTTTTAAATTCCCGTTGACAAGGATAGAAACTTTTTAAGCATTTCACTGTAACTGATGTGGGATCATCATTATTTCTTGAGAAGTATGTCTGCTGTACCATTTGGGGCTTCAAGTAGCCTGGTCTAGCAGGAGGTGTCCCTGCCCATGGCAGGGCGGTTGGAACTAGATGATCTGTAAGGTCCCTTCCAACCCAAGCCATTCTATGATGATTTCTGTGGCTTTTGTATAACAAATTCTGCATAACTTCTTAAAACTGATTTATTGTGAAATGGAGACGTGTATAAAAAATACTTGAGATGGGAGAACACATTCGAAATAAATGTGCTTTAGCAGCAGTGGCTTCAGATGTGCTTCCTTTCTCAGTGTTCATCCGAGTACAATGCTGGGTCCCAACAAGCTGGATTTGTGGGCTTCAGACTTTCTCCAAGTTGAACACTTTCTCTTCTTGGCCTCTGATGTATGTAGATCAGAAACGGTTGTGCCCTTAGGTGAGATTATGTATACACCTGCAGTAGGCTTTTAGAGTGAATATTCCAACACCTTCCAATGAGATCATGGTGCATTAATCATCTCCAACCTCAGAGCTCAAACTATGGATTATCTTGCCTGTGATTTGTTTTGGAGGCCCATCAGTGGGTTGAAGCATGTGGCTTTCTCACTGTTAGCTTTCCTAATAATGCCCTTCCATGAAAAATTTATATGAATTTCCCATCTTGGCCCTCTCACTCTATTTGTGTTGGAGACCAGCCTAATTTTTTTTACTCTATAAATGTCAGCTTTTATCAATTGTCTGATTTCTTAATTTCAGTCTCCCTTTCAGGGGGATCAGAAATCCCCATTGTTTGCTACTTTGCTAAATATTACCTTCTCAGATAACACTTCATCTAGTATGTGTCCACTTTTTTTGGTATGTGAAAGGACAACAAAATGTAATTGTTAAGTATAAAGGCATTTTCTTTTTGGTTCTATGCTAGCTTGCAATTTTGCCAAATTTTTGTAGTGTTTTTTGTAGTGAAACAGAGAAGTTGATTGCTGTGTAATCAAAATGCTTTTGAGAGATTATATATGAGGGGTAGCCTCTCAGTGTTCAAAACAGTAAAATACCTGGGTTTGTTGCTTTGAAAGATGGAGTGACAGATAGATAATAATCTTAGATTTTGTTGTAATTTAAAATAAAGTTATATATTTACAAGATAGCTTTTGCTCGGCAATGAGACAATCAGAAAGGATTGCTCAATCCGTTCCTGTTACCACAGATTGCACAGATAGACTTTAATTAAGATCATAAGACTCAAATTAAGATCACGAATATCCCTCAAGAAGACATCAACAGTCCAGTATACAGGAAACTTTCTTACGTAGCTTTTCAGTGAACTCGTGACTTCAGCTGGCAAATTCTACTGTGGTTTGAATCTCAACTCTTGAGTAAAGGACACTCAAAACTTGCAAGTGCTAGAAGGAGGACAGCAGGCGGACGGACTCAGCAACTGGAGGAAGTGAAAAATTACAAGAAATGCTACTGGAAATTAAAGGACCACAGGGCCAAATTTAACCACTCCCTTCACCTTTACTTTAAGAGTTTGACTGAACGATCAACATCATCGCTATGTTGCTACAGAGCCGACTGCTGTTCTTAGCAAAGGTCTTCACAGTAGAGGTACCAATTTTTAGCCCAAGACTAAAATAATCAGTACTACAAAATAAGTAATACTGATTTTAGCACTGATATGTATAAAAAGGGGGAGGTAGCCTTAGCCTACCATGCTGGCTATCATCCCTGTTCACTAATCCTCTCCATTTATTGACTTGCTGATAGTTTGTGATTATTTTCTATGAAAACCTGCACAGCTTTGCTCCTTCAAAGGAGGGTGTTGCAGTAGATTCAATCCTTTAGAGCTTTTCCCAGCATGAAATTTTGCCAAAGACAAAGTCATAAAAGGCTTCAGGCTCTTGTCCAGCCCTGGTGAGCAGCCCTGCAGAAAATCCCCCCCCACCCCAAAGAAATAGGGACTATTCCTCTTAATAGCTGTGACCCAAAGCTATGGTTTTAATTCTGCATAGCCTCGTGCCTAGGTGTGAACTAGACATTCTGATTAGATATGAGATGAGAATCTGTCACCTCCGTATGAATAAGGCACATCTCTGTCTTTTCCTGAGCTGCTTCCCACCCTCTCAAAGCCAGCTGCTAATTCCGCTCTATTCATTACCTGTGAGTGAAGTAATTGCTTCTCAAGCCTGATCCTGTTGCTAAAGTGCCGACAGGCAACTTTCCAACAGCACATTGGTTTTGCATCTGCAGTAGTTGGCATGGCTTCCTTTGTTTGCACAAACTCCAGGCATCAGAAGGACGTTGTCAGTGATGTGACACCACAAGAGTCTCAGCCAGAGTCAGCCAGATCTCCTGGACAACATAATCCATTCGATCTCTGGATTACTGCTTGTCCTGCATCAAAAGTGGCAGTGAATGTGGTCTGTCACATCACTTTTCAGTTTGTACGACTTCACACAAAGATCCACAGCTTCTCAAAGATCAGCAAGAGCTTCTGCAACGTGCCCGCTCTCCGCTGGCTGCCTGCTGCAACAGCAGGGCAAACAAAACCTGCCACACTTCAAAGCCATGTGCAACACGCTCTTGCCTGTTTGAGGAGGCTGGATTAGATCTCCCACAGCAGAGAAGAAATTTCCTAGCACAATTCGAGCTAGTAAGATGCCAAAAATAATGGTGTATGTACATCCTGTTCCAAAAGCTTGTAGCCTATGTTGATGACTGCTGCATCAGCTTGAGTTTACACATTGTGTGTCACACTTGCTCTTGGTTTGCACAGTTGTGCTGATGATTTTTACACCGAGACGATTCTCCCTGCCCCAGTGTTGCTTTAGTTAGGAATCAGGCCTTCTATACGCCCTTTGAAGTGAAAGGAAAAGAAGCGAAAAATACAACAGCAACTACTGTACCGCAGCAGCAGTGACGAACAGAAGCCCACCCCCTTTTTATGCAGTGGAAGATCAAGGTTTATGTTTTGTTACTTCTGTCCTTGGCTCACTTAGAGACCGCACTTAAAACCACGTAAAGCAGTTACTTCAGAAGAAGTGATGCTACCTCCAAAGACTTGAGAACTAATTTCATAGGAGCTCTTCCTCGTCCGGCGGCGTTAAATCTTCCTCCTCTGCTGTCCCTTGGAGAGGTGTTTCTGTACTGTTTATCCTGCCTGTCTACACAGGTGGAGTTTCAGTCTCGGGAAAGATTCGCGCAGGCTCAAAATAAGCCGTGCGCCTCACCGAGCCCGACGGAACACTAGATGGCAGCCGGAGCCAAGAAAACACCAGAAGGTCCAGGTTCTTTTTTTTTTTATAGACAAGGTTCCCTTTTCCACTCCTCCCTCCCATCCTCCTTCTGCTCTCTGTAATTATTGTTGGATACAACTAAGAGCGTATCTGAGAATTATCCGAAAGAATTATACCACAACTTTCTGAGGACTCGGGCTCTGCGTTTCTGTGACTTCACAAGAAATTTGAAACAGGACTTGGGTCAGCAGCATTAACATTCCCTCCTTTTCAATGCAAGTATATTGAAGAGTGTGGTATCTATCACAAGAGCATGAATCTGAACTCTAAAATAATATAAAAGCCATGAAAATGATCAGATTATACTTCATTTAAGGCTGTAGTCATTTCCCCTACATTTTTGCTGTAATAAATTAGGACATGGCTTTTAGAAGCCTTTTTTTTAACCTAACAGATAATATTCTGGGCAAGCACACATCAATCTGCGTGCAGATACAACAGCCCTGGGACCACAAACCCAGACACAAACGAGCCGCCCTTTATGATCTTTGAGACGTAAATGTTTTATTTTCCAAAGGGAACACAAGCCCAGTGTTTTCCCTCCAAATAACCTCTGATGATGTAAAGGAACTTTACCAGCTGTGTCTGTGTTGTTCCCTACACAGTTTAGCCTATTGAGACGATATTTTTCAGAACTTGTTCAAGCGTGGGGAGGTAACTCATCCCTTTATTTCATTATTTCACAGGACCGTGTGCTGCGTCTTATAAAAAGTTTCTCTGTGACCTTGCCCAGGAAGTAGTCACCTAGAGATTAAGTGCCAATGCGTTACTGACAAAAGCTCACTATTTATGTCAGCGTGGATGATTAAGGATTGCCTCAGCAGTGTTCTCAGGAAAAGACTTTCCTGCCCTCCCTGTAATACGTCTGGAGATGCCCTGCTAGAGCACGTCGTCCAGAACATGCCCAGCGTTAGCAACCCGCCAAGCACATCTGCACAGGCTGTTGGGCAGGCCCCAAGGTACTCTGCTTCCTACTAGCGAGTAGCAAAAGGAGAAATACGTCTCCGTATCTCTCCAAGAAAAGCTCTAAATGCTGTTTCTGGCAGTGGGGACCTTGGCTGAGAACAAATAGCTGCAGGAAGGGAGTCCCAGCTGAGGAGACGTGTCGACCCGGGGAATGCGTGGGGTGTGTGATCTTAGGGAAGGTAGGAGAGGGGCTGGTCAGAGAAGGCCAGTCATGGCAAGTAGCTGCAAAAGGGACAAGAGGCCCTAGCTTGGGGCCAGCTCATGTTAGTACCTCCAAGGAATTTTTCTAGTTTTACAAAGGTTATTCTTTTCCAGCTCTTATGATGAACAGGCAGGGTGACATCTATATAGATTTTCTATAGAGCCATATAGAAAGCCTTTGTAGAGATTTTCAATTTTCTATAGCTTTTCCAGAATTAAAAAAGTTAATTTGGGTCTATGAGGTCATCAGGATGACTTTATTTATTATTAATGGCAGCAACCTCCATGTTAGTGGATGTTTGCATTGGCTTCTTGTAGGAAAACAGCTAAAAAATACTTACTGTTTTCACCTCACTACTGAAAGCTAAAAGTAATAAAAACTCCCTTTATTTCTGCTTCATTATACTTGAAATTGTGATTACAGTTCTGAACAGTCCTCCAGCGAAACACATTTAAAATAGATTAATGGTTAATGTTGTTAGAAATTCCTGTTTCAATATTTGTTCAGGTGTAATTAGCAATGTATTAGCTGTGTAAAAGTAAATTGTATCCCACTTCATCGGTGCACCTTGTTTGGCTCACTATGTTGAAATGGAATTCATAATGATAAACTGTCATAGCGGGGGGTGGGGGTGGGTAAAAGCTTTATTTCTGTAGGCACTTAGACCTTAATAGCAGTTTTTACTGAAAGGAAGTGCAAACCCAGGCATAATGATTCCCATCAACAGCCATTTGTGTTTCTGACACTGAAAAACACTGCTATTCGGTCAACTGAATCCATTAAGAGAGAAAATATGTTTTCCACTAATGCGCACTCCTGTTTGGTTAATTTCTCCTATCTTTTATTTAAATATTGTGGAAAACGAGTAGCTAGTGGGCTCTATCTCTCTTACTAGTATTTATTTCTTCTTCTTCCTGAAGTTTTCGTTGCAACCTTCAATGCACCTTGACTGAAATCATGCTGATTATGTCTCCTTGGAAATCCAGAATAGAGAGTTAATTGCTTAGTTTTCCCATGTGATAAACACAGAGAACTAGGCAGTCCTCAAAACAGAGAAGTCTTCAGCTGGAAGTTTTTAAATTAATCAGTAGGCAGAGCTGAAGAATGACAATGTGTCTTGGATCCTATTCCTAGCAGAAATTTAAAACTGGACCTCAAAAAAGGATGTAGCGGAGACTGGAGTTGCCAGTGAAATGAAATTCACCGAGAGCTGTTAAATATAAATCACAGAAAATATATTATAAATCTCAGGAAGTTCTTGAGCTGAAAGTGGCTGATAGCTAGGAGTGCACAGGGTGGGAGGTTTGTTGCGGTCCTCCTGTTCTTATTATGGTACTGGAGCAGAAACTGTATTTTCGCATGGCCAGAGACAAAGGCACCTACCTAGTGCAGGAGGCAGAGCACGCTCACAGCTCACAGGAGTCCACATTTAGTTCCTTCTCTGCTTGAGGAAACGCACACCTCCGTTCTTGGAGAGTCTCCTGACTACCAAAGAATTTGAGGTTCATTGGACTAGAGAGCAAGCAAGCAAGACTTCAGGGGAGTAGTTTGCTAGGTGGGCTGCACACATGGCCGTGAAATGGAGAGCCTTTGGTTCCAGTTCCTGGTCCAAGAACTGCTGTGCATTTTAAATGAAAGAATTACAGACAAAATGTACAAACAATGGGAAGCAGAGAGAGAAATCACAGCCTCCTTCCCTCTCTCGGGTAAGTGCGCTCTTCACTGTAGTGCTGATTTCTTTTGTCTAGGACAACCTCCTGTCTTCCCCTTCAGAGTGACACAACTTCAAGAAGTGAGGAAAAAAAAGACCGTAAAAGTACATGTTGGTCTTTAAACTTCAAAAGAAGGTGGTGGCCACAAATGCATATTCTGTAGAGTCTGGTCCCCGTGTTGCCAGGCAAGTGTGCTGGGAGAACTGGGCACCCTCTGGACACCTGGGGAGTTCTCAAGGCAAATAATGCAGTAATAAGAGTGATTAGGTGCCTCTGGTGGGAGTTAGATCTGTGAGGGAATGAATGTGGAGACCTACACGCCTACATTTCACCATGCCGCAGATGCTTCAGTAGCTTCTCTGTCCACGGCCACCACGGCTGGGTGTCCAGTACCAGCAGGGGGGCTCCCATCCCCAGGTTTGGACGGGACGTGGCCCAGCCTCACTCAGTCAGTACCTCCTTGGTGTCACGCTGTCATCTTCACTCCTAGAAAACAGATGCTATGGGAAAGTTCAGTAATTATATTGTTCCTGAAAACTGGGAAGCCGTGACAGACTTCTTTCCTTCCACTTGCAGGGAAAAGAAAATACAATATATGGAACAATTGTTTTGGAGAGGAAATTTCATTATATTAACCACGTATCAAATTTTCTGCTGTATTCATCTTTACCTGAGCTTAATCATTAAAGTTTTTTTTTCATTTGAAGGCTTTTCCGCCCTCCCCACTTCACATCTTCCAAGATACGCAAGATGACAAGTGGAGGCAATGTCTGGGATGTGTGACTCTTCCATTCCAGTCTGTGAAATTAGTCCCTAGCATTTCCAAATGCAGTACAGTAACTGCAACTCCACTCCCACCCTGCCTGTTGTAATGTCTTCTGTCAACAACTTCAGGGACAACGCGAACTTCATGAACTCAGACTGAAATACCATTAAAGACAGGATGCGTTTATTTTTGAAAGGGACATGCAAGGGAGGGCTGTCTTATGGTGGCAGAGATCTTGCAAGCTAATGATAGAGAGGACATTTTGAAAGAGCTTTCCACCAGAGGGAAGATGTTTGGGTAAACTAAAGCTTCCAGAGTGTGCTTGGTTTGGTTTTATTTTGGTTCTTAGTTCTCTGGCTCTTTAAAGCAGACACGTTCACAGCAGGTCCGTAGGTGGGCCTGAAGAGACATCCAGCAGGTACTTTGTCATATTAAACCAGATTGTAGTTGGTGTAATTTGAGCTAAATAGGGAGGAAACTAGAAGGGCAAGGTGGTTCTATGTGTAACTCCACTGATTTCATGCTGGAACTGTAAGTCATGATTCACGAGCCACAGAAATGACTCCTGGTAGCGTCATGAGAAAATATTATGTTACTCGCTAAAATCCACGTACCTCCATATTATGCATACTTATTACCTAGCCAATGTCCACACACATTGAAACAAAACTGGTTTGGAGAAGCTCAAATTCCTGTGTAAATTCATGTATGATGAAGTTTAAATTTTTAAACTTTAACTTGGTAAATACTAATTTAACTTGTACCAACCAATTTGCTTTTTCCGTGGCTAAGCTGGGAGACCTGGTGCCGAATATTTTCCGCTCAACACCACCTAAATGCTTTACATCACTGAGCCTCCACTTTTAGCAGTGACCACCAACACCGTGTCGCAGAGGAGCAGGCGGCACTGGTGAACAGTCCCTTTTACGCCAGCTTCTGGGGGGACAAGTGTTCGGATCACTGTCTGCTTCTTCGACACCACAGATCTGAATGAAGAGAGCAGTCTATTTTCCAACATCTTTAGTGGATGAGAAGCCATTTGATTAATGCAGGTGTATTTTCCTTTCCTTGAACCTCCTACGTGATCCCGTCTGTTGGTGGGATGCTATTGATTTTTACAGCTTCATGTACATCCAGCAAAACATTTTGTCACTTGCTTACCTTTAGGTTCACTTGTATTCCTAATGCCGTCGTGGAGCACACTTAGGGAAGCTAAGCATATGCCTGGGAATATGTCATGACCTAAAAGGCTACCCAGCTTACGGGTGGATAGAAATCATGACCATGGTTTGTAGGACTCCGTAATACACAAGGACATGGAAGCTTTTACCCTCTGAATTTCTCTACTTTATTACAGATTACAGAACCACAGAGTCACAGAATTGTGTGGGTTGAAAAGGACCTCTGGAGATCATCTAGTCCAACCCCCCTGCCAGAGCAGGGTCACCTAGAGCAGGTGGCATAGGAACGCGTCCAGGCGGGTTTTGAATGTCTCCAGAGACGGAGACTCCACCACCTCTCTGGGCAGCCTGTTCCAGTGCTCTGTCACCCTCAAAGTAAAGAAGTTACACAAATAGCACAAAAATCACCAATAGGAAGTATGCCTATGATTAATAAAGTGAATATGTACATATATCAAGCTATTACATATGATGATCAGCAATCAATAATACAGTATCAATCATTAGAATGGCAGCAGTTAATAACAGCAGCAACCAATTGCATAGCAACCACCAAGGAGGTATGTGCTATTACAGGTTACTACAAACGTTATTAGTGAAGCAATTTATCAGCAATATAGCAGCAGGTGTATTTATGCTAGATTGCCTATATGGGTATATAATACTGACTGGTATCATGTGAATTAGACAGATTTCAGAAGGGGACAAACCATGGCAAAGGAGAGGATGAACTGATCTCAGAGGGGGACCCAACCATCCCAGAGGTGGGAGGACAAACCCCCAAAACTGGGCCCAAAGGGAGTCCGATAAGAGAAATAGACAGAGTCTCACTTAGGAGATGATCTGCATCACCAAGCCTGGAGTCAGACGGGCGTCCCCAGTGAGCATCCCAGTGCTCGTGGAAAGTTTGTGTGGGATTCAACCTGTTTAGGAAAGGAAACGTACGTGCAGCATGGGAAGTTTTCAGAGAGAGAGGCTTAATTTTGGATAAAAATTAGGTTCCTCTTAGATCAAAGAGGCATAAGAGGGTGCAGGACATCATCACCTCAAGTAGCCAATAGATGCTGTCAATTTAGATTTTTTACCATAACAGCCAACAGATGATGCTGTTTTCTGTTCTTTTAGAACCATTTTATTTTCCCAGACTGTTTCCGCTTTTTCAGATGATAAGTTGCTGTTACAGTTTCTTATTTTGGGGCTTATCGATGGTATCTCAGGTTATCTCTGGTTTCTAGCTACACAACTGTACTTCAAAGATGCCAAGGGTGTTTGTGGTTCCCAGGCCTAGTCCCCCGGCTCGCAGTTCCAGGCTGGCAGGTCTTTCTCTGTCAGTATTTTTCATCAGGACATTTTCTTTTGCTCAGTAATTTTCACCCTTCCAAGCAGGCCGCTTTTACGGCTCTTGACATCAGGACATGCAGAGTCCAGGGCGTTGCTGGTGCAGAGCCCTCTGCCCCAGCGGGAAGCAGTGCACATGTTGAGCCTGAGGAGGCAACGCTGGCATTTCTTTTTAATAATCGTGTTTTGTCACGTTCACTCATTGGAATGATTTTCTCCATGTTGCTACTGCTTCTCTTGATAAATGCCTGCGTTTCCGTTTAGCGCTCAGTCTCCCACAACAAACACATTTTATTATAGTTCTCTGCAATGAATGTTCATCCTTTAATTAACAGCTCCAGAGACTGATCAGTGTCTCAGCTACGCCACTGCAAAGCAAGAAGCTTTAACATGAACCACAACAGCAATGTTAGAATTTAATTATGATTACAGCTGTTAGAAACAAAGATAAAAGATACAGATAAATTGTGATCTTCACAAACATCGCTAACATTTGATGGGGTGGAGGCTTTGATTGTTGAAGCTGTGTAAGTGCCTGACTGCACAAACCAATGGGAAGAGTTCTCCTCTTGTTAAAGGCAGAAAAGATAGGGTTTTTATTGCATTTGCAGTCAGAATTTTTTTCTTTGAATACCTTTAATCACAGCAAAACGGGAGGGAGAGAAGAGTCAGGGTCAACTAGAATTGTGCATCCCTGACTAATCTACTCTTACATTGAGTAGAAAACTTAGCAGAGTTGAACCTAAATAAGGGCCTTACAGAAACCCCAGTCCTTCCATTTTGACAAAAAATCATGGAAAAATTAAGTTTTCTTTGTACTTTTCTACTATTTTCATCCTATCTGCGCCTCCTTAACACCCTTGTGAGAGCATCGACAAGGAGCGTCAAAAGCCCCTATTAAAGTCATGACAGATGGCACACTGCTTCTTCCCTAACCATAAGAGCAATTACCCTTTTGAAGAAGAAAACGCAGTTGAATTGATGTCATTTGCTCTTGACATCTATGTTGGCAAGTACCAGAATTTCTTTCACATCCAGATACTTACATTTAGTTTTTCAAATGTTGTCAGTAAGGCCCGTTATTCCCTATTTCCTCTCCAATTCTCTCCCTCTCTCCTAAAGGCAGGTGTTTTTCCTGAACGCCTGTTCCTCTCCCGTATGTTCTCCACTGAGGTTGTTTCAGCCTGTCTTTAAATATCATACTGGGCAATTTATCAGCCACACTGAAACATCAAACCTCTAAGAATTTTACCTTCTGAGATCTCCCTACCCAATCCTTCCTCTATTCCAGGCTGAAATCTTGCACTTTTTTGGCAGGTACTAATTATTATAGATTTGCTAGTCATTGAACTTTTTATGGAAAGCTGAGCAAAAGAAAGAACTGAATGTTTTGGCCTTCTCCACATCGAGCTGTTTAGCAAGTGAAGCAGAGGCCTTCCTCTTGCCTGGCTCTTCCCTTACAAAGGCTGTTTGTAGCTGAATTTCTTGTTATTTGCCGGTTTTTTTTAACAAGTTGCATCTTCTTTTATGCCTTGGTGTTTTAGATTCTGTCTATAATTGCTCACACTCGTTCTTCTTTTCCTGTAACTATTCGTATGACCTCCTTTCCCTTTTCTTTTTCCTCTTGCATTTGAGGACAGTGATGAAATGACAGAGAGACAAGCTCCCTCTGTGTCCTGTCTGAATTTATCTGTATCTGTCCTTCATATTATTCCTTTCTGAGTGACAGCCATTCTCCTTAGTTTACCCTTCCCTCTCCTTGGCTTCCCATGAAATTTTAGGGATGCATTACCTGAATTTAGTCAAATCTACCTTCTTGAGGTCTACTGTTTTGTTTTGCTGGTCTCCCTTTTTCTTCACCTTTTAATTATGAATTCTCTTTCTTTTGTCCACATTTATGCAAGCTGCTTTCAATCTCAGATTCTCTCTACTGGTTGTTAATTAATTTTCCAGAATTAACTTAACCACATCTGAAATTAAAACAAGAGAGATAACAGACTCTGTGCGAGTTGGGCACTAAAATACTCCTGAATGGCTGAATTAGAAAGGTGCATCCTCAACTTACTCAGCACACCACAGTGTGAAACTCCCCGGGGAAAAGTTTGTAGTAAACTACTATAACTAGATAAAAATTATTTGATGAATAGTGGCAAGAAGGTTATGTTAATTAATTGGTGCCCTGGTCTCTAAGATGCAGGATAACAATTTTAAAAGCAGTCAACATCCCTCAACACATTACTGGTGTAAGAGGACTAAGTTTAATTGGGGAACTACCTCACAGCACCGTGACATGGGAAGTTTTCAGATCTCTAGATTCCCTGCATGTTCTTGGGAAGGCCACCTAAATTTTAATCCACCTATTTCCAGTTGGGACCCTCAAGATCTTTGTCTGTGAGTACTTCACCATGAAGGGATGGGGGTTTCTGGCATGACCTCCTCACTCTTGCAGCAACTCCATTTCTGGGCCCATTGGGGCGGCAGTGCACAGCTCAGCCCCTGCCCTCCCTTGTCTAAATCTCCCCAGACACTCCCCTGCCTGCCTTGCAGGCCAGCAAGGTCACCCTGAGCTCCCAAATTTGGGTCCACGTGAAGTACAGTGGAAGCTGCTGCTTTCCTTCAAAATGCAGCTGGATGGAAAATGTTGAATGCTCTACAGCAAGCACCAAGAAGTGGGTTACAGGGTTCAGTTCTTCCCTTTGTGGGAGAGGATCCAAACTGCCGTTGCTCACCTCACAAAGGGTGTGTAACCGAGGGCAGGGTAGGCTCCGCTTCACCTGCTGAACTTGTTCCACGGTGTGGAAAAGTGAAATGTTCAGTGAGTCATGGAAAGTGAGCAGGATTCCCGAGAAAAGCAGTTGGGGCTGGAGGGTGACGCCTGCTCTTTCAGCCAAAGTTTGTGTACGCATTTTGCATGAAACAAATATTGCATAAAATATTGATGCAATCCTTGTGGCCAGGCCCAAACCCCCTGTTCCAAGCTTCAACGTGAGCACCTAATTGCAAGGCTAAAAATCACAGTCTTGCTTTCCAGTGCAATGAAACTTTTTTCACATCAAGCAGGGCATTGCAACAGGGGAAAACTGCGAGCCTTCTGTGGGCAAGGCACCTTAGTGCAAGTTATGAGCCTGGACTCGTTAGACAAAAGAGGACATTAAACCCAATTTTTCTCATCTCGCAAGAGTGCTCCACAACTGACTGATTTATTAAGAGAGTTTGTTCCTCCCGCCAATCTATGTTGAAGAAAAGGAGTGAGCTCTGCCTCTGCCACCAAAGGAGAGGCTCCAGGTGAAGGCTCAGAGATGTGAAACCTGCGTGGAGGGAAGCATCACTTCATAGCGCTGAGTAAGACACCTTAGAGTCCAGAGAGGGAGAAACTTAAGAAAAATGTCAGACCTCAGCACTTCCAGCCACCTAATTTACATAGCTCCCTGACAAGTTCGCTGCTGCCGTGCTCGGATCCACGTATGTATCTACACAAGTCCCTCTGGGTTAGGTCTTTCAAGATTTTTAAGTGTGTTTCTCTTTTATTGCAGTTCTACTAGAGCTAGGTAGAAATATTACTTATCTCTGATCATGCTCCTTTCTTGTCTAAAGAAAAGTTACACATTAGTCCTGTCCAAATTATACGTGAGGAAAATGAGCGAGTATAGTCAAGCACTGGAATAAATTGCCTGAGGAAATCTGTGGAAAGCTTCGTCATGGGAGACTTTTAACAAGCGACTAGACGACTATCTGCCAGGGAAGTTGTAGGTAGAGTTTATTCAGTGTTTGGGTGGGAGGTGGAATGGCTGATCTGTGGAAGCCCTTTCCAGCCATAATCATCTATGATTCAGACACTTCTGACTGTAAAGATTGCTTCACACCGTGTGTGCATAATAACCTCTTTATCTTGATAACAGTGCTGGATCCAAACCTATGATGTCAGCTGCAGCTTCACGCTTCATAAAAGTTTATTTAGTGAAAACAACATCTAAAACCTCCACGGCACAAGGATGTTAGCCCTGTGTCCAGGCAGCAGATAAGGCACACTGGAAAAGATGAACATGTCTGCCGAATTCTCAGCAATAAAAGCTGTCAGCATAGGCAGAGGAATGCAGGAGATAAGCAGATGCTTACAGAGAAGAGATACCATGATATAGGACTTGGGGATGCTTTCAGCATTTCTCCCAGGTGATTGATTTAGTTAAGGGCTCAGCCTTCACCAGGTGCATTGCATGTATCAGGAGTACAGGCATGGGGCTAGCAGAAGCTTCTGCTTTCTTTCTGGTGACAAAAGGAAATATTCTGCTCACGGAGAAACAGTTCCAGGTAGTGTTTGGGCATTTCTAACCAGCTGAGGTTAGACTGAGCATCCAGCATTCTGTTCATACAGCTTCAAAGCAATGTCTCGCGTGCCTGCCTATAGCAACCCCCGAATCTCTCTGCTTAGGACCATTAAGGCCTCATTTGGAAACCCATCTCTCCAAATCCGGCGCAATTCCCTCACGAAGAACCTGCTTCTCCTTCTACACATAAATGGGTCATCATTTGCCTTTCCTCCTATTTGCAGGACAGTACATGGAAGACTTTCGGAGCTGCTTATGCACAAATGTTGTTGTATTTCTGCCAGAAGGATGGCTCAGAAAACAAAGCCAAAGACTGTGACTATCCTCATAAGCTGGTTTTAAATATCTCAGAATAAAAGTATATTTTAAACTGGCTTCTGCAAAAGGACCAGCCACAAAGACACATTGAAACTTCTTTTTTGCTGGTCATTACTGAATAGCATGCTAAGCATTGACAGTAATGAAGAAGCAGCAAGGTAGAGAAGCCCATCTTACAACGTTTGTCAGTGGAGTTCAGAAAAAGGCAACAGGAAGGATCAGGCACCTGGAAGACTTGGGCTTTGAAGAAGGAAGGTTGTTAAACAGAGATGAGAGAACTGAGGGGATACTTAGTATTACCCAAAATTCTCAGGCAGCTGCTGCAAAAAGTAAAGGAATAAACATTCAGTGATGACAGAACAAGAAATAATAGACTTCAACTGCAGCAAGAAAGATTAATTCTCATTAGAAAAAAAAATCTCAGAGAGATTGGGAAATAGCTACTTGCAAGTTGTCAAGAGCAGGTTATGCAGATACGCATCAGAAATCAGATGTCAGTGATCGTCGCTGCAGGGACAATGACCTCTCAAGGTCCTTTCCAGCCATATTGTCTGTACTTCTGTGATAAGATACAAAACAGATGCAGATGTGACAGGATATGTTTGCAACTGGAAGAAAATCCAACTAATTAAAAACTTTAGAACATTGTTCTCCTTTGCTGCTCTGCCTCAGGAGACTGGTAGATCCCTGGGACAGTATCTGAATATAAAAAGCAGACGAATATGGAAGAAGAAGCCAAAATTTTGCTTAAATGATAAGCATAAAGACACTTAGAAGAGGGAAACAGAATCTACTTTCATTATCCTTGGGCTTGCTGTAGAGCTGGAAGATGTATAAATATTTACAGCAATAGGTAGTAGTAGGCTTCTCATTATCTGCATTGGCACCGGGAGGGAACGGAGAGGTCCTCTAATCGTTAATATGCATCACTACTACAGCAGTCAAATGAGTCCAACATCTCTAATGGCAGCACCATCAGAAGCTTAGGTATTAATTATGGAGTTAGTTAAACCTCTAACAAAATGCTAGAATTGAGGCCATATACACAAAATCGTGCTTTTTAGGCCATACGCTGCACCAGATGCAGCAATTTGTTTTTTGTCCACCAGAATGTGGGAAAAATTGTTGTTAGACGTTCATAAAGAGAGCCGAAGGTGTCCCATTTGCTTCTTCAGATTTCAGTCTAGCAGGTTTAATCATCCTGACCTGTAGAGCTGAGAGCAGTTGCACCACTTGGGCGCTGAAGTTCTTTCTGCTTTGTTTCTGCTTGCACGCTCAGCAAAAAGCCTGTAACGAATTCAACTGGCTTGTTAAAACAAGACCTGCTGATTTCTGATCTCAGCTTTTTTGGACGTTCTCCCTCCATGCTCAGCCACGTTTGCAGCAAAATGCAAGCGGCCCAGCCCAGGCGTTTCGTAACGCAATCAAACACTCTACCTGCTCCGCAATACAGGAAAGGAGTAAAAAGATGTTTCTGTGAAAAAAAACCAAACCCAACAACATACTTTGACCAAGGTCGTGCTCAGTTGAAAAATTCTCAAAACTGGAATTTTATGAGTATTCTGGGACAGCTGGATTCCACAGCTGGGGGGTTGAGAGGGCTCAAGGATGCTCAGTGAGCAAATGGAGGAATAGGATCCCAGTTGCAAAGTAGGAACTGTCATACACAGAAACATGAGCGCACACCTTGACAAGGTGACCAATGCATGCTCCAGCAGGCTCCAGGGACCCTGACCCCAGCTGCCCAGAGCAGGTTGTATCTTCTCTCCAGCTGCCTGCCCACGTCTCCTTCCTTTATGAGGGAGCTGAGGGAGATAGGAGCAAAGAGTCGGGGGAATGGTAGGCCCATAGGACCAGCACTCACAAAAGCCAGCACATGGAAAGAAGAGCAACTAAACATTGTTGGAAGAAACGCAAAGTAGGCAAGCAGTGGAAGAAGCCCCACACAGCTCAGCTCTACCTGATTTTTACCCAGGTCAGGGAAAGGCTGATCCATCCAGTCAAAGACCATTTCCTTTCCTAGAGTCAGATCACTTCTTGCTCGTGCTAGAAAACAACTGGTGAGGAATCTAGAATCTCCATAACTGGAATAGTTTGAAACGGGAAACCCAGGTTAAATTACTCTCTACCCCTAATTTGGCACACCAAGGCCTCCTTCTTTTAAGACTAATGACCTAGCTGAAAAGCTGCAGGGCATTGTAGAAGCCAGCTGTCTCAGCCTTCCTGTCTGACAATGTTCTGCTGCATACAAACCATATTTTGGAGCCAAAAAGGAGAGGGAAAGATTACTGGGTAAGATCTTTGGGCCTCTGCTATTTTTAGGAAAAGATTCCCCTAAAAATGCTGTTAAAATCTGTTGTTGCTCCTGGCTACAAACTGGCTAATTACAAGTGGGTGATGCTGAGTGTGATGGATGGTCAGTAGTATTAGTGTGTAAGACGAAGGCAGAGATGAGGAGCCCCCTGAGTTTAGACGCTTCAATTTTAGGTACTTGTGAAACTTACTGACATCAATAAATGGCAAAATAAATCACACCCGAGTTCACCTTTAGCTGTGTGTGCTCTGCCTGGACCAGCCAGCCCGCACTCAGCGTGATGGCTGCTGTTCACGCTGTTCATAGAGGCCTTTCCCCTGTTCAGCTGTTTTCTAATTTATCCATAGTGAGCTGGGCCCTTTCTCTAGTGGCTTTCCGTTGCTTTTGCTACTTGTTTCTGTATGTCAGTTTGACAATAACATACACCTTTATCAAGAAAAAGCAAACCCCCTTTTTCCTACCTAAGCCATCAGTCTTACAGCATCACTGGGCTTCATGAAAAGATGCTCTCTTTTCTTATGGCCACAGTACAGCTAACTGTGCACTTATCCCAAGCTGCAGAGTGTTTCATAAATTTGTGTGCTTTCTTTCTTGGTTTTGAAGACCTGTTTTTTTCCCCCCAAAACCCAGAGTCAGCAGCCAAGAAATTGCACTAGACTTACAGCTTCTGTCTGAAGAGCGTTTCTCACTCTCCTAGATGCAGAGAAATTAAGAACTTTCTGAAGACCCGGACGTAAATGGAAAGGAACCAAATTATATAATTCAAATCGAGTTTATTTTTAAGGCTATCTCATTTTAGGGCATGGTGATAGAAGTGTGGAGGTGAGAGACAGGTGAACTTTAGTTTCGGTTTTATTTTTTTCTGTTTGCTGAGTGCTCTGCCACAGATTATCTCTGAAATGCAAAAGTCCCTCTCCCTTTAGTGGACCAAATTAGAGAGCAGTAACTTGGGCCCTGTAGTTTTACTTTTCATGCAGAAAGAGAAGGTCAAGTTTAAAGAGCCTGGGAAGTGTTTCTCAAATAACTCACCAAGCTATTTGTGTATGCATAGACATGCACAATGTATGAAGGTGAGAGATCCATTTGAATCTGCCATAATGATGATATCAGAAAAGTATTGCTGTATCACTACTAACTTTAAAGTTTCTTGGAAAATGGATCCGTAAGATTACAGGTCCTGTGGGTAGGGCATCCTGCCTGCTCAGCTTGTTCCCATTACCAGCCCACCAGATCTGCCTCTGGAGCTGGGACCTGTCCTCAGGAGACCTCACTCTGCAGAAGAGGCTGCAACACCACACGGTGATGGGTGAAGGGAGTGAGGTGCCGTGCACGAGTGTAGCCTGGGGAAGCCAGGAAAGGACAAAAGGCCAGGATCATGAGTACCGTAGCAATAATACAGGTGGCCAATGCTTCTGGCACCATTGGGCACCATAACTGTTCAGGATGGCAGCACCACCATGCTGTGAGTGGCTGGGAGATGACACCTAATTTGCCTGCATGATTCCTTGTCATTACCAGCCCTAATGCCTGACAGGGAGCTCTCCAAGGAAAAGTGAGCAATCCAGCTCGCTAGGAGCTTGCTACAGCCTGCGGAACTCATGGACAGACTGGTGAATCTCTGCAAGCTTTGGGGCTGCCATTAGAGTTTGGGTGATTTTAGGCAGAGGGTGACCACACGTGGGTTTTGCCTCATGGGCAGTAGCCCCCAGGGCTGATGCACCTGCAGTCCTGCGTACATAGAAGGCTGAAAAGCAAAGACAACCTTGGAAGAGCTGGTGTGCTCAGAGGCTTGTCCATTTTTTCCCTACAGATCAGCTGGTCTGTAAACACTGTTATTGTCCTTACAAACCCTGCCACTCTCTTAGGCATCTCTGTGGTTTTGGATCAGCAGAAATTAACAGTCTCCAGATGGTCAAGGCAGAGGAGACTAGGTCTCCTCTTTAGTTGGTGGCATCACACAGCTGATATTAGCAAAGGCATAGTCAGTCAGTCCATCAACACCTAACTCTGATTAGGCACACTATAAATAAATAAATATACAAACAAACAAATAAATAAATAAATAAATGGAAACTCAGTGTAGTCAGTCCCCAACATTTAAAACAAAAACAAAAAACCCCCATGAGCTGATTTAAAATATGCGTACATTGAATCAATAAATTAGGTGTTATTTCTTTTTGAGTACGTGGTTTCAGGGTCTTTTTTTTCCTGGTCATCAAAGCTAGAAACTCAGAATTTAGATGAAAATGTCTGTCTCTCATGGGACTTGAGGAAACCTATTAAATGTTGAGCAATGCTGGGAAACCCATTAACTGACAACAGTGATAGCAGACTAGAGATATTCTGTGCAGATACTACGGGGAATACCACCAAAACTGATGGCATCAGAAAACAGTCACATTTCTTAGAAAAAATATTTTAAAGAAAAGAAAGCTGTAAGAAAGGTCAGAGTTATTATAGTGCTTTGACTGGTTTTGGATGCTTTGCAAAACCATTTTATGATACCACAGAACAGCTGATATGGAGAAAAATAAACTGAATAGCAGAAAGCATCAGCATCTGTGTTGTAACAGAATTGCACATCTCCTTCTGTGAAGGCAAGAAGTGCTTGCTCTGTTGTTGCTCACAGCATGATAAATCCTGTTTTGTTAAGGAAGATAAATTGTAAGGTACCCTTTTTTCTTTTTTTTTCGCTCTTATTTTTTTAATTCACAGCCAGTCACTCTTATCAGTTGCAAGACTTCCAGAGCACAGTTGCACTTACCAAAGGTGAAGCCACCCAGATGCAAGCTATTTCTATCATTAATTCCTGTCAGGGCTTTGGCACATAGCTTGCATTGCTTTTCTTAGCAAGGCACCTGCTGCATTTTAAAAAAAAAAAAAATTCATTTGCCTGGGAAGAAAATGCTGTGGCAGCAATCTGCTGGCCTTGCTGGCACATGTGAGACTTTTATCAGCCAGCCCTGCCTGCACACGTAAGGCTCCCATCAGGTACTGGAAGGTGAGCATATTTTTCCAGGTATGTTATCAAGGGCAAATTGCACATATCTTGTGAAGGTGTGGGAAGCAGTTTTTGGACTGTTATGCCCTAGGGATGATAAAACCGCCATTTAAAGAGTGTCATCTTGAATAACAAGTTTTCACCACATCACAAAGCTTTATCCACCACTGCGCAATATTCAGTGTTTTTTATACACTAAGTCCGTGACTCTCGCTCTCTCCCCAGTCAAGGATTCGTTTTAAAACTTCAGACCCAGAGTACTCTTGAATTTCTTCAATAGGTTTCTGCAATTCCTTATATTACGTGCTTGTCCAGGGTAATGTGTTGGGGAGGAAAGCTTTAGTGAATCATTAGCAGGTTGTCAAATTCTTTTTAATCCTATTCAGCAGAAGTAAATCTAAGCCTTAATGGCTTTTATATTTGTGAAATACCTTCATTTTCTTGAGTCTCAGCTCATTGAGAAGATCAGTATTTTAATCCTGCTCTACCCAGTACCACTTTCTCTCTTCAGTAATAGTTTGGAACAGGATTTAGTGAAAAGAAGATTAGGGGAATGGTAAGGGCATGGAGAACTGCCCAGCAGAAATAACACATTGGTAGCTTGAATAATCGGCCAGTAATGGCTGTAGTGGGATGCGTCTCATTGGGATTAAGCTTCAATGCACCTGAGTTTCCCAGGTCCTTTCACAGAGAGTCACAGGACAATCGTCTTTCAGTAGGAAGTGTTAATCTGTTTTAGTAGTTGTAACTGCTTACGTCACCCCCAGTTGCTTACATCATAGCCTATAACTTTGGGCACAAGCCCTGCATGGGTGTTCTTGCGTTGCACAATGGATTGAGAAGGGGGCCACCTGCCCTCCCTCTCCCCAGCCACAGGTCTTACAAAGCTTCCTAAACCTCCAAGGTGGCGGGCTACGTTCACCTGCGGCATCATCTCAGATTTTACACAGAGACAAGTTTGGCCTGTCCAAAAAACCTTTCAAGGTCACTCCAAGAAAACAGTATTTTCCTACTGTGCTGCATAGCACAGGAAAACCTTACTTTTCCAGACCATTATGTCCATTTCAGATCTGAGGAAAAGCCTTATGTGAGCAAAAGTGTGTTTGTTCTCAATGATTTCAGTTGGTTTAATGAAAGATATTACCTCCCTATTGGAATAAGCCACTCTAAAAACATGAAGGCTTTTGTCAAATTCTAAAACAATTAATGGGACGACTCATTTATTTTCATCCAGCAGGAGTTAAATAGGAATCAATTTTAAAATGCTGTGTGCTTTGCTAGATGACCTGCAGGAAGTGAAACAGTTGGAAAAACAATCACATGATGGTGGTAAAGGGTCACAAAATGAGCCGCTGCTTCTAACACCCAGGAAGGACCTAAGCAACAGAAAGCAAGAAGGCCAACACCATCCTGGCCTGTATCAGGATCAGGGTGGTGAGTAGCACTAGGGAAGTGATCATCCCCTCTACTCAGCACTGGTGAGGCCCCACCTCGAGTACTGTGTCCAGTTTTGGCCCCCTCACCACAAAAAAAGACATTGAGGTGCTGGAGAAGGTCCAGAGAAGGGCAATGAAGCTGGTGAGGGGTCTGGAGAACACGTCTTATGAGGAGCAGCTGAGGGAGCTGGGGTTGTTCAGCCTGGAGAAGAGGAGGCTGAGGGGAGACCTTGTCGCTCTCTACAACTACCTGAAAGGAGGTTGTAGCCAGGTAGTGGTTGGTCTCTTCTCCCAGGTAACAGGTGATAGGACAAGACGAAGTGGCCTCAAGTTGAGCCAGGGGAGGTTTAGACTGGATATTAGGAAAAATATTTACACTGAAAGGGTTATTAAGCATTGGAACAGGCTGCCCAGGGAAGTGGTTTGGTCACCATCCCTGAAGGTATTTAAAAGATGGGTAGGCATAGTGCTTAGAGATATAGTTTAGTGATGGCTTTTGTCAGAGTTAGGTTGATGGTTGGACTCGATGATCTGAAAGGTCCCTTCCAACCTAGGCAGTTCTATGATCCTATGTTCATCTACCCAGAAAATTGATTTTTCCTTCAGTTTCTCTACAGGAATCTTGTTCCAAGATTGCATTGCTCACTTTCTGGCTGGACATTGCAAAAAAGGCAACAATAAGAAGCACTGTGGTGCACAGTGCAGGGTATGGCCAGACAACCTGGTGGGACCAGCTGAGATGCTGACAACTGCTTTGAGATGTGGCCTCCCAGCTTTGCAGTGACCAGTGGCATTAGTAGGGTTACCCAGCGCCAGCCCTCAGATGCTGTAATGGAGAAGCAGGCTCAAAAATAGGTCTTGCAGATCAGAAACATGTAGCACCAGCAAGAGGCAGGGGCAGTTGGTTGGTTAATATTTAAACATATATACAGCTTTCAGCCCTTAACAACATCATCTCCAGCAACTATGCAGAGAAGTCCTTGAATCCTGCCTGGATAACTTCCAGATCCTGTTTCTTCTCTGGGTATGTGAAGCTGTATGTGGCAAGCTCCCCCCCAGTCACTCACTATTTGACCAGAACTCTTCATGCTTGTGTTATTTTCTTTTCTGTTTGCTGCCAACATCCAGAAGCGATCTCATCTCTTCTCCGCTTCTAGCAGATCCCTGAATCTCCTCACCTCCTTTTCAACTGCAGTGTCTTCCTCCCCAGTTCCCCCCGAGCTCTCACTCCCCATTTTGTCTTTCAGAGGCTCCAGAAATGGTCTTTCGTCACTTTGGAATGAACTTCTCAAAACCACAAATTCCTGTCGTCTTCTTAACACTCATTTCTTCCTCGTATCTTTTTCTTTGGCATCACTGTAAGCTAGCCTTAAGCCTTCATCTGCCACATCTTAAACTCAGATTTACTAAGTATCCCTATGTCTCCCTAGGTGACCGGCCCTCTCTCCCTCTGATGTTTCCTGCTTATTGTGGATGTTCCGACAAGGACTGGTGGGAGCACTGAGCATCTGTTGCCTCTGGGAAGCCATACCGGCGTCACCAGGATCCCTCCAAAACTGCAAAATCACCTTTCTAGACTTGACTCCCGATGCCTGTGAGAACAGCGTGGAGAAGTGGGAAGCAGACGCGGTCCTGCCTGTGTTTGGTTCTAGCTGCTGCTTCCATTCAGGCTCAGCTAGGCTGCTTTACCCTCCTCAGCTGTGAATGGGAAAAGCGAAATGCTGTGAAGACTGGGATGTGAAAGCAAAGGGCTTGTAGGTTGACTTCTGAGGTACTTTTTTCCTTCAATCTTGGCTTAGTGGCACGTGTCATCATACACTAGAAAAGTGCTGTTTTCTGTGTGTCACACAAGTAGGGACAGATTGCAAAGGACTCTCCTTTGCATCACGATAGTAAAACAGCTGTGTCTTCTTATCCTTCAGAAGCAGCACTTCACTGCGTACAGAAAGGTGACCGATCATCTTTTGGGAATCTGAGATCAACCTCTTGTGAAAAATTTGAAAACTACATGGAAGAACTAGGTGAGACATGGTTTTTATATATATTTTTATATGAGCACACACACATATATGCATATAGATGTATAGTATATATGTAAATATATATGTGAGTGTATATATATGATATTAATTTTAAAACTTCTCTTATCAACACCATTTTGAAATAGAAATAAAAGAAATAGGGATAGGAGAGAAGGGATGAATTAATTTACTGTCTTATTTGCAAGAATAAGAAGGCAATAACTATGAAGACATAGAATATCCTGAAGAGAAAGAAGGAATAATAGACTGGGAAAAGGCTGGAAATTGAACTGCAGGGAGTAACCCATTTAGTGAGGAAACTGCCCGTGTAATCTGCTTCACATAGAAAAGAGTATCAAGTCTCTGCTATTACATCCACTTACTAATAACCCATCTGTCCGTCTTCTAACTCAAGCAGTTTTGCTAAAGGTGGCGTCTTTATCACAGAAATAGTGTTAAAAATAAGCTAGGGTTTAATACCTTAATGATAATTTTTTGTTTCCCGTGAGAAAAATGAATTCAAGAGACTAATCAAAATGATAAAATTTAGCATCTAGAAAGCTAAGAAACAAAGTTTTAATGAAAATCCATTTAAATACCAAATTCAAAAGAGCCAGCATTTGGAAGAAGACACAGAAGATAAGAGCAGAGGCCCTTGTTCTTCAGTTTCTAGAAACAAGTGAATTAGTTTTGGGGGGGTTTGTTGTTGGTTCTTTTCTCTTTTGCAATGCTCTTGCAATCTAATATCGAGGCATTTACAGTTTATCTCAGACACTTTCTACCCTGAGGTATGCCTGTTCAGTAATAATTTCCCAAATCCAGCTGGTTCTGGTAGGTGTTCCCTGACCACTGAGCTGCCCCATCTTAAGCACACAACCGCTTTCCATTAATCATTCTTGAGAAACTTTTCTGTCTTAGAGGTGTAACAGAACCTGCTTGGGGGTCTTCTAGTAAGATTTTCTTGTGATGGTCCTCCCTTCAGACTTGTCTTTGTAAGACATGAAGTCTGAAGAGATCGTTTTGTCTCAGTTTTTATGAACTGTAAAATCTTTGATGTTTGCATAAAAAATACTTGTAAAACTGTTCTCTGTAAGACATCTTTATCCAGCCCTGAGCAAGCCAACCAGATAGAGTTCAGAATGTGCCAGCAACACTCAAGAAAAGACCTCATCAAACCACAGACAGAATGGCACTTGCCATAGCAGGAATTATACATTATGCATTATATTATTGCCCATCTCCCACTTTTGAAAAGCCACTGCTGGAAAGAAAAGCAACAAAAAAAAAAACCAAAAAGGAGCCATGGCAGGCCAGTCTCTGGAGTAGGTTCCTAAAAGCTTTCCACAGAGGGCACAGAGGTATGAACACTGCAAATATTTTTCGTGAGATTGATCAAGTGGAGTTGTTTCAGCTTGCTTAGTAGCAGCTCTGGGAATTCCTGGATTTTTCCTTCAGGCTTGCTTTTCATCCTCAATCAGCTTGGGAGAAGTTTTGATTGAGCAGGTGCATGGCCAGGTAGATACAAGTGTGTGCTACAGCTGTGTGCTGGTCTGCAGGGACTTCTTTGCAGTGTAAAAACCCTCAAGTCCGCGGGCAGAGCAGTCACATACAGCATCTTCATCAGGCAACATTCACACGTCTGTGTCTATGGCATGTAGTGCAAGTAGTGACTTTGGCTGTTTTCAGCCTTGGACCACACAGGCAGCTGGGGCGCAAGTTCAGGTTGAAGTTTCCTGTTTCTTTTATCATCAGGCAACCCGGCAATAACTCAGTTGGTACCACCCCAGGAATTAGCAGGATGCTGTATTTTGCTGTTTTTCAGCACTTTTGGCTTCTAAAGCTACTGTCATTTTTTTCTGAGCACCAAATCCATATGAAAATCTGGCTTCTCTGACACAAGATTGACTATTATGCTAAACTTTTATGATCCTTTCTCATTTCGTTGTGAAACAGGATGGGTTGATTGTAAGGTGCAGGGGAATGCCATACAGCAACAATATGTGCTGCCGATTCACCTTCTCAGGTGAGCAGCATCTCAGGGGAGGATAACAAGATTCAGCCACCTGAGGTGGTTTCAGTCAATATGAAGTTAACTTTCTTACTAGCAGCTGGTCTAGTGCTATGTTTTGGATTTGGGGTGGGAATAGTGTGATAGTGCACTGGTGGTTTTGATTGTTGTTTAGCACTCAAGGCCTTTTCTGCTCCTCACACTGCCCTGCCATCGAGCAGGGGTGGCACAAGAAGTTGGGAGGGGACACAGCTGGGACAACTGACCCCAACTGACCAAAGGGATGTTCCATACCATTTGATGTCATGCTCAGTATATAAAGCTGGGGGAAGGAGAAGGAAGGGGGGACATTCATAGTGATGGCTTTGTCTTCACAGGTAACTGTTAAGTGTGATGGAGCCCTGCTTTCCTGGGGATGGCTGAACACCTGCCTGCCAATGGGAAGTGGTGAATGAATTCCTTGTTTTGGTTTGCTTGCGTGCACGGCTTTTGCTTTACTCGTCAAACTCTCTTTATCTCAACCAACAAGTTTTCTCACTTTTACTCTTCTGATTCTCTTCCCCATCCCAACCGCAGAAGTGAGCGAGCGGCTGCATGGTCCTAGTTGCCAGCTAGGGTTAAACCACGACAGGGTGATATATGATTTTCATTCTTATCGATTTAAAGTACAGCACGAAGTATTTCCAGACTCTGGAAGAGTACTGCTACAGGAGTCAATCTGCCTCTCTCCTTGGTTTGCTTTCAGGCCTGGTACTGGTGGGATGTTTGACTCTTATATTTCAGCTTTTCTGGGCATGAGCAGCTTTGGCAGTAAATGGAGCTAATGGGCAGAAACCTTACAGCTCTAAGTATTATTGTGCACTTGGTTTTCTTCACAGAGCCAGTACATCTACCAAAAGTATGTACCTTATTTGTGTTCAGTTCCCCGCTTGGTGCTCAGTTACCAGTAGTGTTTTATCCACCCAGGAAAGCTGAAAAGGGGAATGCTTTATTGCCCTTAGCAATAATTCATATGATGAAGGTGGTTTAATATATGCCTTTACCCTCATCTCACAAAGCGCATTCTGTTCACAAGTGCAGGGTCGGTGTGACAGTTCAACATGTGTACAGAATACCTTACAGGGCATTTCTAAGGCACTTGTAAAAAACAGCACTGGAGTGCAGTGACCTGACAACGATGGAAAATATCTTTCCTACTTAGTAAATAAGAGCCATTGACTTTAACAGATGATACATCACATCCTATCCCCAGTAGGAAATTAAATACTGCAGATGCTAAGAGCTCTTCAAGACCACATGCTGTGAAATGTTTGCATTTCCCATCAACGCCACTTTTCTCTTTACAAGACATTCAATTCCCCACGAGTTTGCTCAGGTTTCTGGCAGAGACTACACAATTTGAATTTATTTTTTTCTTTCTTTTTGTTTTCTTTTTTTTAAGTGGTTTCATTCTCAAGGAAACCAGGCAGACTAGCCAGATCCAGCGTGACAATCAGTGCCAAAATGCGTGGGATCACCACCAAAACAAAAAGTGCCTTTAAAGCATCATGATCTCCTTCACACTGGGTGAGGGGTTCAATGAAAACACACCGTATGACTGTAAAACTGTAAGATTGAAAGGTTTCCACTAGATTGCCCATATTTACAGAAGAACAAGAAAAGACATGCAGATTATCAGCAAGACGTTTGTGAAACACAACTAGTTCTGGAAAAAATAATGAAATGGAAACAGATACTCCATACCGAGAAACAGACAGGACCAGGGACTTCAAGAAAACCACGAGGGGTATGTTTTCTGCAGTAGATTCATAGAAGTTAAGATATTAATCTGGCCAGATTTCTGTACTTCCTAAATCATTCAGCTTCACATGGTAATACCTGCAAGTGGAACGCATCATTTTAATTTGATTAAAAAGTATCTTCCAGAGACATGAAGATGACAAAAAAATAACCGGTACTGACTTGGAAACAAGATACAGAAAATTTCTGTCAGTCTTTATTAATCTCACTCGCTCAGGGAGTGTACCTCAATTCGATTTGTCCAGTTTCAGCTTTCAGACACAGGCTGTTGTTATGCCTTAGAATAAGGAGCTATATCAAACGTAATAGTATCCTTTTGCTGTGCATCGGCAGTGAAGGCGAGATGATTATACTGTGTTCAGCTTCCTTCTCAGTCACTGAGAGACACTTTTTCATCCCTCAGAAAATTTGTGCAGCTCTTCAACGAGTCTTCTCTTGATCCTGTACAAGACATGCAGCAGTTCTATGCATCCAGCATCCTTAATACCATAAAAATATCCTACTCCTCTTAACACCCTCAAGAACCACATTAGCCCTGCTTGTCACACTGTTAGACTGATGTTAACACTTTGTGGTCTGGTCGAAGTCCTTTACAAATTTACCTTTTTCCAGCATCCCATTTTATATGCACACTGTAACATGTTTTGTTTGTTACCAAATCCAGCTCATGCTGTATTACCAGCCCTTAATCTGTCATAATTTATCATTCTGCCAGTCTTTGTGTCATCCACAGGTTTTATTGGCAGGGATTTTATATCTATTTCCATCTTTAATAAAGGTATTAGATTAAGCCAGTACTGACTACCGCCCACCAGTTTTACACAAAACCTATTAAACTAATGATCTGCAGCATGAAACCCCAGGAGGGCATATGGGCATTTCTGAGTGTTGAATAATCACTCCCTGATTCTGCATGACCAAAATCTGTTCAGGCAGGAGGTTTAATTTTAAGATAGTCATTTGTGTTCTCTCTGTAGCCAATGGAAAGAGAAGTTAACTTCCAGGTGCAGCTGGCCATAAAATATACACTGTTAGTATATGGCCTGGATCTGCCTTTCCCACTGCACCTTGTCTGTACCTGGAGCTTAGTGGGCTAGCTTAGCTAAGTTGACTAATTGATTATTGAATGGCTGAAATTAAGTGATATGAATCCAAAACTGTATGTTTCCGTAGTCAGAGTAGAACAGAAACACCAGCCTAAGGAGGGAACTGAAATACCACTGTAATCTCAGGTGTAACTGTAGCGTGAAGAGGAGGCTTGGGATTATCTTTGCATTTCCTCAGAGCATTGTGGCTGTGGACAGCCAGGCACTGAACCAGGTCCAGAAATGGGACAGCACAGAGTACATAATCAAGAGACAGCCAACGGAGGGGGAAATGGTGGCAGCGAGCCTATTTCCAGTATCCAGTGAGAGAGTGGCTCAGCTCGTGTCTAGAGTTGTTCCATCTCCACTGCATAGTCAGGTCACACACCAGGAACATGACCCACTAAAGGGCAAGTCTGAGGTAAATTAACATGACAGACTCTGTGAAAATGATGTGTATGTTACGAACAACAGCTTCTGATTTATAGCCAAGACTTAAATAGCTGAAATAGTCTTTACTGGAGTTGTTGCATATCCTTCACTCCTGGGTGAAAAAAAAGTTCAAAGGAAGCCACAGGTGGAGTATCAGTCACATCAAGATGTGCAGTAGGAAGAGAGTACTTGAGTTGCTTGGAACAGACACCGCCTGGAAACCTAGAAAGGTCAGGGGTTTTGATGTGACTGTTTTCACCCTCTTTGCCTGCCTGTGCAGCTGACTGGGTGGCTGAGGGCTTGGATGCTATCCTTCGTCAGTCAGGTTTCCTAAATACTGTAGCACTTGCCCAAAATGGCGGAAATTACTATCAAGCAAGTTCACATTTTTTATGGCATTTTATTGTTTGCTGTCTGGAAAATTCAACCAAGGATTCATGCAATCCAATGCTAACCTTTGCATTATCATGTATGCAGTCATCCAGTCAAGTTTACATGTGTTGGTCTGTGGTGGGTTGACACCAGCCAGCAATGAAGCACCATACACGCTGCTACAAAATTTAACTCCATCACAGCCAGACCCATTACAGCATGTACTGGTCATATAAGAACTCCATAGATTTTATGGAAAGAGCAGGTACCTAGGAAAAAAAATCCCAAATATTCAACCTCCTACTCTCACCAAAGGAAGTGGCAGCATATTTTTGCCAATTTGAAGGCTATTTTTGAACTCAGCAGAACAGCATTATCAGCTTTTGTTATGAAATAAAATAAAGGCAGGAGAATTTTAAAAACATCGTTCTTCAATTAAGGGATATTTCTTCTTTCCCAAAATTTTATAAAATTATCACAGTCAGGATTTACAGTCTTTGCAATATAGTGTTTTGGGTTTTGTTTTTTTTTTTTTAAAAAAAGCAAGAGAGAAAGTCAGATTGTTAATTTAAAGATTACGTTGCTGAGAGTATTTAATCTATTGTACTTTATTAGCTCCCCAATGATTACAGGGATACAAAGCAGCAGTTAGTCAGGGCCAAGATGTCATCTGGATATTAGAACTACAAAGACAAAGGTGACTTTGAAGATCAAGGAAATGATCCATGGCTTTGTGTTTTAAACACGGAAGACTGAATGTTGACCAGTGTTTCAAGGTATGGTTGGAAAATTACACTGGATGGTCTACAAATCATCTAGATTCTAATTCAAGAGGAAATAGCTAATTACCGGAGACAAGGATAACCATAATATTATAATCCCTCATCTGCTCAAGTTCAGTTAATGCCAATGGATAAAAGCTTAGAGTGCATCCGACTCTCATTATCATTTGTCATCAAGTAGAACGTACCTCATCTAAGTTTTGACATGAAGATACAGAGCTTCATGTAGGAGCACTCTTGCTCACTTTTACAAGATATTAATACAATTTATAATACAATTTACAAAGTTGTTATTCTAGCATTGGCAATGACCTTAAAATGAGAACACTTGTACTCTGTAATCCACCGTTGGACCTCTGTTGAGTATAAGGAGGAATCCAAGGTGACTTGCTTTGATACAGATACCCATTTTCTAGACATCCACATTTACTCCGGACAGTCCCATCTGGGATGTCAGCCAAACCGCAGTAGCCAGAAAATATGTAATGATTCAGCTTGCCTTAACCAATAGTTAGAGAGTTAAACCCTGTATTTGGCATAGGCTGGGGCCACAAGGACATAGCCCGAGTACAGATTGCTCTCTTGGTGGCCACACAACAGCTGGTGAATTACCCTTACTGCAGTTCAGAAAATTACAACCTTATGACTGAATTAAAGTTATCTGCCTTTAATTAATCACAACTGAAGTTGAAGATCCAAGCCAACAACACCTTCTGGGTCACAGGTACATGCCACTACTCTGAGACAGGGATGTGCAGAAATAGATGACTTACAGTGACCTTTTTTCCAGTGTTTTGAAAAACGTATTACTTAAAAAGTCCAGATCCTCTTAGGGAATTAGTTTGGAGTTTAATTTGTGATAATAATAATCTTTTCTATACGCTGATTTATTGCAGCAGTATCATAATACGGTTTCCAGTAAGAATGTTAAACACGTGCAAATAGCTCACCTCTTCCAGATGCCAGAAACTAAACACTGCTTTGCAGTAAATCCCTAGATAATCCCTCAGAATTGTTGCCTTATAAAATGCAAGGAGTAAGAAATTTCTTCCTTGTGCCATAGGAATGTCTGTTTCAGGGAGCAGAAAAGGGATGGGGAATTTGCTTGGTTCCTACAGCTGTCTTCCATCACATACCTGCTTCATTCCTTACTGAGCTGGACAAGTCTGGGACCTTCCTTGTACTCTCACAGCCCCAGAAACCTAACCTGATTTTCAGGTTTTCCTGAGAAGGGAAGTTGCTGCTTCCTCACCTATACTAAATCAATTCTATACAAGTCAGGAAAAGGAATAAAGCTGTTTGATTTTAAAGGAAATTTTATACCAAATTAGTAAAAGGCTTAACATTACCATCCTGTTAAGGAAAAAAAAAAAAAGATGTTAATGAGCTTTTCCTTGCCTTTTTCCACCTTTACATGTTCACCAAAGCAGGTTCCCCATTTGGTAGGCATGTAGAGGCAGAAAAAAATGACACAGAACCTGAAAGGGAGATTTGAGTAGCTGGGCCTCAGGAAAGGCAGCGAAGACAAAGGCTCCCAAAGTGCAAGGGCTTGAGTTTGGCAGCAGGAAGTGTAAGCAACTTTAAGAAGCATAAGCAGCTTCATAGCATGAAGAGTTACTAATATGCACAGAGAGGAATAAATAGAGCAACAGTTCTCATCTGTTTTGCCTTTGCCTTTTCACAAACTTGAATGACAGAGGATTTAGCTCGGTTTCCAGCAGTCTCACTGAAGTGGCTATTTGGAGTCAGTGCCTGCTTTTCCATTCATCTTGATGTCATTAACAAGCCCTACTTTAAGAGAAAGAGGGGCACTTTCCTCTCCAAGCAACGACACTCTCGTTCTTGGCAGCACTGTCCCTCTTGTTCACATCGTAAAGCAGGTCACAGAAGATCACAGACAGACACATCTCAAGCTCATCGACTGCTCTTGTTTCAAAAGAGAAAAGTTTTTTCTGTCTGCTTGGTGGGGAAGGGGAAAAAAAAGAAGAGAGATCTTCTTGTGTATTTTCTTCTCTCCAGAGAGGATCATTACTAGTGTACCTTGACAAGCAGCATAAACTAAGCAAGTTTCAAGCGTGAGGGACGCGCTTTCTGCACAAGTTGTGTTAGGTATCGATTTAGCCCAGGTAGCCCAAGCACAGACCACCTTCCTGCTTAAAAGCAGGTTGAGAATTTGGCCATCCAGCCAATAAGCTAAAACCACAGAGATTTAAGTCGTCGTGACTTTGGATAGCAGTAATCCAAATAATACAACTAATAAACAGATTTAGTTCAAGCATCAGAATTAATGATTTCTCTCAATGTGCATCATAGTTTTTCTTCTTTGGAGATGTTACTTTTAAGAATACAGTCAAATTTGAAGATAAAAGGAAAGGTGAGGCAGGAGGCAGATCAGCTTGCCTCTGAAATTCACAGAGAGATATCTGAGATTGAAGTATTCTAGAGTGTCAAGTGCACTTGACACTCTCCCAGAATTAATAAGAAAGTTGCCATTTCAGTATGAAGACTAAATTATGTATTTGGTATCAGCTCTTGGTTGTTGTTATGCTGGCGCACGCAGTGGCTGACATCTCTGCAGTCTCAAGCAACTAAAAGTCATTATCTCTCCTTACATGTAAAGCAAACCTTTAACCTCAGCTCCTGAAAATTCATTTATCTCCAGGATATGAAGTTAAATGATTTTTTCAGAATTGAATTGTTCTTTTCATATGCAATGTTAATAATCTTGCATTTATCTTCATAATAGAGATATGAGTACAATTAGAAGTTAATCAGGATGGTGTTATATATAGAACGTTAAAATAATGTTGTGCTAACCTAAAGTATTGGTATATTTAGCACACTGATTTTCGTCATGTTCACCAGGTGAGGGATCTTCACAAATTTTGTGTAAGCAGCCACGAATCCAAAGGCCACCACTTCTGACTTATCCAGGTTGATTATAAATGTAGAAATTTTAATCTAGATTCCACAGTAGCCCAAGTGTGTATGAAAGATACAGGTTCCTTCTGGGCCAGACTTATCTTACAGCCTTTACACTCATCCCAATAACTTTGAGACGTGATAGACACTGTCGGAGGATGTCGGAGTGGGAGACGGACCCGGAGTAACGATGGAATCTCAATATGAGTATGATCGTTCTCCCTTTATTCAAGTTTTCACAGAGTATATATAGACAGGCAATAAGAGCACGCGCTAGCGGCAGCTATATGATTGGCTTACGGTCTCTGTTCACGCGCTGTCCATGCAGTTCATTCACAGATCAGGTTGGTTACAAGAATTCACATAGTAAATTGCTTGGTCATTAGCACAACATGTTTTCTACCTTCTCAGTCCCCGTTTTTCCCATGTACTAATTTCATCTTCTACCACCTGTTTTGCCCTTAATCTAATCTCTCATAGTAGGGAGGCTGGCTCACGTGACCATTTTCTCTCAGACACATTCCTACAATCCCCCCTTTTTCTTCTTGAGCCAGCCAGACCTTATGCATGGCATTTTCTATCATGTCAGTCACTTTGCGGAGAACACACGAGGCTACCATAATCAATAATAATATAACCAACAGTAGCATGAGCCCTTGTTTTAGTAAGTCTGATAACCATCCCGTTATACCCCATGAGCTTAACCAATCGAAACCCTTTTTAACCGCTTTTAATTTGGACATGTTATCCTTGTTGTGACGCTCTTAGCAGGTTATATACTAAACACAATTAAAAACAGAATCAAAAAGAACCCTGCTAAGGCAATAAATACCCAGATTCCTAAATTTAGCCCAGAAAGCCAATTTCTTTGGATTTACCCACGAGAAATCCTTTTGTAATATTTCAAATACATTGCGGTTGCTGACAGCACAAGCGACCCTGGAAAAACAATCGTGGTAACATTTCGATCATCATAGTTACTGGTTTTGAAAAGGTATGTGGCAAAAATACCCACTCTAACGCAGTCAGGCTCTTTGCGAGTGCATCATCCCACTGTCCTATCAGGGCATAAAGTTGAAATTCTTGTAGGAAGGTGTTCAATGCGTCTTGCAGCAGTAGTAGACTATATCTTATCTTGCAACATGCTGTGATGCCTTCTGAGGTGTTGGGGTTAATGAACATAAAACTTACGGGGGGGGGGGGGGGGGGACACAGACACAGTGCTTCAGGGCATCCCCTGTACCTTCAAAGTGTGCTCATGTCTCTCTCCCCCTCTCTGACCTGAGACAGCCTCCTAATATCCTGCACTGGATTGACTGGAGAAGTACAGGCTAGAGTCGCTGCATGCATGGCCAGTGCACGCAGCGAGTCCCACCAGACTCTCCTGCGCTGGATCGAGTAGAAAAGTACAGGCTAGAGTCACTGCACACGTGGCCAGCGTATGCAGCGAGTCTCACCAAACTCATGATCCAGCTTCGCTAACAGCAGCTGTCTGATACGTGTCTACATTGTTGTAATCCCTTCTTGTTATCTTCTTCTGTGAAGGTCGGGTTCTCATGGATACACACATAGTTTTTAGAGCAACATATTCCACAACTTGTACAAGGGTACGATGCAAAGCGGCATTTACAGCTGATCGTATAATGCTTATTAAACACAGCAAACAGCATACTAAACATAACAGACAAATTCCTTCCACGCAGGCGATGAGTATAATTTGCTTCAACCAACCCCATCC
This sequence comes from Larus michahellis, assembly GCF_964199755.1. Lineage (NCBI taxonomy): Eukaryota > Metazoa > Chordata > Aves > Charadriiformes > Laridae > Larus > Larus michahellis. Next base: position 138,383,145 of record NC_133897.1, on the reverse strand, counting down.
CCAAGTCCATCCAGCAAAGAGATTTCACCCAGTGGTCTCCACAAGTTGCTGGTTCGGTCGGTGCAGTTCCTGCAGCTGGGCATGGATGGATTTGGAGTGGTCACTTAGATTCATACAATACAGTCCTTTAAAATCTTGACAACCATGTCTGTGAGCTGAAAGCAAAAAACCAGTAGCAGTTCTGTTTTGCAACATCGCATATCGAATACTATCTACATCTAGCAATAACTCAGAAATAGCAGTACTAGTAGCATTGTTAAACTTATCCTTGGCAGCAAGAGAGTCCTTGTTATCACGAATCCTTGGCAGCAAAAGAGTCCTCGTTAGCAAGAGTGCATGCGGACTCCCTGTTCTCGCTGGTACTGTGCTTTGATCTTCTTCCACAACAGGCCAAGATTCTCAAGCAGCTAGATAAGGTGTCTGTGAGTCCATTACAGGCTTATGTCATCCAAATGTTTTTCTTGCAAGCACCCGAGAATGAATAACAATTGGTGTGATATATGTGTTTTCCAGCACCCAGGTGCGAGTCCCTTGAGTGTATTTACAGTCCTCCTCGCCGATCTGATGTTGCTTTCCCATATTCCACCCCCTTGCTCAAGACACCGCTTCTGCTGGGGTTCATTTTAGTCTCGCAGGGTATAACACAGAGCAATCTACTAAGGCATGCAATAACATATACACATATAGGAAAAAACCAAAACCATATCTCTATGGTACTGCTTTGAATCAGGTGTCCTATTTCTCTTTTTCTGATGCTTTCTCATAATGCTTATGGCATACTTTTGTGCTAACATGGCACATTTCCCATCTAATTGTTCCTGTTTGGTTTCTTTTTTTTTTTTTTTTTAATTATTTTTCTTTTTTTCTCTCCTTTTTTGTTTTTTTTTTTTTTTTTTTTTTTTTTTTCCATCACTTACGACTGACATAAAAGTCTGCCTTTGCAACAAGAGCTCAGTTTCTCATTTTTCCTTAAGTTTCTCATTTTCATACAGAGCATCCTATAGATTTTGGCTCAACTCCTTTTCACAATCAACCATGACCTTATAGACAAACAAACAACCAGCGATACGCCCTGCACGGACGAGCCGTTCCCGAGACCGTAAACGTGTCGGCTCGTGAAAACTCCCCCAATATTTCAGGACTTCCATCGGTTCTACAGCCCATCCTGGTGTATCTACTTGGGGCGCGCTCGCCTTACGTCTAAACACTGTGTATATACAAACTTCTTCGCTTGACGGAGTGTCAGCCCTAGATGCATACGAGAACAGTACCACACCGGGCAGAACACCTGCTCAAGTGGAGTCACCTAACGACACTGCACACAACAAAAAGCAAACAGTAGCACACATGCTGATCAGCAGGTATAAGCCGGCGCCCACACACACTTACACAGCAGACATACAAAACCGGCACTTCTGTCTCAGGGAGACGACTGGGGAGGGGAGGGGGCGAGGCGGGCAATGTCAGGAGCAAACAGCTCCGGCTCTGTCCTTCTCTGCTGACATTCTGCCTCCTCCCTCAGCCTCAGATGGAGCAGAGGGGATCAGCAGGGGATCGTCCCAGACCTTCGGACCTGGCCTGTTCGATCCCCCTCCCATGGGTTGTAATGCTGCAAAAGCCCCCGGCTGCTGTGGCTCGCTCCGCGTTCATATCTTGTAAGGTCGATAACACCAACCACCATGTCATCGCTAACGGTGATGCCTCTTTGTCTCCTTTACTTATCACTTCCCACAGTTTATTCCCAACAGCCTCCCATATTTCTGGTTTAAAAGCTGTCTGGGGCTCTGCTGCGAATCTGTTCTCTCTGCACCAGGTTAACAACCTTCGGAGCATACGCTCATCGTATTTTACCCCTCTCTTAGAGAGGATATGCAGGAGAAGTCTTAATATAGCCCCTTCTTCTTTTGTTACTTGTTGTCCCATCTCCTGCCCCGGCTTAATCAGTTTGAGCAACAGTTTCGCTGGTGTTTCAATCCCTCTCTTAGAGAGGATCCCAGCGAGTAGCGTGGCCGCAGCTTCTGTTTCCATAGCTGCGCCTGGGAGGTGAGGAGCGACCTCACGCCGTTGTCTGCTCCCGCTGATGCGCCCAAGCAGCACGTCTCCCAGCCGAAGTTTCCCACTCCCCTCCTCCAGCTGCTTACCGCAGTCTCGGAGAACTCAGTCGCGCTGAACCATCCTCTGCTACCAGATGTCGGAGGATGTCGGAGTGGGAGACGGACCCGGAGTAACGATGGAATCTCAATATGAGTATGATCGTTCTCCCTTTATTCAAGTTTTCACAGAGTATATATAGACAGGCAATAAGAGCACGCGCTAGCGGCAGCTATATGATTGGCTTACAGTCTCTGTTCACACGCTGTCCATGCAGTTCATTCACAGATCAGGTTGGTTACAAGAATTCACATAGTAAATTGCTTGGTCATTAGCACAACATGTTTTCTACCTTCTCAGTCCCCGTTTTTCCCATGTACTAATTTCATCTTCTACCACCTGTTTTGCCCTTAATCTAATCTCTCATAGTAGGGAGGCTGGCTCACGTGACCATTTTCTCTCAGACACATTCCTACAAGACACAATTTCCAAAGAACACTGAACAGCAGTTTCATCAAGTGCCAGTGAGGATACTGGGTTAAGCCTGTTCTGCTTTCATCCTAGAACATACTACCTTACTGGCTACCAGACAGAAGTATTTTTTAGAACAGCTGCCATACTCATGTTCTGTACCAGCAAATGTCAGGAAACACATGGGTAATTTGCACGACCAGTTGAGAAAGCAGTCTCCAATATTTTCTGCTTCAAGGAGCAGAAGAAGCTACGCAGCTAGATTAGATAATATTAGGCATATAGTGTTTTTGCAGCTCCAACAGACTCCATGAGTTGTTTGCTTATAGAGAGCCATGCTCACCTAAAACTGAGCCAATAATTTGTCCTGGACTAGTCTAGATTTAGTTTTAGCTAAGCACTTCCAAGTAGTTGACAGATGTGTCTCACCACTTACCTTACAGGGTCAGAGAGATTGTAGGAGTTTTGCTGGTCATGTCAGTATGTTCTGGGAGATCCAGTAGCTTCAGTACTGTCCCAGATTGTACACCTTCTATCTAGCAGCAGGTAGCCTAAGCGTGATCATTATCCTACCAAAATTACTTGCAGGAACTGGCAAATAAGCCTCGCTGCCCCAAAGAAAGCTTGATTCTCCAACATCATTGTTGCAGCTGAGTTCTTTTATTGTTAATGGGAACAAATGCTTAACACCATGTCGCACCTGAGAAGTTAGCTGCTAGGCATGACAAGGAGGATCTCAGGTTGTTTCTACTTCAGAAAATGTTTACTTCTCTAGGGGATGAGATAGGAAAAAATGATCTCTCAGACTTTCTAAAGACAAAAAGAGTTCAGCCTAAGTAGACATTGTGGTCATCAAGGAAACAAATTATAAAATCTAATAGGTTAATAGCATTGCTCCAGATAGTTCCTTTGGCAGTAAATTCAGCAAATTAATTGCTTTGTGTATTTGGAAGTTTTAATAAGCAAAATAACTGGCAGATTAGTTACAGGGATGCTTTCAATACACTTGTAAAGGCTTTGCTGATTGTTTTTATAAAAAATATGGTCACATATCTCGGGTATAATCAAACCAGTCCACAACAGCAAGTTCTGATACTAGATGGAGTAATTCCTCATCAGTTCTCAGAGAGGGAGCATCTCTCTGAAGTCCTTTCCATGTGTGGGAATTTCCGTGAAGCTTTACCAGCCGTGAAGATGCTTTTGCTCCAGGCAGATGCAGACATCTTACTAATAAAAAAGTAACCAAAACAGCTGAATGAAACTTCCCTCTCACCCGCTGTCTGAGTATCAGGAGACACAGGTTCAGCGGCCCCTTCAGCCCAAGGGAATTCAAACCTGCGTGCCCCACTTCCCACCAGCACACCCAAAGTATCAGCTCTTCTGGGCAAGAGGCACACTACTCCTCCCATTGAACATGGGCCCTGGGCAGCCCCAGACACAAGTTAAATATGTAAATACTAGACTAATTCCAGGGAAAAGGGATGTGTTTTTGTTTTTCCCTCCTAGCTTAACCAGTAGTTTGCTAGATAACCAAGGCCTAGTTTTCCGACAGTAAGGTGACACATGAGATAGCGGTCACCTTTGTCAAAAGTTTTCATACATAGGCCTGAAAGTTTTTTCCAACTACTTTGATGCCATATTTTCTGGGAACCTCTACCCTTGGTATTAACAGTTCAAAGCATTTTATAGAATATAGATGGAAAACTGAAAAATCGAATAAACACAACAAACACAACAGTTCTGTAACAGGCTTTGCAGGAGGCTGAGGCAAGAAGACATCGGGCTTAAGGTTCATGTCCTTAAGGATAGGGAACTGAAGAGACCTGGAAGGAAACACAGCTTTTTCTTGGTAGTCACCAAACACAGCTCAGTCACCCCAGAGAGCCCGGCAACACCTTATCACATATTTAGTTACAAGCAAATGTTTATAGGCTAAACAAGTCATAGGCAATAACTGACTGGAAACTGGACGAACAACAGTACAACACAAACAATAAACTATCTTCTTCTACCAAGCCCATTTCTGTACAACAGAACTGTGCTAGATGTTTGTGAAACAACCAATACATCCCTGGCTCATGCTCTGTGACCCAGGGAGTCGTTTTCGACAGTCAAAGGCTGCGTTTCTGCCATTCGCGTCTTCTGCTTTTGATGTTAATGATTATATGCGTGCCACTTATAGGCAGGGGAAGAACCTGAGGTGCTACAACTGCCAGGGGCTTCTTCACAGAACCTTTATATACACCAAGGAGGGCACAGTCATGCCTAAATTGTGGAGAGCAGTCTGAAGGAGCCATGAGCCGGGCAGTAGATTATAAATGACAGAAGGAATTTTCAAATACTTCAGTATAATTCCAGCAATTTAATATTGGATTATTAGAAGTTCACGTTAACAAAACTAATGCAGAAAGTACTGTTAGAGCAGGGATATCTACAACTTAAAGCCATATCAGATCATAAAAGCAATTAAGTTTTGTTCAGCTTAAATAATTTGGCAGCAAGACTAAAACAGTATGAGAGAATGAGGAAGAAACAGCATCTGTTAAAAAAGAGCATGTGTGTAGCCTCCTGCCATGCTTGCCGTCTGGTTCCTTCAGTTCTTGCCTGGAAGATGTGCAGTGGTCCCCTCGTGTACACTGCATTGGTGGTTCCACCAGCCATTTCGTGATACCAAAAGCATGTGTGAAGAGCCCCTGTTAAGGCGAAATAAACTGCTGTACTCTCATGATGGAGCAAACATCCCACCAAGTGCTTGCAAGAACCCACCTTAAGAGGAATGGTAGAACTCAGCATAGTTTAAAGAATCATCAGAAGCTCTGAAACAAATAAAGGCACCCAAGATAGCAGGCCCTTGGTGTAAGGAAAGGGAGGCAGCAATGCTTCTGAAATGGCCTGGAGTGCTTCAGGCCTTCAGTCGGCAGCTCAGAGGGACACTGTGGCTCTAACTCCTCCATGGTGCTTCCACGAAGTGATGCCACACCAGCATTACGATAGCTAGCATGCAAATGCAAATAGATGATGTTGGTATGGGACAAGGCTTCCAGGTCTGTTCATTTCTTCACAATGTTCTAATAGTTCAAAACCAGCAGTTTCAGCAGTTACAAGCTGAAGCAGCTCTTTGGTCTCTAATAGGTTTTGGAGTTCAGGAAGATGTTGAGATAAGTAGAAACGTGCTTTAAAGCACAAGGAAGGTAAATCAATGAAACAGCTTCCAGTACTGAGAAGGAGAGATGAGGGTGTTCATTTTTCCTGAAAGATCATGTTGTCTCCATTAGAGACCTACAGTTTCCCCTGCGTACTAGCTGTGATGAGATCCTCCAAAAGGGGAAAAAGTAGAAGGCAGAGAGGATTTTAAAGTAATTTTGGGGCTGCCGGGTCCACTTGAGGTTCATCTGGGTATCCTTATTGTCCCTAGCAGCTTTAGGGACTCTGTGTATGTCAAAACATGCTTGGATTTGGGCACCGAGAGCCACAGGGACATACCTTGCCCACATCTGCTGAAGAAGCCTGCTGGGAGGGATGCAGCACAAGTGACAGCATGCTCCGTCCTCCCTGTGCTAGCTGCCCTGTGCCTCCAGTCCAACCGCAGCCTCCCAAGGGAGGAGCTGGTTGGCTACCTGACATTAAGCAATACATTTTACATATTGCATCTCCAGTCAGATGTGAGTTTTTACATGCTGAACACAAGCAATGCCGACTTGTTTCTGGCAAGACAGCTCTCCAGGGCGGGAAGGGCAGGAGTGCTAGATTGCTTTAGAAACCCCTTTGCATTTCTTTCCTCAGAGATCCTTTTGATTCCTAACCTACTTTATCTGGTACGAGATGAGATGAAACGAGATGGCTGTGACAGCGAATTTTGGCGGCCATGCTGCAAAGGAGGCAGCTGTAAGAAGCCGCTGGCCCAGGCGAGGTGCATGGCTGGGCAGCTGCTGGTGACTTCTGCAAACCATCTCCTTCTCCTTCCCTCCAGCTCCCAGCACCCGGGGGCAACCGTCAGCTGCAGAGCTCTGCCGAGGGCCGGGAGAGCTGCCAGCTTTCACACCCACCCGCTACTCGGCCACCCGTAGAGGGAGAGGGCAGTTTTCGTCTCTGAACTCAGGGCATTTCATACTCGGATATTTTTTTCCTTTCCTTTACGTGGAGCAACAGGTCTTTGGATGCGGTCCAAACGCATCTGTAATAACAGATTGCTTTCTGGCAAATATAAAGAGGAGGTCTCCGAAGGTTTCAGAGCAAGCCATCAGAGTAAAGCATTGCTAGCAATAGACTGCGACATGCAGAGCGAAGACATGCAGAAACAAGGATGGGAAAAAGCATGTACAGTTACTCAAAGTGCAGGTTCAGCAAAGCTTCAATGTTTTGTACAAGGTCTTTTTAGTCTTGTTGAAATATTGTTCGTACACGTTGTTCCTTCTTTAGCTTTCTTAGAAAGAGAAGTGAAATTCTGGCAACATTCTCACTTCACAAGAGGGCAACTCTTAAGAGAAGGACAACCGCTGATAGGAATAGTTTAAACTTACAAGATATTACCTGTTACCAAAATGCACTAGTCCATCATCTTTATTTGAAGACTTTTCCTCAGCTTTGTAAAAAATATCTAGCAAGAAACAAACAAGCACAAAAAACAGTGGAAGGAGTCTAAATGCAGATCCATATGGAAGTAAGAGGCAAGCCTGACTCTGTGCAGGAGGTATCGTATGAGCTGCAGTAACAAGGCAGAAATGAAATGGAGTCCTGTTGGGCAGTCCCAAAGCAGATGTAACCAATGGTCTTATCGCTTTGATCAAACGGATGCTTCAAAAGATGGTTTCAGCTGGATGATCTGAGATAATTCAGAAGAGCATTTGGGGAAGGACTACAAAGGGATTTTTCAGAATGTTATTAGCAAGTCTTCAAATTGCTAGAAGAAACCCAAAAGTGCTTTGGGAAACAGATTACTTCTTCATTTGCAAGTCTGCTGCAATACCTAAATCTAGAGAGAAGTTTAGGGATAAAGAAGTAAGGAAAGAAAAGGTGCTTTTCTTTTTTCTGGGGTGAGGGGTAGAGGTGGGGAGAGGAAGAACAGGCAGGATTTCTGTGCTCTGAGGCAAGTCCAGGGAAATGAAATCCACGGACAAGACAAAGTGGGACTCAAAAAAAGGCTGACTTTCACTGTACACTCTCAAGAGGAAATGCTCCGATGTTAGGTGCAAGACTTGTACAGTACATTAAAAAAGTGGGACAGATTTGAGCATCAGGAACTTTAGACAAATTTAAACTTGTTCTTTAGGCAAGGGAAAGTGGTAGGTAGGTAGAAATATGAAGCATATGCAGTGCCTATGTTATAGATAGCAAAACAAGATCTTCTCTCGTACAAACCTTCACAAGTCATTAAGTTAGGTTTATCATTAATCTCACTATGGCATTTGCTGAATACAGCATATCTGAGGTAGAGTTCTGATATTTTGAATGTTCTTATACAGAAATGCCCACATTATGTTCTGGAAACCTATCACCTGCATGCCCATAGGAGCTAGCATACCTGTATTTCTTTTCATTGCAATGAAAATAAAACTGATTTGGAAATACTCCTTCTTTCCTGCTTTTCTGATATGCCATTTAACTCACTCCCTGCATTTCATAGTATTGCTTGATGGGATTCACACTGCCAACTGACTTGCTCCAGGAACGAGGGAACACAGACACCTTAGAGCAGTGTATGAGAAGTCAGTATTTTCCCCAGGAATAGCAGCAACCTGTCATCAGGCACAAATGTTTGAGAGAATACATTATTGCCATGTCATCTGCTGAGAAAAGTCAGAATCTCAGCTGTCAACACTAGTCTCACGAGAACCCGGCGAAGGCCAGGGTCCAGAGGCCTTCCATTCCTTCCAGCCATATCTGCATTCTGTCGTCATCTTTAAAGCAAGTTCAGAAAATGTAATCTTGTGTATTTTAATTGCAAGTTAATGGTGTCAACCATCAGGTTTTGTTTTGGGCTTGGTCTTACTATGCCTTGGAGTTATGAGATTTCATTTCTGTTCTTAGCATTACCACAAACTAAGCTTAGTGTTTCAGAAATACCTTCTAGATGTTTCCATTTTCACAGTCCTACTTTCAGACACTGGAAACCTATCTAAGTGTGTGGAGTACTCACAGGTTGGGCTAAAGCCCAGGAAGAAATACAAGAAAAAAAGCTAAAAGTAAAAATCAGGTGCTGGGGCCCACCAGCCTGAGGTCTCCAAATGTCACAGCCCAGCAAAGTAACTGGGTAGAGTGATGCTGGGACCCACTCAATGTAACAACAGATTTGTTGTTGCTGCTGGCAAAATCTGACTCCTTCAGCAAAGCGACCTTTTGCAATGGTACCCTCAGCAAGGCCTGAAGCCACAGCCGTGAGTCGGGTTTGCTGCTGGGGACCGTTCTGCTGAGCATAGGGAAAAGGACCTGCTGGTGTCTCCTGCTCATCTCCTTCCCCAGGAGAGAGAAAAAAAACCCTGAAAACCAGCTGGCCTCTTGAACTTTCAAACCAACTGAAGCCAGTATTTTGTAAAGTCAGTGCCCTGCATCATGCGTACTGATGCTTTAGTTACACCTTTTCCTGGCTAAGCAGAAGTCTAAGGAATTCACCTGTCTCAAACATTCATCAGAAATGAAAGTAGCAAGCTGGTGAGCAGAGATGGGCATCGTTTTACCTTTCCAGCATTAGCTCACCTTTCTTGAAGTTACCCTGGGGCCCTAGAACAGATTCCCACTCTGGTATCTGGCCAGACAAGTATTAAGAAAACTTTTTGCTCAGTCTAAGTTGCAGCAGTACCAGACAGTGTGACATGGTCCCTCCTTCCTGGCATGAGAGCTGCTATAGCCCATCTTCTCAATCTATACTACTGTGCCTGAAGAGGAAGCTTGCAGCAAAGCCATTGTTCCTTCCCTGCTTAAGGGAAAATCCCTATTCTTAATAACTTTTCCAAGAATATGTATTTTTTTCTTACTATGGACATTGCCATCTGTGCCACTAATAACCCCACATTGAGGCAACATTCCTTTTAAGAAAGTTTTCAAGAGAAGTCATTGTCAATGGCCTAATAGTCTGCTATGGCATCAGGTGTGGAACTGAGCACAGATGTCTTTTTGTCTTTTCATCCCAGTTTTTGATTCAAAGGGTAGCAGAACTATGGAGACAACTGTGGAAGCCCAACACGCTGCTACCCACTGGTAGTCACCAGTTCAATAGCCATAGCAGTCGAAGGAGTTGTACACTGTTGCCCTCTGGGACAAGGAGGAACTGGAGAAAGAAGCCTCTATTTAAGCAGAGTGTTGCTAATAGTCGTAACCATGATTTGTTAGTTCATGTCTTCTCAGTTGAGAGTAAGCTGCATTTTCACTTTGACAAGTCCATACATATCTAAAGTACCAGGAAATATTTGTCACGCTCCTCAGTTAAAAGCTGTCCTAAGTCACAGATCTCGATGACAGGAATAAGCATCCTCTTTCTCATTCTCTAGTGGAAGCAGCGTCATTCCTCTTGCATGCCCAAAAGAGCAAAAGGGAGGTTACTATTGTGCTCATTTTTGTAAAAAGCTGTTTTCTCAAGCAGATCTGCTTCGTTGGTCTGACTTACAGAGCAAGAGTTAACCCACCATCACCACCTTCCCATCCACCGATCTCCGCTGCGCAGCTGCTGCTTTGCTATTCCACTTCTGCACCTCCTGCATCAAGAACCACCCTTAAAGGTCACAGCACCCCAAAACCACATTGCAGACAGTGTATCGTTGTTTGCAGACTTCAGCTGCCTCAGTTCATATCAGGATTAAGAGACAAGGTTTCCCTCTGTAACGAATTTACTTTGCAAGCATTTCTTTACTGTGTTGAACTCTCACCAGCTTCCCTTCTGTGGTTTACCTCTTACCTGATGTGGTTTCTTCAAAATTCCCTCTTATTTTGAAGGAGCTTTCTACACTTTTGAAGATGCCCTTGCTTTTGATGGTGTTAGATCCCATCAGTGCTGATGACCACAGGACTGTTTAGCCACGATGCCCAGCTGTTGCTGGCAAGCCATGTTGCAAATGACTCAAATCCCAGGTTTGCCTAAGCTTCCATGCTCAGAAGCCCCCCTGATTTCTTCATAGCCATTAAGCACTTCAGTCTTTATCAGCAGGGCTGGATGACTTGAGGCCTTTGCCCCAGAGAGCAGGCAGGACTTGCATTAGATGACATCAATGCCGCAAGCTTATCTTGTCACTGGTAGTCTTGCGAGGGAAAGTAGACCATTGGTAGGACACTTCCCAAGTGACAGCCATGAGCCTGCTCCCAGATAGCTGCTTGCTTTGAAGTAAACAAGCAAGTCAGCCCACAAGCTGGCCTTCTTCCTGCATTTTTGAGTCATCGTGTTCGCAAGACATCTACAAATAGCTCAGATTCACTTTAAATAGATGCAAGCAATTGAGTGCCTAGGGAGGGTGCGCTTGCCTGCTCCGAACTGATTTGCATGGAACAGGTGCTTCACCTCTCTCCCAAAAAACTCTTCCAGCAGCACAAGCATTGCAGGCAGCTGTTAACACCAAAGGAAGGCCAATCCCCTCTCCCAGGCTATAGTTTTGAATATAAAAGGCCTATTTCCCCTCCAAAGAAATGAATGCTAATTGTAGTAAGCCACACACAGAGCAGATCCCAAAAGGCAAGCAAAGTAAGCGCAGGAACTGAGTTCAGCCCAATCGCGTCCTTTCTGTCCATGGCACTGCGGCAACCCTCACCTGATACTTTCAAGTACTCCTCGTGTAACTACTGGATTTGACTTCCCAAGTTCCTGCAAACTGATCAGACATGGTGCCGTGTTTCTCAAGCCAATAATTCTAAGTCAAAAATCCCAAGGTAATGACACAAACTTGAAAGCCCCTCAGAGTTTCCTTTTAAAGAGGACCTGAGCATGCGATACTCTGAAAAAAAAGCAATCAGGAAAGGAATCAGCGACTTCAATAATTAGAATATTATTTTATTTAGTTTGGGATTAGCCAAAAGTCAGTATGCAAAAACTCAAAAAAGAGTAGACCAAACCTAAGATGGCGATTCTAGAAAAAAAAAAGAGAAAAGAAAAAAAGGTCTGCAGTCTTAAAGGCACAAGAGGGTAATTAATTTTACATGTACAAACATATTCAGCCCTCCCAGCAATGCAGGCTGGGGACAGAGTGGCAAGGGAGAAGCTCTGCAGAAAAGGCCCTCAGGTCCCAGGGGGCAGTGAGCTGAGCCCTGGTAGCACAAAGGCCAAAAACCTCCTGGTCTCTATGAACAGGAGCACAGCCAGTAGGTTGATGGACGTGATTATTCCCCACTCCTCAGCACTCATTAGGCTGTAACCAGAGTACTGCATCCAGTTTTGGAGTGAGTTCAGCAGAGGGCCCTCAGGATGCTCAGGAGGCTGGAGCACTTGCCCTCTGAGGAGAAGCTGTGAGACTGCAGTGGTTCATCCTGGATAAGAGATGGCTTTGGGTGTGCTTACAGCAACCCCCAACAACTATGGGGAAGTGACGAAGGAGTTGGAGCCAGACTTTTCACAGCAATGAGTGGTGGAAGAACAAGAGACTGAAAGAAGAGAGGTTCAGAAGGAGACAGGGAGACTCTTTACCCCAGGGGCACAGGTGGCCAGGGGTGCAGGTTGCCCAGGCATGTTGTGCTGGCTCCATCCTTGGAAGTTTCCAAACCCCAACAGGGCACAGTCCTGAGTAGCCTGGTCTGAGCTCAGAGGTGGCCCTGCCTGAGCGCAAGGCTGTGCTGGAGACATCCCGACCTCCCTTCCTTTCCAAATTTCCCTATAATCTTACAATCCTATATAAATATTTTTTCTACAACGTTGTTAGTTATGAAGTCAACAAGTATGAAAATACATGGACCAACACATTTGATGCCTAACAGCCAGCGGAGTATTTCCAGGAAATCCATCTAAAGGGAATTGCAGGGGCTGGAGTCCACACTTATTAGCTGCTTTTTGCTATTGGAATAGCGTGTTACAGCCAAAAGGAAAGTCTGACAAATTGCTTGCCTGCTTTCCGATACAGTTTTTTGTGATCTGAGCAATGACAGAGCTTAGGGGATCAGTCAAGGTGGACCTCATTATGTCAGGCCTGTACACACCTTGCCTCAAACAGATTACTACCTGAAAAGTGTGAACAGAAAACAAATTAAGCATCCAGGGACCTTTGGTGAGTCGATACCAGAGTCCACTTTTATGCCATCACTAGTCATAATGCTAGTCTTTGGGACATAGGTCTTCAGAAAGCACAGGAACAAAAGGGAGAGAAATAATCTGTTTTGTTGCTTTGCTTTTCACAGAGCCCCATATCCATCACATAAAAGCAGAATACAGAATATTGGTCAATCGATTCAGGAGGTGCAATGATAAGGAGATCCCAATCAAAAAAGGAATTTTATTGCCTTACCCTTCTACAGCCACCAGCACGCTCTCTCTGTGCCCCAAATCCACTTCTTCTTGTAATTCTGTGCCTCTCTGGAGAAAACTTCTAACTACAGGGGTCCAAAAAACAAACTAAATTATCCCAACAAGCATTTCAGATCTTACAGACTGGAAATTTAGCTGTGTTCAGTTGTTATGGCAGACTGAAATGAAAGGGTATGGGAGAGAACATAACCCTCTGTGGGTTGAGCCTACCTTTTTCTTCTGAAAGTCAGTGTGGTTTAATTATTTGCCTTTAAGATGGAGTGTTCTTGAATGACAAAAATAATTAAATAAAAACAAGACAGTGATCTTTGTGCTAGTAAGGGCATATGAATAATAACAACACTATGACCTACTGGCAAAGGAGGGGTAGGGGAGGAAGGAAAACACTGGGCACTGGGACTCCCTCTTCATTGGTCATCCTAGAGCATCATGTGGCCAAGGCTCCTTTTTAAAGATAACTCCTGATCTCCTGGAGCTCATACTATCCTCCTGTCCTGCATTTCTGCTTGATCCCGTGGAAGACACCTCTCTAGCCTGACAAAATGTGTGACCAGTTTGTGGGCACCTGGAAGCTCCTTTCTAGTGAAAACTTTGAGGACTATATGAAAGAGCTGGGTGAGAATTGCTATTTGGAGATCTTCTATCTGGGACAGGGAAGGAATGCTGATTTTGAACTTTATTCCTTGCTTGCTTTTTTTTCTGGCTATGCTGTTTAACAAGGGGGTTTTAGTCCACTTTGATCAGATGTTCTTAAACTGGAGAACTGGGCTGTTTGAATTAGTGGTGTAAAATTCCTATAACGTAGAAAAACCTTGATTGGGAGGAATAGTTTCAGGTAAGCCAAGTCTATGCATGCCTACTTAGTAGCGTTATAAATGGAAGTAAAATGCGTCACTGCAATATTTTGTGTCGATTAGCTTTTATCCTTGTATGTACAAAGCAGTGTAATGCTTGAATGCAGCAAGCTTCTCTATGTCTAAAAGCAACACGCCTGAACTTCTTTATATTCCTACTGGACTAGGAGACGGATTAATTGTCACGGCTATTATAGCGAATGAAACTGTAGCTGCCTCCAGTGAATATTAACAAAGAAAATTGCGTGGATTCATGCAGATACTTGCAAAAGATTTGAGGGATAACACACTTCTCTACAGGTGTAGACTTCTTGCTTAGAATTAAAATTGGGCTTTCAGAGGATTCCACATCCTTTTAGTGCGGTAGCGTGGGGGCAGTATGGGGTAACTTGCACTGATTGGACCAGTACCTGCTAAAAAGCTGGGGGTTTTTTGGAGAGTAGGGGTAAAATACTCACTGAGACTTATGCAGCATTCAGACAGCTTTCAGTGAGACTCTTGCACTCTTAATCTTTACCCCAGATTTTACTCAGGACATAACCATTGCCAGCTATTTCTTAATCATTTCCTTTTATTCAACTTAGCCACCGATAAATGAAAAAAGTGCTTGCTTTTTTTTTTCTTGATTGTTTGTTTGTTTTTGTGGCTTAGAAACTGTCATATATGTCTGCTTGTTTACTTTTAGATACAGTTAGCATACAAGTTAGTGTACAAACCACCACAGTTATTTTGAACAAGTGTGTGTGCAAATATCTGGCATTAAAATCTTGCCTCTGTCTTCAAAATATTGCTTTTACTATTCTGACAATGACAGCAGAGAATTGCCTTATGTTATCCCACCCGGCTTGGTCTATAGCCGTAGCAAGCTAGTGAGATGTTACAAAGGAGCCTCTGCAACATGGAATTGATAAATAATAAAAGAGTAATAAAAAAAAATATTAAAAAAAAAAAGAAAGTAGAAAGTAATAGTGAAATCAGCACCGAATTCTTTTTCTTTCCCCCAAAATAAGAGAGAAACATTGAGTAAAGATAAAAATTTCATAGTGCCCTGTCTTATTTACAGGTGTGGGGTTTGCTACCAGGAAAATGGCTGGTGTGGCCAAGCCCAATGTAACTATCAGCATCAATGGTGACGTGATAACCATCAAAACAGAAAGTACCTTCAAAAATACAGAGGTCTCTTTCAAGCTGGGTGAAGAGTTTGACGAGACCACAGCAGATGACAGAAAAACAAAGGTGAGTCCCAAACCAGCACTTTCCAAATACACCTCTCAAAAGAGAGGTGGGAGCAGGCGGATGGAGTTGTGATATTGACATCCAGTGTAGAAATGCTGCCTTCAAAGGTGAGAGTGCTATGGATGCTGTGTCCTTCAGTGCTGTTTGGACATGGAGACGGTCTTCAGCCCGGAGCACCCTGATGAAACAGCCACGCTTTGCTTTTTTTTTCTTTGGCAGAACGTCATAACCCTAGACAATGGCATACTGAACCAGGTGCAGAAGTGGGACGGAAAAGAGACTATCATAAAGAGAAAAGTGGTGGATGGGAACCTGGTGGTGGTGAGTTCATTTTTGCTACGTAATCACTGAATTCATTGCGCAGAATTCATGCTTGCCAGATGTATTATATTGGATTCAAACATAGGGAGTGAAAGCATCTGAAAGGGCTCTGTGCTCTTGGCGAGAAGTTTCTCCAAATGAGTCTGGAGTATGTATTAAAACGGAAATGCTGTTAAACTTACGGAGTGGTATGGAGGTGCCTGACCTCCATTCATAGCAAGACATGGTTAGGAAAGAGTAGGGAGAAAAAAGTGTCATCTCTGTGAGGGAAATTTTTATATATCAGAATATTTAACTCCTGGACAGTTTAGACAAATAAGTGCATTCTCTCTGTGCTGGTGCAAAATACTCCAGTTCATTTCCAGTAGAGACTTAACAGCCATCTGTGGGAACCATACTATGGATCACCAACAACTATGCCAAAAATATGTTGTTATAGCAAAACCAGAAAGCTCTATCCGAGCTCTGTTGGCTGGCGTTATCTGGTCAGAGAGTATTGTGCTTGACGTGGTGCCAGTGAGGCCCACCTGCAGTGTGGGGCTTCCCAGCACCACTCTCCAGTTTTAGGAAAGACACTTTGAAGAATCTGGGAGGGGACTAAAACTGTGATCATAAAAGGCAGCTGAGATTCCTACATGCTACAAAACGATACACATACACGAAATTCCTGGGGCGTTCTGCCCTCCCCTAGAGAAAAATAGTATGTCCATAAATTTAATATTCAAATTTCTTTGGATAGAGACCAGAGGAGAAGAAACAGAAATAGTTTTTAATAACAACTTCATTAAGAACGATTGAACAAAACAGAGTTTGATCTAACAGAAAAATAGGTGAGGACAGAGCCTAACATGCAGAGGCTGACACCGGCAGCCGCAAGTCTGGAAGCTACGTAGGGCTCTGTGCGGGTACGTGTTGTGCACATGGGTGTGAAGAAGACAAGCCACAACTGCAAAAGGTGGAAGGAAAAAACATTAATGCCCAGCTCCAGAATCCCATCACCCTCCATAGAAGTCCTAGTAGCCTTCTTTAGAGGTTTTTAAGAGGAGATTAGAACTCTCCTGGGGGTCTCTGGAGCAGTCCTTTGGTGTTCATTCGGTCCTGTGCTTGTATTTCAGACTTCTGTTTCTGAAGTTCTCAAACTTGAGTTTCACTGTCTTGGCAATTGGTTTTAGATGGGAGCAACGCAGTTTTTTTCTTACTCTGTCTTCCAATGGATAAGTAATTCTCTACCTTCTGACTTACAAACACTTAGTGAGAGTTAAAAGCCAGTTAAATTTGTCTCTCTTTCCAGGAATGCGCCATGAATAATGTTACCTGCAAAAGAGTTTATGAAAAAGCATGAAGAAGCCATCTTCACACAGGACTAATGCTTAAAGCTGGAGAAAAACAACTTAACCCAAGGAGAAAAACCCCACGAATCCATTTTAAAGAGAACTGTACTTTTTACAGATATATCCCAAAACAGTTACATGCAGCTAGTCTAATTTGTTGTGGCTATTCAATAAAATGTTCAGCTTTCTACAACCCGTGCTTGTGCTGGAGTTTGTCAGAAAGGGGTTTTGGGGGGGATGCAACATGGGAAGAGGTGCTGTGTGGGAAAGCATTGCGTGAGAGCGAGTACCGCGCTCGGTAAGTGTGACCCATCTCACTGCGGAAAAAGGGTTGGAGACAATCAGCGAGTGGCACTCGCTGTGTGTCAGTGACAGATGTAGACCTGGACACAAAAACATCCTCCGGTGAGCACTGTGTGTGGGCTACCCTCTGCAAGGAGTCTGTGCACAGCAAGGGGAATTGCGGGGCTGCTTTTCCTGGCTTTGAGCGAAGGGCTCTGTTCCTGGGGCAGGGAGGAGGGACATTACTGTGGGCGCCCAGCCTTGGCTTCCAACGTGAGCAGGGAACCAGGAACCTCTTCCTCGCACAAATGCCAACAATTTTAAACCCGGGAATCATCTAAGTGGCTTGATCTTGTCCTCTTCTAACTGAAGTTTGAAATTATAGCTGCTTTAGCTCTCAGCTGTGATTATTTTCTTAAAATCTCTTTTTGTCCTAAATTAGACAAAAAGCCTTGAATTAAGAATCATAGCTTTAAAGTACTTCAGTGCCTTTTAAGTACTGAAAGCCTGTAAAATTTTGCTGGTGGTACAACCTCCTTGATTTCCTATATGCATTTTCTGTGAGCTCATTAAGTTAGATCAGTCTTGGAAACATGAGCCTCTCCAGATGCAAAGCCCTTTGGACACCGTGTTTTTCAACTCTTCTTATTCTCAAACTACCTTCTTCTACTGCCCTTCGGCCTGGCATCCTATTTCAAAACTTTGTGTCCACGGGAGCCCTGATTTCTACACCCAGGATGACTCAAACTGAGGACAAAAAACCCAAGAAGTCTAGGGAAAACCTGGAGAAGAAGAGTCTGAAATTGTGCGCAGTAACCACAAAATGGGGAAATGAGCATATCTCAAGCTTTGTGATTAAGATCTGTGAACCAAATTCCACATATTCCTGACATTCCTGAGGTCAGCTGTCAGAGGTGACGGTGCTGAGCCCCTGCTGCCAGCAGCAGAGACCTCGTACACTTGAACTTTCCTCTGCATGACTCAGACTGTTCCCAAGTTTCTGCACTATTAATACAACTGGGGAGGGGAAAAGAAAAAGAAGGACTTCTGCACGCTGGATGAGCTAAGGGGTCATTTCAGAGCAGTTCCAAAAGACTATCAGTAAATTCTGCAGAAAATGTTTCAAAAGCCATGATAAAGTGGCTCCCCTCTTTTTACCTTCATTGGTTGTAAAATCTCATGAGTTTAAATAACAGCAGTTGCATAGGGGAAGGAAGTATGCCTCACGGTACCCCATATATACAATGCTAAATCTATTTACCACTTAACAAGAACCAAAATGATTTACAAAAGCCGGGGTAAAATTATGGTTTAGTGGCAGAAAACCTACATGGGGGAGATGATCATGAGAAGCAGCAACATTGAAGTAAATAAGCTATATATAGACATTAAAGATCAGCCTATAATTAAATATACCCCATTGTCCACAGGTATGGAAATACTATATTCCAGAGGTCAAATTTCCAATATTCCAATATTCATATAGCAGCATTTATTTTCCAGAAATCTTACATTCTTAATAAAGCCTGCAGCTACAATTGTAACATTCACAGCCTGGTTTTTCAGAGGCCGGTAATCTCTTCTAAAAGCATCACCATTTATTTTAGTACCTGGCGAATGAATTCAGACTTTGTGAATGAATCAAGCCACTTAAAACTTCAACTTTTGGAAATTTCAATAAAGTGACATTGCGTCTATAAACTTTAACAAGGCCAGCACCATAATGAAGTATTAGCGATGCTTTTCTTAGAATATGAGCATGTCTGAAATATATTTTCTGAAAAAAGCCAAAATTTATTCTCTATAAAAGGCAACAGTCTAATGACTTCTTGAATAAATGGAGATAATTCTTCTCTGGCAAACAAAGGTTCGTGCCCTCAGACCTGGGTGGAGGTGACAGCACACGTTTCTGAGGGGCAAGGACAGATCAGTGTCTTGTCCTTGCCTGCAGAGCAGCACAGCTCCCCCTCTCCTTTCTGTAGCGCTGGACTATTCTCCAGTAAGCAGAAACCATCCCGTAGTGTTCCTCTCTGAAAAACGAGGACCTCACTAAACCCCTACAAAGCCCGTGCGTGCCACGCTTATGGCAGCAGGCACCCTCCAATGCTGAGAGGAGGAGATCTTTGCCCGTTGGCATATTCGCTCACTACTCCTGCACGGGTTTCTTGGATGACAAGAGGGGAAGGGGACTCACACCCACAGATTTTTCGCAGCTCAGGAGAAAGATGAAGCAAGGCTTGTGAGCTTTGACCTTTCTGTTATTTTTCTGGGTTTTTTTTAACTCCTTGTTTCCACTGGAAGGAACTCGGGGTACTTTTGTGCCCTGGCCAGTCAAGCCCGGTGCGTGCCCAGCTCTGTGGTCTGCCCCGAGCTGCCATCCCTTCCTTCGGCCCCAGCGGCCTTGGTCTGGTCTCGTGGGATGTCCCAGTTCAGGAGACACAAGGCTACTTGTACCCTCCAATGTAGCCATTGGGAAGAGGCAGACTGCTTGACTCGTGTTCGGAGTTGATCCCTCGGCTCCACAGAGTCAGTGTTAAAACATCCTTGGGTCCTCACAGCAAGGCAGGCATTTGGCCTCTGTCCTCTGCTTTTATTTCTGTTTTCTTCATTACTCTCCTAGGAATTTAATTTAGACTTTTTTTGGTACTACTTTTGCTCAGATCACATTTCCTTTAAGGAATTGACATAAATTTACTTTCTGTACTTCTTTAAATAGTCTCTTTACATTTTTAGCTCACTATTTTTATCAATTTTTATCTTTATCTCTAGTGCTGCTTCACAATCTCCAAGTGTGTTGGTTTCAAATCCTGTTTTACTACAACCATGAGCAAAAAAAGGGAATCAAAACTCCCTCATCACATGTACTCACAATCTTTGACACTTTTTTTTCCCTTTAAACTTGAAGAAAAGATTGATTTCCACAGATATTATTTCTACTGAGACAGAATTCCCTGCTCCGCTCCTTTCTGGACTGTAAGTCCTTTAAATGAAAGTGCTGATTTTTCTTAGTGACAAAGAGATAGATGGTAGCAATGTAACATTGTTTGAGACTGCTTAAGACTGGGGTTTTGTCTGTATAAATAATTCTCTGTCACTTTTGTTCTTAAGGTTACTGGTACTGCAGTATAGCTGTTCTATTCTGACTAATTTTCTCTTCTTGAATTTCTTTGGGCCTGATTTTACAACATCCCAATCATCTTTTATTTCCTAAAGGCACCAGCCTTGTCTTGTTAAAGTGCCTTTATGTGGATAAGACAATTAAATGAAAGAACAAAGAATGCCTGAGGAGCAACGGTAGAATATTTTTCTATTATTCCTTGAGAAATAATGGATAGTGTCATTTAGGAGGAGCTTTCTTGTTTCCAGAGATTGGATAAAAGAGCTAGCTATTCTTTACACAAAATCTGCTTTGGAAGAGCTTTGTGTGGACAACGCCTTCAAAGACTGGCATTTATTTACATATTACCGTTACAGCATCTGCTTCCTACTGTGGCAAAGAAAGAATTCTTCTTTACTTCATTTTTATTTTCAATAACTCTAGACTTTCACTCCCTACACTGGACTGTAATTAGACCTGAGCAGTAATGGGAAATTCTTCTCAACTTACCGTTGTTGATGTTATGACTGAGGGGATAAAACCATTTTACACATACAACTAAAATTTGTGACTTAAGACCTTTTTATTTCCCCACAACCACAGTATAATCGAAGGAGTACAACAATTTCACTGCTCAGGCTGTATCCTTTTCCTGTTTGAGCATGTTCCCCTTCTTGCATATGACAGCTTTCGAGATGAGACCCAAACCTCACCCTCCTTGGCCCAGGATCAGCTACCAAGAAATTTGGTCCCACAACACTGGGGTTACCCAGTGCCCCTCCATACATACAATGTAGATCTGAGAAGTCCCTATGAGCGGTCATAACCCAGAAAGTGTAATCATACAAAAAAACTAAACAGGCAACTATTGTTCACACAAGTAAGAAAGAAGCCATCTAATCCGCTCATGTAACAAGTAATAGTTATCTCCAGGAAGGTGGTTTAGGAAGGAAGGACAGAATTGCAGCTGATGTGGTCTTAAGCTAAATAGTTTCAGATAGTTTGAGGTGTCTTGAATTGCAATGCTTTAAATTCCTGCCTGTCAAATACGTATGGTTTATGGCTTTGTTCTTTGTGTCTGGTTTTTACTAACCACGAGATGATAGTTCTAAATGTACATTTTTTAAAAAGTTTTTGAATGTTCAAAATCAAACTTCTCAACCTTTCAAACTCAGCTTTGCAGAAGAGGCCCTGGGGGTCCTGGTGGACACCAAGATGAATATGAGCCAGTAATGTGCCCTTGCAGCAAAGAAGGCGAGTGATATCCTGGGCCGCATCAGGAGGAGTGCTGCAGGTAGAAGGAGATAATCCTTCCCCTCTACTCAGCACTGGCAAAGCCACACCTGGAATGCTGGGTCCAGTCCTGGGCTCCCCAGTACAAGGAGATGTGGACGCAGGGAGGTTGTGGAGTCTCTTCATGGGAGCAGGGAAACTTGAAGAAATCTGACAATAGTAGGACACATTTAAATGCAATGCCTTATATGACTGCACTGGCTTAAATCTGCCTTAACTCTTTATGTTCATATGGATCATATGATTCTATGATTCTACGACAGACCAACTATCCAGGTGCAGAAAGGCAAAAAGAGAGTAGTATATGTCCTCCTTCCAATCCCATAAAACTGCTCACCTCTCACCAAGTGACTTTGAACTAAGTCCCTTAATAACTCAGCCTCCATTCATGCCATCCACCTGCCAAGCACAAGAGCTGCTCTCCACTGATGCGCTGATCTTCTGAAGATGCCCTATTGTGGAAGAAGGGAGGAAGCGATGTTTGGCTGCTTCATTTTGTGGTGCTGCCTGGTGTATGTGCAGGAAAGAACTCGCAGCTTGGAATCATTGCTGTGATGCAAAAAGAGAAAACAGAACAGTATAATTCATTTCTGCCTTTAAATGATAAAACACACAGACCCTTTCCAGGATGGATCAGGAAAGTTAAAAAAAGACCACTATGTAGAGCAGCTTCTTGACAGCTCCTCCCAAAAATCCACATGGCTTTGATTTATCTGACTAGCACACAGGTGACAAATGTGGTAATGCTCTCTCCAGCTTCCAGAGGAGGGGAAGTGGAGAGGGAGGTGCTGAGCTCTTCACCCTGGTGTCCAGCAATAGGACCTGTGGGAAAGGTTCAAAGCTGCACCAGGGTAGGTTTAGACCGGACATTAGGAATGTTTATTTACCAAGAGGGTGGTCAAGCACTGGAATAGGCTTCCTAGAGAGGTGGTTGATGCCCCAAGCCTGTCTGTTTAAGAGGCATTTGGACAATGCCCTTAATAACATGCTTTAACTTGTGGTCAGCCCTGCAGTGGTCAGGCAGTTGGACTAGATGGTCGTTGTAGGTCCCTTCCAACTGAAATAGTCTAGTCCTATTCTATTCTATGCTATGCTATGCTATGCTATGCTATGCTATGCTATGCTTTGCTATGGTATCCTACTCTACTCTACTCCACTCTACTCTATTCTACTCTACTCTATATGGTCATAGCAGGAGAATGGCATTGGGGGGACAGTCAGAGCTTGGTTTTACATGGATGCAGTGCTTGGTGGCTCGGTGTTGCTGAGACCCCACCGCAGTGTCCCCTGATGTCTCTGCGGATGCAGCGGTGGCCTCACGTCCCCGTCCCCATGCACCCCTCAGTGTCGTGATCTATTCAGTGGAGGAAGCCGAGGCAGGCGTCACCCGGAGCCTTGGTACTGACAAGGCTGCCTTGGACAAGGTGCACATTGTCTTGCCCTGGCACTGCCTCTCCTATTGGCCCGTCCTGACCGCTGCAGGGACTGGGCATCTTTAAAAGGGGGCCAGCGAGGTCTGAGTTGGGCACACAATCTCTCTGACTCCCACCAAGAGCTGCTGTGGCCACTGCCTCTCTCTGCGGGACCACTGCCTCACAAAGCTGATACGATGTGTAACCGATTTGTGGGAACCTGGAAACTCATCTCTAGTGAAAATTTTGATGACTATATGAAAGAATTGGGTGAGAAATGTTCTTTCTTTTTTTTTTTTTTTAAATAAGTTCTCTTTGACAATGTCTCTTCTTCATCATGTGCTTTGCTCATGGCCACAAAAGCACTTTAATTACTTTTCTAGCATGATTTATTTTCTTTCCTTTAGCATCTAAAATGAAAATCAGAAAGGTAGGTGCTGAATTACTGAAATAAATTTACTTCTGTCTAACTGAGCTGACCTGATCCTATTTGTTTTTCTTTAATGAGAAGAATCTCTGGGGATGCAGCATTTTTTATGTTTCTCTTGACTGCACTGTTAAACTCGTGACTTGTGATAATTTACAATATATAATGGAGCTGATGTCTCATGACACTTTGGTTTCAGAGGTCTAAATCTTATGAATGAATCTATCTGTTACCGAAGAATGCCAGGAATGTAATAAATTAAGCATTGTTTTTCATTTTAATGCTGGCTTCATTCCTATATAGCAAGTGCACAGACAGTCAGCTACAGCATCGCTTTTGCTACATAAGTGATTCACTGAAACACTGATTCCCTTTATTTGAAATGTTAAACTGAATAACAAAAGAATTGCAGCTAATTAATTAACCGGAGTAAATGTGGGGTGAAAGTCCAGCTACAGATATGTTTCTGAAGATCTGAACAGAATTGGTTAGTATAGAATAATTACTACAAATAGTGTCATACTTTACAGACAACTTTATACCCCTTTTTATGGATCTTTTCATCTGAGCATAGCTAGCATTACCAAAGGCAATAACTACAGCTACCCCCTTTATGCTTTTATAAAGCAGCGATACATCGTCAGTGGCCCTCATTCTAACTGGCCCCAGACCTCACAGCTTGTGGACAACGAAGTGGACTGAATCGCACTGGGCGATACGAAAGGCTTTTGACATGGAATTTTCCCTGAAGCTCTCTGCAGCTTTTTGCTCTTATACTTCAATGTTTTTTATATTTCATGCTTGTACTTTTTAAGGATCCTTAAGGGATGTTAGTAGCAACCTAGGAATTGCCCAGTCTCCAGTATGTTTTAATGAACAATTAAGAATTGGCAGTTCAGTGTCCAGTTTATTCCATGTAGCCGGTTAACAAAAGCGTAGATTCTCAGATTTGTCAAGAATTTTTTTTTAAAAAGGATTTTTGCAGACTTTTATGAGAAATAGACCTTTCCTCTGAATTTTTCTACCCATTCTACCTCTACACAAATTCATTCAGATTTATAACCACCTAGGTTTCTTCTTAGCTAATTTACACAAGTGAATACTTATGTATATCTCTATTTCTTGCTGAAGGTGCACTCCATCAACTGGGGCTGCCTCAGCCTCTGCATGCAGTACTTCCACATTTGAAGAATTAATGTCTCATCTGAATCAGGCATTGGAGTACTCAAGAAGAAACTGTTCCTTATTAATCCACTAAAGATTTATTACAGGATATTGAGTTTCTTGCTTGCTAGAATGTAATTATAGTTTTGTTTCTGATTTCTAGGAGTGGGCTTAGCTACCCGGAAACTAGGTGGCCTGGCAAAGCCGGATGTGATCATCAGTATGAAAGGGGACATAGTAACCATCAGAACTGAAAGCACCTTCAAAAATACAACCATCTCTTTCAAACTGGGCCAGCAGTTTGATGAAACAACAGCAGATGACCGGAAAGTCAAGGTAAGGGGGCTGATGGTCTCTGACTGGTCTTGACTTCCTAGAACAGCATCAGAAGGAGTTTTTCCTTAGTGCAGTATGAGTTTTCCAAACTATTCAAAGAAAGCACTAAAAGGAGAACTAGCATGCAGCTGAAACTAACATTACTAAGTGTGTCATTAGCCAAGAATGTGGATCTTGCTGAATGTAATTATCTGCAAAGCTCAGACCTCAGTTTGAAACTCTTCGCTTGGCCTTTACAGAGTGTTGTAACCTTGGAGAAAGGAGCATTGGTGCAAGTGCAGAAGTGGAATGGCAAAGAGACCACGATAAAGAGAAGACTGGTTGATGGGAAAATGGTGGTGGTAAGTTCACTCTCCTTGTGTGCTGATGGAGGTCAGAAGGATGCAGCCTTCAGTTTGCTTCTGTCTAAACAGACTGTCAATTTTGGCTTTCTCTCTGGCTTATGAGATAAATTAAGAGGGAGAAAAGGGGAACCAAGCTTAGGAAACAAGCTAGAAGGAAACAAATATTGTTCCATACAGCAAATTGTATGGCAGAGCTGCCATAAATTGTCAGCATACTTACTGCTCTCAAGGTTATTATTCTTAAAAGAAATGAGGTTTTCAAATAGCAGAAACCTGTGAAATGCAAATAATAGTTTGCAGGTTGGGTATTGCTGTCCCTGGACTGGCTCTTTCCTTTTTCTTATCTTTGGAATAAAGCCTGTCCACCGTAGAAAACTGATTTTACACCTTTTCACACATCTCCTTCCATTAAATCCCATCAACTCACAAACTTCAGTTTGCTTTTTCCGCATGAGCATGCCGAGAGCACTAAGCAGGCACTTGAGGTTTACTGCGTGAAAGCCAGCACCTCTGTGCGCAGTCCTGCCTGTGTGGTGACCGGCAGCAGGGACCAGCAGGTCCTGACGGCTCTTCCCAAACACCCAACACCATGAAAGAATGCCGTCTTTCCCCGGGGCGGGGGAACGATGGTTTGTCCCTCACCCCCGCTTCAACCTGCCTTTCTCTAGCAGCCATGTGGAAACCATGGGCTGGCCAGGCCTGGGTGATAACATATTTTAGGGACACTAGTTGTAAGGGTCACTGCTAAAATTTAAGATTTCACTTTTGAATGAAGGAACGTACTTTCTTTGTTAAAGTTTTTAAAAAGTGGATCCAAATTAATTTTGGCAACTTCTTTGAAATCGGCAGCACTACACCTTTACGTGCTGGCTTGTTCTGACTGCATTTTCTTTTAAGGTCTCATGCATTTGAAAGGGTGATTTGCTTTCGCATCTCCTCATGGCCGCATTTCTGTGTAAATTTTTTCTAATTATTAAACCACCTTCGAAAAGGAGAGAGGGAGGGTCCCTCTTCCATCGATGTCCTGACATCTGCCCCTTGTCAGGTGAGGTGGCCTCGTCTTCTGCAGACTGATGAGGTCTTTTTTAATGCCCCGTCGCCTCTGTGGCAGGCGTCCTGTGGCTGAGAGTCACCAGGAGCTGCTGAAGGCCACTGGGGCAAGAGGACCAGGAGAAATTGTGACTCATAAGTGCAAAGTTTTTTAGGCCAGAAGCCTGGCCTCTGAACTACCCAGGCTACTTCTGCTTCCACAAAAAAACCCTTTGTAAACTTGAAAGCGTCTGTGGTCCATGGTACAATAAACCGGTGAGGCTTGTATTTCTGTCGAGCCAGCAATAATACCAAGGAAAGTAAATTTGTTTCTGGAAGCTGAGCCTAATTCTGCAATCTATTTGTCATTGTATGCCACTTAATTAAGTCCAAAGATGTTAAAAGAGAAACCACTCCATTTGCAATATAAAAACAGCTTTACTGCTTGCTCTAAAAATTATGTAAATACGTAAAGATGTAAAACATGACAACTGGATTTTCACTGACGTCAGAGGTTACTGCAGCAGACACACCTGCTGTCAGCAAAAGGTTTATATTAATCTTTTCCTTTGTGCCTTAGGAATGCACCATGAAAGGAATTGTCTGCACTAGAGTGTATGAAAGAGTGTGAAGAAATTCCCTCTCTGCACCAGACTGGGACTGGCTCTTAGAACTCGGCTTAGTTGGGTGACCAAAGCCTCACGCACTGTGCTGCTTTATTTTCTTATTTCCTTTTGTTGGGAAAATGACTACACTATAATTTGATATTTCAGAGCCATAGTGTAACTAATCCAAAGTATTGTGGTGATCCAATAAAAGCTTCTCAACACATAAAACTGAGTGTTTGTCTCCACATGAATGATTTATGTTTTCCTTCTTGGATGGTGCCATCTTTCCTGTTGTTTCGGTCTGTCTAAACGGTCAAACTATTTCTGAGTAAAACAGTGAAAAACAATTGATCTGCCTCTATGAGTGGATTAACACGGCTTCCTTGATATGTGTAAAAATTCTCATCTTGTGGATTCAATATTTCTTTCCTGTAAAAGATTTTGTTGATGAATAATTCCTATAGGGAATATCATCTTTACCACCAGAATTTTTTACTTTCAGTATGTTTTATTGTTTCAGACTTATAGTTTTACCACATCTTTGTTTCATTCTCATCCCAAAATGTTTATACTTCTTTCAGTACCACTTGTTATATCCTGGCATTTATTTGGAAGAGAACAGCTACTGGAGGAAAAAATTATCAGAATATATTCCACGGGTTTTTTTGCCAAA